>NC_134474.1:43853792-44193792 GCF_964194025.1 Convolutriloba macropyga
CTGCATCCAAGACCACTACATTGTCTAATGTTTGTGATGTGATAGGCCTTCTTCTGCTGATTGAATTATCAATTTACTCTTCTTGTGGAAATACCACGGCTTTACTTTTGTGCGACACTGCTTGCAGTAAATCCTGGGGTCAGGAAAACTTTAATGTAAGCTCACAATTACCGTCAAATATCAGTTCTAGACCTCATCAAAAATTGCTATGACAACATTGCGAAAATACTTGGAGAGGATGTGGAAGCCGCCATCTTTCCGTTCGACTACTCTGCTGCCAAAAAAATCAGTTTCCTGTTCATTTGTCCGTGGGTTAGTTTTTAAGTTGTCTGTTAGCGGTGTCTTCAAGTTTCGGCTTACTTTCAGATTTGAAGTGGAGGAGGACTTTGAATTGCCTGTTGGGGTGAAGTCCTGGTATGACATGGAATCCTAGAGCGCACGTAGACCCACACTCCGCCGCGGATCCTTCAGAACACAACAATGCCTGGAATTGGTGCAATTAGATATAAAAAAAGATTTTATGGGAGCAATGCTCGGTGCTCACAGGGTGAAGAGTTGCTCAGATCTAGAGTGGTCCATTACCTCACAGCCCGATTATTAATCCAACAAAGCAGGAAAAGTTTTTAGTTTTCTCTATTTTGCAGCCAAATTCCACGGCGCATCTTTGAACAAAGTTTTACTGAGGGGTCTAGATTTACTCAACAGCCTCTTTGCTGTACTCTTTAAGTCTAGACAACAACAGTATGCAGTCTCGTCAGATATAGGTGAAATGATCCTATAGGTTGGCATGCCAACATGTGACTAAAATATTTGCTAGTTTCTGGCGGAAGGATCCCAAATAAAATGTTGTGGTGCATCTATACACGGGCAATATATTTAGAGCAAAGGAAATGCCAAAGTGTGCGGGTGGAAGCTACGCACTACAACGCACGGCCAGTGATAACGCCAGAGGGTGTCAGAAGCTGCTGAAGCAGTCCTTGAGATCGTAAAATTGGACAGTCTCTTACACTCAGTGAAGTCCCCTGACGTGCCCTCAATAGACCGGTGGACTTGAGGCTACTTCTCCATCTAGGTTGGTTTAAAGTTATTTAGTTTGTTAGCAATGTAATGGATATGACTGGTCACATTGACGGGTCTTCTCAATCCACTTATCTGAAAGGGATCACTACCTCCAGCGAAAAGTCCTCTCATAAGCTCAGGCTTAATTGTTACCACAAAACGACAACGACACTTTCGTTCTGGTCAGTGAAACCAGAGCACTATCACCAAACTTTAAATCAACGTCGTCCATTAATTATTGTGTCTAACACCTCTGACCCTATTATTTTTTAGCACGATTCACTGTGTGAGCGCGTTTAAAACATTTGGCGTGTTAGTGGACAGTATTGGAATGGCAATTTAACCAAAGACACAATTGATAGGTTCCTTGAGCGGTGCGGTGATATTCCACAGATGATTCTAATAACAATACCAAGTACCTACTTCCCAAGATCTTTCCTACATCTCGCATTTTACATGTTTGGTGATAGCTTCCTTTCAAGACGTATTCAGCGCTGTTGTGTTTATCGGAACTATGTAATTTCTGCTTCCTATAAGATTAAAACCGAGCCATCAATCGTCCTGGGCAAAACTTGCATTACACCTATGAAAGGAATAAGTACTCACATGTTGTAAATGCAGGCCGCCCTGTTCGGTGCACCTTTGAAAAAAATATGTCAGGCACTGTATTTTGCTTTGGATAGTTTTGATTTGAAAAGAGAGCATAATGAAAAAATAGTGGATAAACTCAACTAATAACCATCCAAACTTCGTTGCAAAACGGACTAGTGAAGATTGGTTAGCAACCGCGTTAACCATTGGAACCGCAACACCGCCAATGCTGGCACTCGTGGAATGTCCTCAGAAATTTTGCAATCCATTAGCTGGGTAAAAGATCCTAACCTCTTAAGAACTAAGAAACTCGAGCCCATCACTAAGGTGATAGATATCGCCAAGCTCGCAATTTTAGCAAAGAACAAAGTCTCATCTCAACACGCACTAGCAACCAAGCCGTCAAGAAAACAAGTAAAGTTCTAATCTCGTCTGCTAAGTTCAATTTTTTTGTAAACTCCACCGTATGGTATCTTACACGCTCCGTCTCTTACCATCACACAAATGTTACCGTAGCATTGACGGTGTCATAGCCAATACTGGTGCAATTTGCGATACTGAGCGTCATCTTCAATGCTTTATTCAGGGAGAGTCCATTACAAATGAAAGACAGAATTGCTCAGTTTTGACCGTTTCTTCGGCCCCATGGTCGCATCCATTCTTGTGGTCAATTTCAATGGTTAGTGGAAAGTCACTTCACTAAGCGCCCTATCGTGCTGCGTGAGCGTCATACTGTCCCTAATTTTGTTGGGCCTACTCACGTAACGAAACACCACCAAGGTTTAATTCCTCTCTAATTTACGCTCATTACGTCCCAATAAATCAAAGAGTGATTTTTGCAGTAAGTTCCGTGCGGCATATTTTCAGTCTATTATGGCTGAGCTTCCTGATGAGAGACTTATGGAGAAAGGCATACCGTTATTCTCCCTTTAACGTAAGAGAGACATAGCATTATACGTCCCTTAACAACAACGGCGTTGATTATTTGCCCATTTTAGGTAAAAATTCAATCGAGAACCGAAAAGAGATTGGGAATCCCCTTTACTTGTTTAGATATTCTTGCAGTTCATGTAGAAGTCGTCACGTTCATGGATACTAGTTCTTGCGTATTGGGAGTGAAGCTTTTTGTATTTTGTCGGAGAACAACTAGCAAGTTTTGGTCAAGTAATGGCACCATTTTCTTCGGAGCGTAAAAATAGCTCCCTCAGTGTGTTTGAATTAGATTGTTGTTAATATCGCCCTAGAGCTTCCACATTAATGAATGAAGTGGGGGTTCAATTCACCCAGTGAGCAACACCAAATTGACAGGTGGGAGAGGTTGGGAAGGAGCTTTAAGAGAGTACTGTACACAATCTTCGGTACGCGTCACCTGAACAATGAGGTTTTGGAACACTTTTTGTCTTGTTAAACAAGCACTTGCTTCTCGTGTGTTAACGCCCGTAATTGTAGATGCGTCCAAGCTCATCACAATAACACCTAATCATTTTCTATTTGGTAACAAAGCTACAGGAATTCATTTCGGCCAATCGTCGGCGTTGACGATTTCAGTTGTCCTAAGCGGTAACCTCGCGCGCAGTCAAATGCAATAGCAATGTGATTGCCTTGGCTCACAGAGAACGTACCAACTCAAAACCGTTGATGTATGTGGCAGACGCCTGCCGACAGTCATGTTAAAAATAGCGGTTTCGTTTGGATATCTGAAGAGAGCAACTCTTAATGTTCCTATCCCACTGCTCCAACAGTGTCGCACGCTCCAGTTCCGTACGCACGTCGTGTGAATCGCTCATCCCTCAAACTGTTGACTTTGTCCTGACCTTCACAACAACTTGTTCTGGACTGAAAAATATTACCGAATAAATAAAGCGATTAAAAAAGATGACAATAATTACCAATAAGAATCGAGAAAATTATTTTTGTACAGAATTGCTTCCAATATACATAGAGTGATCGGGAAACGTTCGCTTCACAATATTTTAAGTAAATGTTATTGTAAAACCAATTAATTATGATGAGATTGGGCACTAAAATTTACAAATTTTCATCGTTGCAGAATGATGGCTAGCGTTGAATTGATCCGTGATCCGACAACATATCGGCCAAATGAGCATCAAAAACTGTAGCCTACTAAACCCCTTGTTAGTTTAATCGCTGTAACCTTTATACGCGTTATGCTCCTGTTATGTTGTTACGAAACCATTTAAATCGAACTTCCAAAAAGGTCGTTTTGTCCTTTTTTCAACTTTAGCTGTAATTGAAAAACCAGTGTAGTAAATTTGCTTTTGTAGACAACAAATTTTTTTGGGCAAAAACCCTTGGCTCCATACTATGGTGGCACTGCTATTGGGCTATTTTGCAAATGGGTACTCGCAATTTTTGCAAAAATAAATGTTGAAAAATTCCTTTTGGTTGGATTTTTTGTCAGTTTAGCCCTAAACTAAATTGCAAGTATAAAAATAAAAAATCTGGCAACTTTAGCAAATGAAACTGAATGGGAGAGAATTATCAAATTTTGAAGTCATCATGGATATATGCAAGCTGTAAATTTTTAAGTAGAATTTGTCAGGTGATAACACTGTACTTAATTTAGAACAAATACTGCTAAAAATGTTTTCGAAGTTTTTGTCTATCTGAAGGCAATAGTTGTCCTCAAAATTTCTGTAACCATTGATCTAACACTCCATAGGAAATGAGAACGAGGGACAATTTTTTTTGTTCGCTTTGCAAATGAACAAGAAAACATAGCAAGCAATACAATCTCTCAATTGCAAATTCTTAAGAAATTAATTGCGAAGATACTATGTGCACCCATGAAAAAAGCAGTTCATACAAGAGCTCAGTGCTAATTCAATGCAAAAAAAATGTTCTGAATAATTGTGAAGAAAGATTTCATTAGCCGACAGTTCACCGCAATTGCGCCACTGTTACAACGTTTTTTTAGTTGGTTTTTTGACGTGGGGGCAGCAAAGCAGCATCAGAGTAGAACGTTAACTCAAAATTTAGTTAGAAAAGAACGCAATGTAAGCAACGAATTGTTCTCGGAAGTTTGAAACATAAACATAAAAATTCCCCGGTCTCCCGCAGCACTATCGAGGGACTTTCGCTCAGTACACCTCAAGTTGCTGAATATTGAGCGCATTTTTTAAGCTCTTACGATCATTTAATTCAAGAAGCTTTTATCGTAAAACACAACAATTATTTACTGGCTAAATAGCTGAGGAACGCTAGAAACCTCGATCAAAGTCATTAACAGTACCACATACCGACGTACGGCTTCGTTCAACCTGTTCTGGTTGGTATAACGACAACAGACAAATTCCAACAACTGCGCTGGAAGTACAGGCTAGGCGTCGCTCTATGTGAAGAGAAATAAGATACACGTTTTGCGAGCAAGCAGGAAATATTTTGAGAAGTTTGGGACAGTGCTCGACATCCCTCTGGAAGCGAAGATGTCCAAAAATGATACGACAGATCTCGTGATCACCTATCATCAAACAGACCCACTGTCCCTCATGGTTAATCAAGACCTGGAGGCGTCTAATTACACTTACTGGTGATCACAATGCTGGAAGGTAACGCTAGTTTGATGAGGTGCAGAAATCAACCAAAAAATTTTTCATTCTTACGGCGGAAATTTTAGGTAGATATTCTCTACAATTGCTGGTAATCTCACTCTGCGTCCCATCAGAAGTTCAACTTGAGTTTTGCTTCTGGTCTCTGAATTGTTGCAATGTGTCATCAGTGCCCTTTGCAGGAAAGCTCCAAAGGACACATTACGAATGGGACTCCACGCTTGAAGTGCCGCATCACTGTCTGAAGTGCTCTTTCCGCTGATCCGTAAGCTCCTGAATGATTGACCGGTGACTCATTTTCCTATTTCCCAGTTATGGCGACAGTGTTTGAAATCTCCATAAACAAATTCAGGGTCAACAATAGATATAGCGTCTTAGGTAATTCTAATCTTGCAAAAACACGACAAAGGTATAATTTGACCGTTTCTGATTTTCAATATCCCACAGGAAAAGCTTATGTCCACTCACGAATCCGCGTCAACAATTACTAGGATATTGCCTTCCTTAACTCCAGTCCTTGTGGAGGCGTTCCCAAACCTTGGTCTCTGGTCGCGTTGTGATTGTTTTTCCCATGCAAGGCCTGTTCATTTGAAAATTCTAAATTGTATAACGAAATGTTGAACGTCCTGGGTAATGCCCTGCTACCGTGCTATTGTTCTGACTGATTCCTCAGTTGCATTCTTCCGAAGTTGTATCTCAAGAGCTTTTGCCAAACTAATTGTCTTATTTTGTGTGGAATGAAGGGAACTATATGTCAAAAGATGATTTCATTTTGTATGGTCAGTGAATGTTTCTGTTTTTCAAATTCTTTTTGGCTTCCGAACTTTGTTTTCAATTGACGTTTTTGATTCGTTTCATTATGTGCTGGAAAAATCTTTTTGCTCTAAATTTATTTTTGATTTCTGCTTGGGTCACCAAAACACTCTGAGCGAACTAGATGCGAATGGAGAACACACAATCGTTGTCGGATTCGTCACCATCAAACCCATTCTGCTCAAAGCATCTGCCCGGGTTTTGCCCTGCTGGTGTGCACTTCAACGCAAAATTGCTAATGCCCTTCTTCTAATTCTAGCTGATGCTGCCTTTGTGAATTCTTCGTCTGCTGCAAATAGATATGCCGCCAGTGCTTCTGGTTCTGTTTTCGTGTAGTTTTCCTCCGGTTGAACGAATTTTCTTGATACATGATAACTAGAACTCCATCCTGTGAAAGAACCCAGCCAATGGTTTTTCAGAGGCGCCAGAGGTATTAACTTTTGCTTCTTTATGTAAGCTGTGTGGTGGGTTTTTCGAAACTGTACAAGTGTGTTAGCACATCTTTCATTTTTTCTTGATTCGAAAGGTTTTGTTTGCATATTGCTCTATGAGAAACTTCCATTTCTCAATTCAGTTGTGCTTTTGTTGTCTGTTGCTTTTGTTTTGTTGTTAGTTGGTGTTTTGGGGTCTTTTGTTTATCTTGTGTGGCATCTCGTGCTATTCCTTCTTTCAGAATGAATTATCTAAAAGGTTAACATTATTGACAAGGTTCGACTTCAATTTTTCTCATTAGCAAAGTTATTCTCACGTAGTTGACTCTTGACTGAAAGTCTACCTCTTGTTGAATTGCTCCTTTGTAATTTCATAGACGAACACATCAACTTGAGAGATTACAAAACCTTTGATTTCTTTGAGTGTTGAATCGATGCAAACTTGAAAGATTGGAAAGGAGTTTTTCAATTCCTGAGGTAGTTTGCACATCTTGAACAATCCCTGAGATGTGTTGATTTTGCATATGTATTTTGTCTCTTTGCCGAGTTCAATTTGATGAGAGGGATCTGAGATTTCATTACGACAAAGTAGTCAGCTCATTGTAGGTTGTGGAAGATCATATCTATGTATTGTATTGGGTAGTTTTCATCCATGACCTTGCTAAAGATTTGCAGTTTCAAGTCGACACAAAGACTCAGTTCTCCATTCATTTTTTCCCCGCCGTAGTTAAGACGCCTTAGTTACTTCTCCGGGCTGTACCGGTTCAAGAATGCCATGTCTGATCATCTTTTCCCGTTTTTCTCTGAGTCATGAAGAGTTAGAGGTATTTTTCAGTTGGAGTAGATTTTTGGGTGTTATTTTTATATCAACTTCACACGGGCTTTGTATCCCGTTACAGCAGGATAGTGTTAAGTAGTAATGGTGTTTACAATTTCGTTGGCAAAGGGTATCTTGCGAGCAGTCCAAATTTTTTGTCTGACTGTACAACTGCTAGTTGTTTATCAGTGTGTGCGTTTCATTTCCACTCGGCGTCACTAAGAAATAATCGGAGAAGCATTATTTGATTACCATCAAAAGCTTTGAAATGTCCTATCTAACTGAGATTTAACAAGCTCTTTCCATTTTTCATATGATATCACTTTGATATCGCAACATGTGTCTACTTTTTTTTTAATTTGCTTTTATTTGTTATATTTTCTTTCAATGCCACATACATTTTGTGTGTGACATTGTTCTTAAGTATAAAATATTCCCGTTGCCCGTATAGTTTTTTACTCTGAGGAATTTATTTTTTCACGATAGAGTTTTTGTTTTTAAAGCTTAACTGAAGTTGGCTGGGATTTGCTTCTACACATCTTTGAGAAGTGTGCCTCTTTTTCGCAGTGTTGTATTTTCCACCTAACGCTGAACATAGTCTGTTATGATATGCCTTAACTACACATAGTGCGCCTATTGGTGCTTTGATTTGCCGTATTTTTTTATTTGGGCTTCGAAAGGTCTTTTTTAAAATTTTTTTTAAACTCTCGGCCATTTCAATTACGGACATTGCTGCTTTTGCTTTTATAACGTCTAATTGTCTAAGTTTTGTTTCAGGTTTCATAACTTCTGAGCTAATCATTGTTTTCATGAACTCGACTTCGGGGTTGGCTACGGTTTTGAATTTTTGAAAGTCACAACAGCGTGCTTCTTCTCTGAGACGCAATTGAAATTCGTCTTCTGACTCCCCTACAGTTTTTATTACGGATTGAAATGTAGATTTTTCTGCCATTGCTTCTCTCTCTCTCTCTCTTTAGGAGAAATATAGATTTCAATTAACAATCTGATGTCTTTTTACAGAGTGTCTATCAAATTTTTAGGAAATCTTAGTCGTGGGTCAACAAAACAACATAAGAGTTAACAATTTATTCTAACATCGGTAGAAAACAACGCATTAATTAGGGAACGAAATATTTGCGAAATCTTGAATTGTAAACATTAAATATTCCAGGTTCCGGCGACACTATCAAGTGAGTTTCTCTCAATAGATTTTAAATTGTTCAGTTTTGAGCGCCATTTTTTTTTCAACTCGGACTATCATTTCAATCAAGATGCCTTTTAATTAAAACACCTCACTTGATTATTGGCTAAAATTGCTGAGGAACGACAAAAAATTCGGTGAGGTTGTTAACCATGCCACACACCGAAGTATGGTTTTGTTCCCCCAGTCCTGGTTGCTAAAATGACATTAAAGCAGTTTCATCAGATGGGTTTTACGTACAGACTAAGCATTTTTCGGTGTAAATGAAAACAAGATAAACGTTTAAGGAGCAAGCTGGAAACATTTGATCACTTTGAGGACGATGCTCGCCATAACCTGGAAGTTATAACTGTCCCTCATGGTAATTCAAGACCACAGAGACCCCTACTTACTTTCACGAGTGAGCAAACTGCTTCAAATTTCAATGTCACCAGAGCCTCTTCTCTGCTATTTCTTAAGGAGTCTGTTCTATACACTCGAGGTCCTAGCCAAGTGAATCAGGAACGCGTTAAATAATCACCATCAAAAGCTTTCAGATGTCCTTTTTCACCACCTAAATGAGGTTTAACAAGCTCAGTCAATTGTCCAGATGTTATCACTTTGCTATCCGCGCAAGTGTTCATCTGCTGGTTTACTTTGCATCTATTTAATGTAAATTATTTCAAAGTCACATACATGATGAAATTTTTTCCTTTAATATAAAACAGTTCCATCTCCACTCCTGGAGATGTTTGCTCTGACGAATTTTTGTTTCACTATAATTAGTTTGTCTTTAATGCCAACCTAAATTTGGCTGGCGTTTGATTCTACACACCTTTGAGAAATGTCCCTGTTTTTTCACAGGAGTTGCATTCATCACTTAGCGCTTAACATGGCCTATTAGATTAAGGCGCACGTCCACGCCTAATGCACTTATTGTTGCTTTTAATAGCCGTAATTTTTGGTTCGGGTTTTTTAAATTTTTTTGAAGTTGAATTCAATTTCTATTTCAACATTAGGGGACCCTTTACCTGATGAAGAACTAGAATTACTCATTGCATGACTTCTGAACTGTAAGCTTCCTATAATATTAGTAACCGCCATTGCTGGTTTTGCTTTAGTAACTTCTAGTAGTCTAGGTTTTGCTTCAGAGATCAATATTATTTTCACCAACACCTCTTCAATGTTGGCTGCTGTTTGGAGTTTTTTTAAATTCACAATAGCGTGCTTCTTCTCTGAGACGCGCTAGGAAATTTTCGTCTGACGCTTTCCCACCTAGTATTACAGACAGAAACTTTTTTACGTACAGAAAGCCTTTTATGCCGTTATAACTCTCTCTGTAGGAGAAATTTAATTCTAAATTGCCAATCTGATGTCTTTACACTGATTGTTTATTAAATTCCTAGGAGTCTTTGGGTGCCGCGCAGCAAAGCAACATCGGAGTTGAAACTTATTTCTAAATTCAGATAGAAAACAACGCAATATTTAATCAACAAAATTTTTGTGGATACTGAACCGTGAAAATGAAATTTTCCCATGTCCAGCATCACTTTCAAGGGAGTTTCCTTCAATAGAATTAAAATTGATAAAATTGAAACAAATTAAGCCCATTTGTTTCCATCTTGGAAAATCAATTCAATCAAGAAATTTTTTAATTAAAAGACCTCAATTAGCTATTGGCTTAATTTGCTGTCGGTAAATACGCCACACAATAACCAATTCTCTTTTTGTTTTTGTTGGCATAATGAGCTTAAAAAATTTTTATAAAATAACTGCAAGTACAGGCTAGGCATTGTTCTATGTAATTAAAAGTTTGATACACTATTTGCGAACAAAAGTTTTGCAAAAAAAACCAAGTCAGAAGTTGATACGACAGATCTCGTGATGCTCTATCACCAAACAAACCAACTGTCGCACATGAGATTTCAACACCAGGCTGAGTGAACTTTTTTCCAGACCGAGCACAACGTTGAAAGACATTGATGTGACCACAATCTCTCCACTGCTGAAAATGTTTTTCAAAGGCAATAATTACTGCAAAAATAACGCTAACTTGATGAGGTGAAGAAAACAACCAATAAACTTTTGACTCTTACGGTGGATTTTTTAAGTGGGTAGTCTCAAAAAAATTAGCAATGAACCAACGTAAATGAAAACAAATTGTTGTTGTTGATAACACGGATGAAAGGAATTCAATAAGTTGAACTTGATATTAAATGGGATTTGAAAGCCTACAAAAACTTAAGTTAGCTAAAAAATTTTTCTTAGGGTAGACATGCAAAACAATTTTAGTTCTGAGGCCCGCACCTGCTTCTTTCCCGGCAATTAAATGAGAATCATTCATGATATGAGTGAAATTGAATTCATTTGGTGAAGGTTGAAATAATTTGTCCAGAGCTCAAAGAAATTCATTTCTGTCACATGATCGATAGGTCAATAAGATAAGGATAGCACCAAAAAATAATAATAGGAAATTTAGTTTTGTGGCCATGGGCACATCAACAGAAATTGTCAGATAAGTTCTTTTTAATTCTTTGAACATTTAATAGAGAATAATTTTAAGTCTCTTGACGTTTTTTCGAAACCATTACATCCTCCCTCTTTTTTAGAAGACAGGGTTGAGGGCACTGGTTTTCCAGAACTTTGGGTCGTTTTCTAACTGTTGTTGATGTTCGTGAAGGTTCTGTTGAGTCGAGTTTTCGTTGCTCTGCAGTCGAAGTGGCTGAAGAAACTTTGTCAGAATGTGAGGGTCCCACATCCCTGATTTGGATTCGTGGTTCTGTTTTAGAATTGGTCTCTTCCACTGGTTGTTGAGGTTTCAAGTTGTTTGAAAGAAATGTTCGAGTCCTAACACTGAAGACAGCAGAAACTGTCACCGTCTTTTTGTTGGTGTTGAATAGAATTAGTAGAATCTTGCACAAATAGGAATCTGCAACTGCTCGCAGTCTAACTCTGCATCCCAATAGAAATTCAGCCAGAGTTTTGAATTAAAGACGGGCGATTCCATTTCACTAATTTCAGATTTTTCAAACCCTTGATTAAAATCTCCATGTACCAATTCAGGACCAGTATTATATATAAGGTCCTAGTTTTTTAGGATCTTGCAAATATTTGACTACGGTGTATTTTGACTGTTTCCGATGTTTTATCTGCCACTGAGAAAGCTTCTATCCATGCAGAATCAGCGTCAACTATTACTAGGATATTGACTTAACATAATCGCTCCCAATTTCGCCTTCTGGCCAAGTCGATATTGTTTTTACCAAGCTAGACCTGTTCAGTTGACAATTCTTGCATTTACTAACGAAATGTTGAACGCCTTGGGTAATGCCAGATCAGCATGCTATTGGTGCTTCGGTTTCATTCATCCCAGGATGTGTCTCATGCGCTTTCGCCAAACGTAGTGTCGTAGTTTGGTTGGAATGAAAGAAAAACATTTCTTAAGGTGATTCAATTGTGTATGGTCAGTGCATTCCAATTACCGCTTTGATTCGTTTCGTTATGTTCTGGAACAAATTGTTGGTAAGTTCAGTTCTGGTTTCAGCTTGAGTCACCAATTTGAACTGAGCGAACTAGATGCTTTTGATTGCAAATCACACACAATCTTTGTCAGATTAATCATCATCATCATCATCATCATCATCATCATCATCATCATCATCATCATCATCATCATCATCATCATCATCATCATCATCATCATCATTATTCTAATCCAAACATCTGCCTGGGTTTTTGCTCTCCTGTTGTGCACTTCATCTCAAATTTGGAACCATTAGAGTTATTGCTTTTCTTGTGATTCTAGTTGATGATGTTCTCCGGATCACTTCGTCTGGTGCAAAGAAGTATTTGCGTTGTTTTTGGTGCGTCTGTAGGGTAAATTGTCTTTCAAAAAAGAATTGCTTCAATCTTGTGACCACAAAGACCATCACAAGTGGTTCGCGCTCCATGTTCATGTATCTTTGCTCTGCTTGAAACAACTTCTTGATATAGATACAACCGAATGTCCATCTGGTGAAAGAACCCCGCCAAAGGTTTTTCAGAGGTTTCGGTGGTAACTGTTGTTTGCTTTTGTAAACTATATGGCTGTACAAGTGGGTTAAAACATAAGTCATTATTTTAATAAAATGCTTTTTTGAGAAAGCGCTACTTCTCATGTCATTTAAGTGCATCATTTTTATCCCAAATGAAGAATCATTCGACCATTAAAAATTTCTAGCCTAACAAACAACCTAAACTTTTTTGGTGCTTTTGCTTTCTTCAATTTTTCAACATGTGATTTGGTGTTAACCCCGTGAAATGAAGGATTACAAAAAAATAACGCTATTGGGTAGTTTTCAGTTAAAATTTTTCTCACTAATATTAAAGGTTTAAAGTCTTTCTCATGTAATCCTCGTTTGACTGCAAGCTTTCTCTTATCTAACTGCTTCATTGCTCCACTGCTCCATTGATCCATTGTTCCTTAGTTCGAAGATCCCATCATGAACCTTAGAAGTTTTTTCTATTAAAGTTTCAAAGAACAAAAGAAGAACTTATCTGACGAATTTTATTGTTGTGTCCTCCATTTGTGATCCTCCATTTCACAGGGTTAACACCAAATCACATGTTGAATGTGTGTGTGTGAAAAATTGAAGAAAGCAAAAACAGCAAAAAACAAAAAAGTTTTTAAAACAGCAGCGAACCTTAAAGAGTTGTTGATGAAAACAAAGTTTCTCTCAGGATAGAGGAACTTTTGAGCAAATTTTAGACTACTAGACGTTTTTAATGCAAAACCAGCAATATTGCAAACTGAAATAACCATCAGTTTACAGTTCAAAAGTAAAGCAATGACTTTTGCAAGCTCTTCATTAAATAATATGCCCTTTATTGCCAAAGCAGAAGTTGAGTTCAACTTAAAATGACCTTCAGCCAAACTCAGGTAAGCGTCAAAAACAACTATTAAGAAGAGGAAAGTTATTACTCAGAGCAAGCATTTTCAAGAATGGAGATGGGAATGGTTTATCATAAGAAATACACTCTAACATATATGTGGCATGGGAATAGATTAAAACAAAAAATTTAAAATAAAAATGCTGCAGGACACATATGCCAATAACACACTGATACCAACTAATATACGGACAGAGCTTGTAAACTTCAGTCAAGTGGTAAAATAATAGATCTCAACGGTTATAATTGTCATCATTTAACGCTTCTGGGATCACCTACTTGTGAAGTCCAGTGGTAATGAAGCACAACACACACGCATAATTAACTAGCAGTCCTGCAGTCTGACAAAAACTTTGGACTGCATGGAAGAGACCATCTTTCCAACCACAGTTTAAACAACATCACAATCAAACACTTACCAGCCGTGAACAAACAAATTTCATGTGAAGTCGATACCAGGGTCACAGCCAATGTTCTGCAACGCCTGAAAAAAAACCTCTATCTCTTTGAGACAAATTCACAGAGAAGCTCCAACAGATTACTGATCAGGGCATGCTTGAATCAAAAAAGCCAGGAGGAGTCAGTAAGCCAACTCCAGAGAAACGGCAGAGAAAAAAGTGGAGAACTGAGACTTTGTGTGGACTTGAAAGTGCATATCAATGGCAAGGTCCTCAATGAGGACCACCAAATACCAGACATGAAGACATAACAGACGTACCACAACCCCTAAAGGGCCTCTTATTTGTCAAAAATGATCTCTCAGATGCCTGCTGTTAAATTGAATTTGACGAAGAGGCAGATGACAAATGCACAATCAACACATCTCACAGACTGTTCAAGATGAGCCGACTAACTCAGTGATAGAAAATCTTTTCTCCGATCCCTCAGAGATACATCAAATCAACACTCAGAGAGGTGAAAGGTGTTGTGATCTTTCAAGAGGGTGCGCTGGTCTATGGAACAATGGAGCAGTTAGACAAGAGAAAGCTTGCAGTCAAATGAGGACTACATGAGAAAGACTTTAAACCTTTAAAATTAGTGATAAAAATTTTAACTGAAAACTACCCAATAGCGCTAATTTTTTGTGATCCTCCATTTCACAGGGTTAACATCAAATCACATGTTGAAAAATTGAAGAAAACAAAAGCACCCAAGAACAAAGCAGTTTTTAAAACAGCAGCGAACCTTGAAGAGGTGTTGGTGAAAACAAAGTTTCTCTTAGGATAGAGGAAACTTTGAGCAAATTTTAGACTACTAGACGTCTAGTAGTCTAAAATTTGCTCAAAGTTTCCTCTATCCTGACAGAAACTTTGTTTTCAACAACACCTCTTCAAGGTTCGCTGCTGTTTTGAGTTCTTCAGAGTCACAATAGCGTGCCTCTTCTCTGAGACGTGCTAGAAAGTCGTCGTCTGATTCCTCTAAACGTTGCATTAGGATCAAAAATTTAGCCCTTTATGTATCTATTACTCTCTCTTTAGGAGAAATATAACTTTGATTTGCTATTCCGCTGTTTTTGCTCGGAGTGTCTATCAAATTCTTAGGACTCTTTAAGAATTTAGATTTGACCTCGACCTCACATACTAAGAAAGAGATTGGATTCCTGTATGTCCACTATAGTATCATCGGTGAAGGTCTTGTCCTCTTTCTTTTCTGCGCGACATATCGCAACAGCAGACAAATTCTGCGCAATAGCTGATTCTTTATTCGGTGGATTCAGAACTTTTCTCTCTGTTTTTGACCTAAACACTATTGTCGTGGTCCATAACACGGGTCACAAGACCTCAATAAATTGAGCTTCTGATTAGAATTGGATCTAGAAAAAGCAAAATTTTGCTGGCATTTATAGTAGTTATCTGTGCAAAAGGTACCGAGAACACTTAGATTAGCTAAAAAAAATTACATGATTGACATGCAAAAAAAATTTCAATTCCGAGTTCTGAACCTGATTTTCTGTTTTCGATACTTTTGATGAGAAGCACTCATGATCATGCTATGATCAAGTCCATCAGCTGGAGGTGGAAATCATATTTCCATAGCTCGAAAATTTTTACTTCTGACAATTGATTGATGGGTCAATAAGATCAGGATAGCACCAATGCAAAATTAAATAAGGATTCAAGATAAGTTTTGTAGCCATTTATTATGGACACAGCAATAAAATTCGTCAGATAAGTTCTTCTTTTGTTCTTTGAAACTTTAATAGAGAAAACTTCTAAAGTTCATGATGGGATCTTCGAAACCATCACATCAAGCACACGAGGGATTAAATCTTGCCATGCGCAGCTTTATTCAGGTGATTTCTGTTTTTTCCGACAAAAACGGTGCATGATGCAAATAGGCAAGTGGCTATAGTACAAATAACAGTTTATAGGTGGCTATAGTACAAATAACAGTTAAAATATGTAGTTTCACGTTCAATATCTGCTTAACATTTTCAACATTTTTTGGTGCAGACATCGAAAAGTCAAACCTCGGACAAAGTAGTCTGAGATTTGGTCTTCTTTGAATTAAAAACGAAATCGTATTGGGACATTAACTCTAACCACGGTTCAGTCGATACCTTATTTAATCATGTTTAACCTTATTTAACATTTTTTTATGATATGAACTGATGTTGGGAAATGATTTGATCAGATTCAATTGAACGAGAGTGATCAAACGATGCATTTAACAAACAAAACAAAAGTGAGGCAAAGCGCGATCTCAACTTGAAGGGAAGCAATCGTCAGCAATACAGGTAAAAATTAGTGATTCAGATCCAATTAGCTGAAATTAATTTTGCAAATTTCAATAATTTTTTCGCTGTTATAGCTAGAAAATCAGGTTATTTCAAAAAATTGCTCATATTTATAAATGTGACTTTGCAAAAAAACTGCAAACGTAAAGATCGTTGAAAAAAGTGTTTAAAAAGACGGACCAGTGCAAAAGCAGAAATGATTACAGCGAAAGTTAAGATCTATTAAATTCATACAAACAATTTCAGCGGCAGTGAAGTCCTAGCATCAATCAATCCCGGGCCGAGGTGTCACCGCCATTCAACGCAAAATTATGTAAGATAAGCGGTGAATGCAGAAAATTTTGTAAGATAAGCGGTAAATGCGATGAAATTACATAAATCAGGCGGTGAATGCGGTGAAAAAAACTTTTATCGCTTGGTAGCGCTGAAATTACTTATTTTCACCTCCGAATTTAGCGGTGAAATTACATAAGTTCACGGCTTCGAAAAAAGTGTCCAAATTATGTGAGATAAGTAGTGAATGCGGTCAAATTACATATATTCACCGCTTAAGTTAGTGATGAACTTACATAAATTCACCGCTTAGAAAAAATTGTTAAAATTGTGTGAGATCAGCAAACAATGCGGTGAAATTATTGGGGAGTAAGGGAGGATTTGTTAGATTTACCCTCCCACTAAAACTACCTCTTAATCTTACATCTTTCTGATATTTTTTTATAAGCGGTGAATTTATGTAATTTCACCACTAGAGTAAGCAGCGAACTTACAAAAAATTACCACATTTCACCGCTAAAATATGTAACTTCAAAGCTAAAAACCGCAAATCTTAAAAAAACTCACCGCGCATGTATTACAGAAATTAGAGTGAATTTGATTTAAATTCAAAACAAAAATACTATAAGTTAGTGAGAGATGGCGCAGTGGAAGAAGAAGTGGAGGAAAGGCAGGAGGTGAGAGGTTTGAACCCTTGTAAGATCGGTGAAATTACATATTTTAGCGGTGAGCTTTTATAAGATCACCGCTTACTCTAGCGGTGAACTTACATAATTTCACCGCATTCACCGCAAAATTATGTACGAAATTTGCGGTGAAAAAACTAACTTTTCACCGCTTATCTTACATATTTTTGCAATTTTTTCTCGGGATGTTGTCAGATTAGTTGTAGGAGGTAATATGGAACTCCAACATATTAAGCGGATCATTCAGACATATTTAAGGAGCGTTTTTTTCGCAAAAATAGCCAATAACAAAATGAACAATCCCCACGAATAAATAGCTCACAAAAGATAAATGCCTTGACAACGACTTGTGCATAAAAAACTGTTTATCAATAACTAAAAAGCTAAATGATTTAATCAAATAATTTATACTATTAATATAGAAAATTTGTATAATACGGAACGATGGAGGTACAATATAGTAGAAAACGATATATAGATTTACAACAAATAAAACAAAATGAGTGGTGAGAACTTGTGCGTGGTCAAGAATTTTCTCACAAATCACAAAGACCTATAGAGAAGCGAAAGAACTGGAAGAGAAAGAGACATCAGAGTCTCTGAGGGGACTGTTTTTGGAGAATACTTCCCATTTTTATTTGATGAGCACCAAAGATCACGTTGATGTCTAAGTTTTTGCAATGGCCCTAATACTTTTTTCTTTGTTAGGAATGAATATTTTTACTGAATAACACCAAAAACCATATACTGTTTATGTAGCTAGAGAGGGGTTCAATAAAATGACGTCTATTTTTCCGAGCATTCTTTCAAAGATTACTAATACTTCAACGGTTAAAAGTGTCAATCGGGGTATCACCAGTACGCAACCCCAGTGAGTCGCGACCCAAGTAGGTCTGGTAACCCAGAGTGAGTGACCCAAGTGGATCTGATATTCAACGTGCCCGACTCAAGTATGTCGTATTTAATATATCAAAAAATTAAACCATGCTCAATGTTTGAAGTTGTTTCCTTGCGTGAATATAATTAAAGTGATACAAAATTGGAACGTTTTGGATCCTGTTGCTCAAATTAAAACCCTTCATCAATTAAAAATCGACCATGTAAATTTTTAATTCTTCCCCATAATAGTCCTCCAGAAACTCTAGCACCATTTTGGCATATCTCCATTAAGTGCTGCGGAGGACTCTATAAAAAGCGGGATAAATAAATGCGTTCTGTTGCCTCTAAGATTGGCTTGGGGGGCCTTAACAAGAATAACGAAAATTCTAAGGCTAGTACGGTTAATTACTGGTAATTAATTTTTTCCTCCTTTTTCTGCATTTTAACTTGAATTACACCAGTAGCAATGGTAATAGCCATGCTCCAATTTGTCGTTGAACTTAAGTAAGAATCTTTTCGTCCGATGATATTTGGTGCAGCGAAGCACTCTGCAAAGATTTAAAATTAAGTGATTCAAACAAACAGGTGCTAATTTTATTTCAGTGTTGTAATGCAGATATATGGAAAATTTGATCTCACAGCAGGAGGAACACACTGCAGGAATTTCATGCAGCATGCAGCAGGAATAAACACCAATTTGTTTATTTGTTACGCCTAGCGATATTTTGACAGTCGGAATGTATTGGGGAGGCCCTGGGACACTAAAAAAATCTGATTAAGATCGGAAAACTTCAGAAGATGGCTGAACTAAATATCAGGTTGCGGTGAAGAATAGGTTTAATTATAAACCCAAACTATTGTAGTGAGTTTATAAAGCTTTTAAATATTACAACAATGCTGCAGTTGAGCTTGCAAAGCTTGCGTAAGGGGAATGATATCAGCACATCTAGGGCAAAACACTTTTCCTTTTGTTGTCTATTTTGTCTACTTTCTGTTCGGTTGTCACATCAACTATAGTAGCAATAATTAAACTACACGAACAGTTATAGTAACGCAAGGGAAATAGAACAGAAACGCAATCAGCACTAAGCAGTAAATGCCGCGAAACATGGTATTTTTCGTGTAACTCAGCATTGGACAATAGAATGCAGACTGACGTCCAGACTGACGTCCAGACTGACGTCCATTTTATTTAAAAAATCAAACAATTATCTTTTTGTATCATGAAACTATCAATGAAGAAATGTTTGCTACCTAAATTACGGAAAAAACGACTCAATCACGGAATAGCAGCAACCTGGCCAAACAGATTAGCAACCCTGCGGAGCATCTGCAATTGAAATTTATAAAATTCAAAATGGTGATTAGCTCAGTACCCAGGATAAAGTCCGTGACCCAAGACAGGTATGGGCCAGACGAACTTGGGTCGCGGACAGGGGGTTCAGAAAGAACAGACCCGAATTCAGGTATGGGCCAGGCAGGACAGACCTTGGTCACCCTGGGCCAGACCGAACAGACCCAGGGCCAACACTGGACCAGACAAAACTGACCCAAAATCAACCCTGGGCCGGACCGAACAGACCCAAGACCAACACTGGGCCAGACCGAACAGACCCAAGGCTAACACTGTGCCAGACTGAACAGACCCAAGAACAACACTGGGCCAGACCGAACAGACACAAGACCAACACTGGGCCAGACCGAAAAGACTCAGTACCTGGGCCAGATCGAACAAACCCAAGTTCAAAACTGGGCCAGACCGAAAGGACTCAGTACCTGGGCCAGACCGAACAGACCCAAGGCCAACATTGGACCAGACCGGACAGACCCAAGGCCAACACTGGACCAGACAAAACTGACCAAAAATCAATCTTGGGCCAGACCAAACAGACCCAAGGCCAACACTGGACCAGACAAACTGACCCAAAATCAACCCTGGGCCGGACCGAACAGACCCAAGACCAACACTGGGCCAGACCGAACAGACCCAAGGCTAACACTGTGCCAGACTGAACAGACCCAAGAACAACACTGGGCCAGACCGAACAGACCCAAGACCAACACTGGACCAGACAAAACTGACCCAAAATCAACCCTGGGCCGGACCGAACAGACCCAAGACCAACACTGGGCCAGACCGAACAGACCCAAGGCCAACACTGGACCAGACAAAACCGACCCAAAATCAACACTGGGCCGGTCCGAACAGACCCAAGGCTAACACTGTGCCAGACTGAACAGACCCAAGAACAACACTGGGCCAGACCGAACAGACCCAAGACCAACACTGGGCCAGACCGAAAAGACACAAGACCAACACTGGGCCAGACCGAAAAGACACAAGACCAACACTGGGCCAGACCGAACAGACCCAAGACCAACATTGGGCCAGACCGAACAGACCCAAGAACAACACTGGGCCAGACCCAAAAGACTCAGTACATGGGCCAGACCGAACAGACCCAAGACCAACACTTGGCCAGACCGAACAGACCCAACACCAACACTGGGCCAAACCGAAAAGACACAGTACATGGGCCAGACCGAACAAACCTAAGGCCAACACTGGGTCAGACCGACCAGAGCCAAGACCAACAATGGGTTAGACCGAACAGACCCAAGACTAACACTTGGCAGACCGAACAGACCCAAGACCAACACTGGGCCAGACCGAAAAGACTCAGTACATGGGCCAGACCGAACAGACCCAAAGCCAACACTGGGCCAGATCGAACAGACCCAAGACCAACACTGGGCCAGACCGAACAGACCAAAGACCAACACTCGGCCAGACCGAAACGACTCAGTACATGGGCCAGACCGAACAGACCCGAGACCAACACTGGGCCAGACCGAACAGACCCAAGACCAACCCTGGGCCAGATTGAAAAGACTCAGTACCTGGGCGAGATCGAACAGACCCAAGACCAAAACTGGGCCAGACCGAAAGGACTCAGTACCTGGGCCAGACCGAACAGACCCAAGGCCAACACTGGGCCAGACCGGATAGACCCAAGGCCAACACTGTACCAGACAAAAGTGACCCAAAATCAACCCTGGGCCGGACCAAACAGACCCAAGGCCAACAATGGGCCAGATCGAACAGACCCAAGACCAAAACTGGGCCAGACCGAAAGGACTCAGTACCTGGGCCAGACCAAACAGACCCAATGCCAACACTGGACCAGACAAAACTGACCCAAAATAAACCCTGGGCCGGACCAAACAGACCCAAGGCCAACAATGGGCCAGATCAAACAGACCCAAGACTAACACTGGACCAGACCAAACAGACCCAACACCAACACTGGGCCAGACCGAACAGACCCAAGACCAACATTGGGCCAGACCGGACAGACCCAAGAACAACACTGGGCCAGACCCAAAAGACTCAGTACATGGGCCAGACAGAACAGACCCAAGACCAACACTGGGCCAGACCGAACAGACCCAAGACCAACACTCGGCCAGACCGAAAAGACTCAGTACATGGGTCAGACCGAACAGACCCAAAGCCAACACTGGGCCAGATCGAACAGACCCAAGACCAACACTGGGCCAGACCGACCAGAGCCAAGACCAACAATGGGTTAGACCGAACAGACCCAAGACTAACACTTGGCATACCGAACAGACCCAAGACCAACACTGGGCCAGACCGAAAAGACTCAGTACATGGGCCAGACCGAACAGACCCAAAGCCAACACTGGGCCAGATCGAACAGACCCAAGACCAACACTGGGCCAGACCGAACAGACCAAAGACCAACACTCGGCCAGACCGAAAAGACTCAGTACATGGGCCAGACCGAACAGACCCGAGACCAACACTGGGCCAGACCGAACAGACCCAAGACCAACCCTGGGCCAGATTGAAAAGACTCAGTACCTGGGCGAGATCGAACAGACCCAAGACCAAAACTGGGCCAGACCGAAAGGACTCAGTACCTGGGCCAGTCCAAACAGACCCAATGCCAACACTGGACCAGACAAAACTGACCCAAAATCAACCCTGGGCCGGACCAAACAGACCCAAGGCCAACAATGGGCCAGATCAAACAGACCCAAGACTAACACTGGACCAGACCAAACAGACCCAACACCAACACTGGGCCAGACCGAACAGACCCAAGACCAACATTGGGCCAGACCAGACAGACCCAAGAACAACACTGGGCCAGACCCAAAAGACTCAGTACATGGGCCAGACAGAACAGACCCAAGACCAACACTGGGCCAGACCGAACAGACCCAAGACCAACACTCGGCCAGACCGAAAAGACTCAGTACATGGGTCAGACCGAACAGACCCAAGGCCAACACTGGGCCAGACCGAACAGACCCAAGACCAACGCTGGGCCAGACCGAAAAGACTCAGTACCTGGGCCAGATCGAACAAACCCAAGTTCAAAACTGGGCCAGACCGAAAGGACTCAGTACCTGGGCAGACCGAACAGACCCAAGGCCAACATTGGACCAGACCGGACAGACCCAAGGCCAACACTGGACCAGACAAAACTGACCCAAAATCAATCTTGGGCCAGACCAAACAGACCCAAGGCCAACACTGGACCAGACAAACTGACCCAAAATCAACCCTGGGCCGGACCGAACAGACCCAAGACCAACACTGGGCCAGACCGAACAGACCCAAGGCTAACACTGTGCCAGACTGAACAGACCCAAGAACAACACTGGGCCAGACCGAACAGAGCCAAGACCAACACTGGACCAGACAAAACTGACCCAAAATCAACCCTGGGCCGGACCGAAAGGACTCAGTACCTGGGCAGACCGAACAGACCCAAGGCCAACATTGGACCAGACCGGACAGACCCAAGGCCAACACTGGACCAGACAAAACTGACCCAAAATCAATCTTGGGCCAGACCAAACAGACCCAAGGCCAACACTGGACCAGACAAACTGACCCAAAATCAACCCTGGGCCGGACCGAACAGACCCAAGACCAACACTGGGCCAGACCGAACAGACCCAAGGCTAACACTGTGCCAGACTGAACAGACCCAAGACCAACACTGCGCCAGACCGAAAAGACTCAGTACCTGGGCCAGATCGAACAAACCCAAGTTCAAAACTGAGCCAGACCGAAAGGACTCGGTACCTGGGCCAGACCGAACAGACCCAAGGCCAACATTGGACCAGACCGGACAGACCCAAGGCCAACATTGGACCAGACCGGACAGACCCAAGGCCAACACTGGACCAGACAAAACTGACCCAAAATCAATCTTGGGCCAGACCAAACAGGCCCAAGGCCAACACTGGACCAGACAAACTGACCCAAAATCAACCCTGGGCCGGACTGAACTGACCCAAGAACAACACTGTGCCAGACTGAACAGACCCAAGAACAACACTGGGCCAGACCGAACAGACCCAAGACCAACACTGGGCCAGACCGAAAAGACACAAGACCAACACTGGGCCAGACCGAAAAGACACAAGACCAACACTGTGCCAGACCGAACAGACCCAAGACCAACATTGGGCCAGACCGAACAGACCCAAGAACAACACTGGGCCAGACCCAAAAGACTCAGTACATGGGCCAGACCGAACAGACCCAAGACCAACACTTGGCCAGACCGAACAGACCCAACACCAACACTGGGCCAAACCGAAAAGACACAGTACATGGGCCAGACCGAACAAACCTAAGGCCAACACTGGGTCAAACCGACCAGAGCCAAGACCAACAATGGGTTAGACCGAACAGACCCAAGACTAACACTTGGCAGACCGAACAGACCCAAGACCAACACTGGGCCAGACCGAATAGACTCAGTACATGGGCCAGACCGAACAGACCCAAAGCCAACACTGGGCCAGATCGAACAGACCCAAGACCAACACTGGGCCAGACCGAACAGACCAAAGACCAACACTCGGCCAGACCGAAATGACTCAGTACATGGGCCAGACCGAACAGACCCGAGACCAACACTGGGCCAGACCGAACAGACCCAAGACCAACCCTGGGCCAGATTGAAAAGACTCAGTACCTGGGCGAGATCGAACAGACCCAAGACCAAAACTGGGCCAGACCGAAAGGACTCAGTACCTGGGCCAGACCGAACAGACCCAAGGCCAACACTGGGCCAGACCGGATAGACCCAAGGCCAACACTGTACCAGACAAAAGTGACCCAAAATCAACCCTGGGCCGGACCAAACAGACCCAAGGCCAACAATGGGCCAGATCGAACAGACCCAAGACCAAAACTGGGCCAGACCGAAAGGACTCAGTACCTGGGCCAGACCAAACAGACCCAATGCCAACACTGGACCAGACAAAACTGACCCAAAATCAACCCTGGGCCGGACCAAACAGACCCAAGGCCAACAATGGGCCAGATCAAACAGACCCAAGACTAACACTGGACCAGACCAAACAGACCCAACACCAACACTGGGCCAGACCGAACTGACCCAAGACCAACATTGTGCCAGACCGAACAGACCCAAGAACAACACTGGGCCAGACCCAAAAGACTCAGTACATGGGCCAGACAGAACAGACCCAAGACCAACACTGGGCCAGACCGAACAGACCCAAGACCAACACTCGGCTAGACCGAAAAGACTCAGTACATGGGTCAGACCGAACAGACCCAAGGCCAACACTGGGCCAGACCGAACAGACCCAAGACCAACGCTGGGCCAGACCGAAAAGACTCAGTACCTGGGCCAGATCGAACAAATCCAAGTTCAAAACTGGGCCAGACCGAAAGGACTCAGTACCTGGGCCAGACCGAACAGACCCAAGGCCAACATTGGGCCAGACCGGACAGACCCAAGGCCAACACTGGACCAGACAAAACTGACCCAAAATCAATCTTGGGCCAGACCAAACAGACCCAAGGCCAACACTGGACCAGACAAACTGACCCAAAATCAACCCTGGGCCGGACCAAACAGACCCAAGGCCAACACTGGGCCAGACTGAACAGACCCAAGACTAACACTGGGCCAGACCGAACAGACCCAAGACTAACACTGGGCCAGACCAAACAGACCCAAGACCAACACTGCGCCAGACCGAACAGACCCAAGAACAACACTGGGTCAGACCGAACAGACCCAAGACCAACACTGGGCCAGACCGAACACACCCAAGACAAACGCTGGGCCAGACCCAAAAGACTCAGTACGTGGGCCAGACCGAACAAACCCAAGACTAACACTCGGCTAGACCAAACAGACCCAAGACCAACACTCGGCCATACCGAACAGACCCAAGGCCAACACTGGGTCAGACCGACCAGACCCAAGACCAACAATGGGCTACACCGAACAGACCCAAGACCAACACTGCGCCAGACCGAAAAGACTCAGTACATTGGCCAGACCGAACAGACCCAAGGCCATCACTGGGCCAGATCGAACAGACCCAAGACCAACACTGGGTCAGACCGAACAAACCCAAGGCCAACACTGGGCCAGACCGAACAGACTCAGTACCTGGGCCAGATCGAACAGACCCAAGACCAACACTGAGCCAGACCGAAAGGACTCAGTAACTGGGCCAGACCGAACAGACCCAAGGCCAACACTGGGCCAGACCGGACAGACCCAAGGCCTGGGCCAGAGGTATGATGTATTCATTTTGCATTATCCTTTTGCTATAATATATTCATTTCATAAAAACTGATGTTTGCACTATTTAGTTCAGCTAAGGAGAAACTATTTATGAAAGTTTTGCCAAAGAAAACATAACCCAACTGTTGACAACAAATTTTATTTAGTATATCTTTTAGTGTATTTTTCTGACTCAATGGATGAGTTTAAACAGCTTTCCAAAAGAGAATTCGTGGTATCTGGTTGATCAAAAGGAGACCGAGGATTGGGTATGGACCAGACGAAACAGACTGATGCTTGGGTATAGACCAGACCGAACAGACCGAAGATTGGGTATGGACCAGACGAAACAGACCGATGTTTGGGTATTGGCCAGACCGAAGATTGGATATGGACCAGACGAAACAGACTGATGCTTGGGTATAGACCAGACCGAACAGACCGAAGATTGGGTATGGACCAGATGAAACAGACCGATGTTTGGGTATTGGCCAGACCGAAGTTTGGGTATGGACCAGACAAAAGAGACCGATGTTTGGGTATTGGCCAGACCAACAGACCGAAGATTGGGTATGGACCAGACGAAACAGACCAATGTTTGGGTATTGACCAGACCGAACATGCCCAATTCAGGTATGGGCCAGACAGAACAGACCCAAAAATTTGTCCAGACTATGAGCTCGGTCGCACCGGACCCCCTGTCTGCGACCCAGGTCCGTCTGGCCCATACTTGCCTTGGGTCGTGGACTTCATCCTGGGTAAACTAAAAATATACAGTAAACAGGAACAAAAGACCGACAAACCAATGAAAAAAGAAGTAGTTGAAAATTTTACCAATTTTCTACCTATTATCCAAATACATGCAGTACGTCAAATCAGCGAAGGCAATTAACTCTTCATGTCGATGAAGATGAACGACCTGCAGATAATTGGCAGCCGATAGATGAAAATCGCAGTCAGTCAGTCGGTGGAGATTGGCAATGAAAACAAAGACGAATGATCAAATCCCTCAAGCAAGAAAATCGCTTAGAAAGCAGTCGTTGCATTGGAAACTTTGTTCAAACTTCGCTGGATGAAGATGGAGTTCCCAATGAAAAGAAGGAGATTGAGCTATAGCTGCAACTTTTTTACGCAAATGGTGGAATGAATTTGGAGCAACGAAAAAACCCTTGACATGGAAGACCTAGACTTAGACAATGATCCCGTCCCTAGCACACGCAGTACATCCCCACTGAAATAGAAGGAAAAGGAAGCAACAAAATCATGCTCTTGGCTTGACAAATCGGAAAAACCTGGAAAAGCATACAACGTGTACAACAGTCTTTCGATAAAAGAATCAATAAACAGCATTTCGCGGGTTACATCTGATCACGAGTGCGCATGAAAGCAGAGCCATTCAAGTACAGTTCATTACAACTTTAAACCCACGGTTGAAAAAATTCTTTGCATGCCAAGCCAGTAGCGGTATTCAAACCTACACTGAGCTAATTCGATTGTGAAATTCTTCTCCTATTTGGCCAGCGTTATCAGAAACGTTTCTTGCTGTCGAGCATTGACTAAACCAAGGAGTTTGGTTAATTTGAAAACGCTTTTAATTGGTAGAAATTTCAGTCCACTATATCGGGTTTGGTTTATTTGAAGTAATTCTACAGATTTCGTCACTACTAGAAAAGAGTTTTGAGTGACTACATCTGATAGTTAAGTTCAAATGAAAGCCGCCATAAAACTCACGATTTGCTCAATTAATTACTCAATCAGGATAAACAATTTCGTTAACATTTTGAGTCAATATCATCAAATGGTGATCTGCAATTAAACGCCATAATTAAATTTGCGGTGAAAAAATTGCCCCGAAGTCTAAAAGAATGGTGATTTAATCTTGACTGACACAAAAGTAGACCTAATGTGATTATTCTTGGAAAATGTTTACCATGAAAAGTTCTTGTACATGAGGTTTTTCCTGGGTCTTAGGATAACAAAGATAAGATTACCGACGCAAAACAAAAGGAAACATTTTCTGGAAGCCAAAATTTTCAAACTAAAACATCAAACAAACAAAGATAGCGCAAAATGGATCACTTTCCTAGAACTAATGGCATTCGTCATTTTCGGAACAATCCGACTTTTTCCAAGAACCTGATTTTCCCTAATCGGTTTGCCGAAGTAGGAAATGATGTTTATGCTGTGGATGATGTGTGACAGATATGCAATAAAAGAATGCAAGGGCATCGCCGGCAGTAAAAAAGTTTGTAAAAAAGCACAACCAATTCCTACACTCAGAAAATTATTCGGGCGAAGGTATCACGCAGTGAAAAAGAGCGCAGCTGCAAAAAATCGACAAAGGTATGAACTTCCTTAGGTACTTTTTGTCGCAATTCAGAGCGTCCGCAATCGATTTGCTACGTATGCTTTCTTCGTTAGTGGAATCTTTCATCAACGGGATCATCTCTTGATCAAGGCATACCTGAGAATTTGCGACGAGGTGCCGATGTTACGCTTGATATTGCTCAAATAAAGGGCAAAAACCGTCTGAAGACAGAAAAGTTCCATTAAGAAAAAGGAACGCAACCAAACGTCCTTTGGCTTGAGATAATTCCACACCTCGTTATAATCATAGCAAAATCCGATTTATGACATCCAAAAGCTGAAATACAGTCTCAAAAATTTGAATGTCTCCACCGACAGAACCTTTGTTTGATGAAAACTGAAATCATTTTCCGTCAAGAAAAGACAAAATGGTTTCACATTGCCTTCACAGAAGACGCCCAAGGAGCCGAGAAAATTCGAAACAATGAGATATTGAAATCAATGCTTCCTAATGGAATGTTGTTCAAGAAGGAAAGGCAATCTTAACAAAAACAGGACAGCAAAATAAAGTTTACTGAAGAATGGTTTGAATGGGAATGTTGTTGATTGATGCGGAGCCCAATCTACCAAAAAATTATAGCTCAATTTCGGGAAAGCTTTTTCCATTGAAGCAAAGTTTCCAAAGTTACTCACTTTGATTTTATTATTTGCAGTCAGTCGATACAGACGTTGAGAAAAGTTTCGTGAACATTTTGCAAAAATCAGATTTCAATAGAACTTTTCCGAAAATGGTTTTTTCGCAAAAAGATCCAGCGCTAAAACAGAACAAGTCAGGCAAATTTTGCAAGCAAATGCTGCAAAACGTAAACAATTATGCCTGAACGAAAAACTACAAACCGTATATGATTTGTTGCAAGTATTAGTTGGAATACTTTTGTTATTTCGTGATAATTTAGTAGCTCAGTCGACCAATATCAAGGTTTCTTTGAGTGCAAGTTCTTGAACACAAAAAAAACCTGTTTAAATTTTTCATGGAGACCAAAAATCAAGGACCCGAATAGAA
Source organism: Convolutriloba macropyga (assembly GCF_964194025.1). NCBI lineage: Eukaryota > Metazoa > Xenacoelomorpha > Acoela > Convolutidae > Convolutriloba > Convolutriloba macropyga. The sequence goes on from NC_134474.1 coordinate 43,882,728, forward strand.
ACATACGACAATCAGCACCAAGTTTTCGGAGCAGAAATTTAGCCAACGCGAGCAAAGTAAGCCCTAAAAAACACGGCAACATCAATTAAGATAAAATCTCTATCGCAACAAAATCAATTCATCACAACTTCCGCATGGAAGATTTACGCAAATTGGTAGAAATATCAGGAGAAGTTATCGAAGCGTTCAATGAGTTAAAATTTGATCTCTCACACAATGAATTTGAGCCACAAAATTGACAAGCATTATGATGAAGTTAACGCAGCAATAACGGAAGACATCAAATCAGTCATAAAAACCAAGCAAAAGTTCTGCCACATACAGATGAATATAGCAAAATTGGGTTTCAATGGAATGTTATTGATGATGGTTTTTAGATTTGCAGAGGTATCAACGAAGATGTTAGGCTCACATAACTCAATGGAATATTCTAGTTTTGTTTTGTTGGCACTTGACACAATTGACTTATTTGCGTCAATTAAATGCTCGCACGAAACGTCTTCTGAAGAACATTTGTCCTTAAATTGGACAAAATTGGTACCAAAATATTTAACCCGTTGATAAAGCTTTTTTTCTATAGTTCGAGGAACAATTGCTTTTTGTAGCTGAAACAAGCATCGGTATTGACAGGAGATGTCTCAACCAAACAAAGACAAATTGCAACATTATTTCGCGGATTAGACATCTTTCAATGCCAAGCTTGGATTTGCAGGCAGAGGTCACACTAATTAGAAAAATGCAACCGGTTACCGACGAACACCCAATCAGGACAATGAGTTTAAATTTCTGGTCAACTCAATTGGAGTAAAGTAGTTACTGCAAATCACATGCCGTAAACAATAATGTTTTTGATCAATTGAGTGGCCGACACTAACTAATAGAGAAAAACGCAAGAGAGCCGACCAGCTTACTGGACCGGACCTGTTGAAGCAACTAGAAATTGAACAGGCTAAGCAAGTCAAATCACCATTTGTCTTTGCCTTTGATCAAGAAATCATGCCCCAACCAGAGCATTTTCACAACGCAGACTGAAAAAAGAAATCGATTGTTCAGCGGAAACAATTTAACAATGGTCAAAGTATTTCAAAGGTCTAATAGATAGGCGTATGGAATGGCATATGTACGGCGATTGTCAAATTAAAAAAACGGCAGCAGAAACATGGGCATTTTCAAGCATTTTCAGCAAAATAGTTTGCTGAAAATGTGAAACCTCGCAGAGTTGAAGAGGATATTAAATGCATAAAAAACTTTCATGTAACACCATTCATTAACAAAAAGGTTATTCGTTCCAACAAAAGCCAGACTAGGCAACAATTAGTTGTTTTTCAATTTAAAGCACCCAATAAAGTTATATCGCGAGCATGATGTTGTCAAACTGTTCTGATGTAGCGAGCACAAGAAAAAATTTTGGAAGGGGACTGAACTTGGGAGAAACAAGTTTCAGCAACAACTCGTCCGTAATGGTGTATGAAATGCCTGGCGTTCTGTGAAATATTTGTACAACCTGTCGGAAAAACAGAGCACATAAAGTGGCTCCAGTGATCTCTGAGCTACTACAAAGGGACCTGTTGCTCCAACAGTTTTTTCAGATGTTCAAAAAGACAACTTTTGCCCTTTTTAGAGTTAAAATTGGGTGCAAAAACACATGTCAATGCTGTTGCTTTTCACATGTCTGACACTGCAAGCCGTTCATACAAAGATAATATCAGTGTTTGATACTGAGCGTTGTTTGAACAGGACTAAGTTGATTTTTAACTTGATAAAATTAGGCAATTAAAATTATCAATGGAAGCTAAGCGACTTTCATTGGCATCAACCCCAAGTGCAAAGAGTATATTTCAGTGTATAGAAGAATATGGTATATACAAAAAAAGGGGTTCAGAGAACAAAAAGAGTTAACAAAGGTTCAGAAGTAAATTGAATTTACCGGTAGTACCTCACTTCAGAAGTGTATTGGATGGATTGTTCAGACGATGCAAAAAGGCAGAACTGACACGAACAGTTTGATTGAAACTATTGTTGATTTAACAGAAAGCAATTCTGAAATAATCGGTTTGGACGTTATAACCCAAATGGCTCTGTTGTTGGAAACAAAAATGTCTGTCTAAAACAGAACAAGCCAGGCAAACTTTGCAAACAAGTTCTGCAAAACGTAAACAATTATGCCTTAACAAAAAACTACGAACCCTATATGATTTATTGCAAGTATTAGTAGGAATACTTTTTTTATTTCGTGAACATTTAGTAGCTCTGTCGTCCAGTATCAAGGTTTCTTTGAGTGCAAATTATCGAACACAAAAAAAACCTGTTTGACATTTTCTTGGAGACCAAAAATCAAGGACCCCAATAGAAACATATGATAACCAGCACCAAGTATTCGGAGCAAAAATTTAGCCAACGCGAGCAAAGTAAGCCCTAAAATACGCGGCAGCAACAATTAAGATAAAATCTCTAATGCAACAAAATCAATTGCGTCAATTAAGTGCTCGAACGAAACGTCTTCTGAAGAACATTTGTCCTTAAATTGGACAAAATTGGTTAAAAATAATTTAACCCGTTGAAAAAAAATTTTTTTCTATAGTTCATGGAGCAATTTCTTTTTGTAGTTGAAACAATCATTGGTATCCATAGGAGATGTCTCAACCAAACAAAGACTAATTGCAACATTATTTTGCGAATTTGACATCTTTAAATGCCATGCTTGGAGTTGCAGGCAGAGGTCACACTAATTAGAGTGATGCAACCGGTTATCGAAGATAACCGTGATAGACGTGGCGTGATAGCCGAGAGGTAAGGTGTGTGGTTGACACGCCAAGGACTGAGAGTTCAATTCCCTGTCTCCGTGAAGCTGTCTGTGTAAGAATGAGCTCTTACTTAACCATAGCTTCAGGTGGACCAGAGCCTGACCAATGTTGGCTGCAATGATGGTACCAGGTGAAAGTTTCAGACGCAAAAAAAGTGGATATAGTCACCAAAAAAAGCAATGCTGCTCATGAAAATATCAGTCTGAAATAAGGGGAATAATAAGAAAAAGGGCAGTGAGAACAGGCTACTGTAGGTCTAATGCTGTTCGGCTGCGATTACGCAGAAACCACAATTACTATTATTAAGATCACCAAATCAAGACAATCAGTTTAAATTTCTGGTCAACTCAATAGGAGTAAAGTAATAACTGCAAAGTACTCACCGTAAACAAAAATGTTTGTGATCAATTGAGTGGCCGAGACTAACTAATAAAAAACGCAAGAGAGCCGACCAGCTTACTGGACCGGACCTTTTGAAGCAGCCAGAAAATGAATAGGCTAAACAAGTCAAATCAACATTTGTCTTTGCCTTTGATCGAGAAGTCATGCCCCCACCAGAGCAGTTTTCACAACGCAGACTGAAGAAAAGAAATCGATTGTTCCGCGGAAACAATTGAACAAAGGTCAAAGTATTTCAAAGGTCTAGTAGATAGACGTATGGAATGGCATATGTACGGCGATTGTCAAATGAAGAAAACGGCAACAGAAATAATTAGTATTTAAGAAAAGGAGAACATCAAAACAGGCACTTTCAAGCATTTTCAGCAAAATAGTTTGCTGAAAATGTGAAATCTCGCAAGATTGAAGAGGAGATTAAATGCAGAAAAAACTTTCATGTAATACCATTCTTTAACAAAAGGTAATTCGTTCCAGCCAAAGCCAGACTCGGCGAAAATCAGTTGTTTTTCAATTTCAAGCACCCAAAGAAGTTATATCGCAAGCATGATGTTGTCAAATTGTTCTGATGTAACGAGCACAAGAAAAAATTGCGGGAGGGGACTGAACTTGGGAGAAACAAGTTTCAGCAACAACTCGGCCGTAATGGTGTAAGAAATGCCTTGCGTTCTGTGAAATATTTGAACAACCTGTCGGAAAGACAGAGCACAGACAGTGGCTGCAGTGATCTCTGAGCTACTACAAAGGGACCTGTTGCCCCAACAGTTTTTTTCAAATATTCAAAAAGACTATTCTTGCCCCCATTTGGAGTTAAAATTGGGTGCAAAAACACGTGTCTATGCTGTTGTTTTTCACGTGTCTGACTAATGCAAGCCATTCATAGAGAGAAAATATCATTGTTGTATCCTGAAATTCGTTTGAATACGTCTAAGTTGTTTATAACTTGATAAAGTTAGGCAATTAAAACTATCATTGGAAGCCAAGCGACTTTCATTGGCATCAACCGAGAGTTCAAAGAGTATATTTCAGAGTACAGAGAGAATAGGGTATATACAACAAAAAGAGGATCAGAGAATCAACAACAAAAAAGATTAACAAAGTTTCAGAAGTAAATTGAATATACAATTAGTACCTCATTTCAGAAGTGTATGAGAAGGATTGTTCAGACGGTGCAAAAAAGGCAGAACTGACACGAACAGTTTGATTGAAACTATGCTGACTTAACAGAAAGCAACTCTGAAATAATCGGTTTGGACGTTATAACCCAAATGGTTCTATGATTGGAAACAAAATAGTCTCTCTACCATTTCTACAAAGCGCACATGAGTTTGTGAATCACCGTCGATCACCAACTTATTCCAATCTCGTCTGCGACAGATTGTGATAAAGATACCTACTGTCTTTAAAAAAACAGCAAATGTGGAGATTGGAATCCGACAGAAACCTGAACAGAGCCGATCACGTGATGTTGTTTGAAGGCAGTCAGAAACAAGGGTGTTGCAACTGAATGTTGCAACATCGGTCGAGTTTCAAAAACCATTGGGCTTTTTGACGGAGCTATTTGGTCAATAAAGATTCTTACAAAAGTCCAGAATCTACAAGAGACCAGTCGTTAAACTCGCTCCACTATATTAGTTGACTCACATTTTTTGACGACGTATGAAAAGGCAGGCAACTTTGAAGCTGAGCTCCATTAGAAAAGTATCCGCATAGAAATAGAAAATGAATTTTTTTTTATAAATTGTTTGTTTTGTTCAACTTCCCTTGCCATATCATCCATTTAAGTTATTTTGGTCAAAATAATTACAGACATGACTTTAATAACGTGATAAGCGTGATAACCGACAGAAACTGGAATAAAGCAGCATCGAAATAAGCAGAAAATGGATTTTTCTTCATATAAATTAGCGAAGTTATTGCTAAAATAAACTGACATGAGCAAAATATAACCTACTTCTGTGTCTCGTACTTTAAAGTTTTTTTAATAAAAAACATTTTTAAAATGACTTTTTCAAAATTAACCCTTAATGTTGAAATATATATTGCTGTGTCCTGTATCTTCAATTTAATTGATCTGCTGTTCAATTATTAATAACCATTATCTGTCATTTCAACTGGTGAGTACAAGGACCAAAACCAATCGGAGTTTGGGTTTTTGCTTAAACATGTTTTGGAAATAAAAATTTGAGTTCAATTTGGTAAAATTATAGCGGATATTATATAACAAATTTGAATTGCAAAGACAAGACAAACTTTCAGCACAGATCTGGGTCAAGTGAAACGAACAGGGTGGTGTAAAACTTTCCTAGTCACAGGAAATTGGGAGTGCAACCGTTAAAGGTATTCCCAAGTGGCTAAAGTACAAACTTCTCAACTTCTATTTGTTTATGCAAAATCTTCCTAATTTTCGACTAGTTCTATGTAGCTCAAGTAATCACTTTGCAACTAAAACTGCATTAAAGACTTAAAAACTTGCAACCACCCGAGGGTTCTTCGAACGGCGCTCATTGAGACGATGACCTTAAAAAGATAGATCCTTTTTATTCGATGCGGAAGCCCCCTTAGTTGATGAGGCGCCCGCAGTACGAAAAATTCCGAGAGGTTATTTTTGAGACCTTACTTTGGAGAAAAAAATTTTGTTGTGAATAAACGTTTCGCCGAGTAACTTCTCAGGGTTAGTTTTTATTCAAAATAACTTCAGTTTTGTATACTTTCTTCAATTTAGTGACGTAATTAGTGCAACAATTCGCCAACCCGAGAGAAGATTACTTCTAAATAAAAACGGAGACATGGTAAATTCATTTTCTTTGTTATACGATTTTTCGCTTGGTGGACACTCCCATGATTTCATTTGATTTTAATCTGTTCAATTAGCAGAGAACTGCTAAGTGCGACTTCTCAGATTGTAGTTTACGCCACCTTCTAAACTACGCTTTCACTTTGGTCTGCATTTGTTTTTGCTATTTTCGTTGGTTTCTGTTGGTTTATGTTGAATACTTGTCTAGAATTTGGGGACAAGAGAAATTGGTTTAGATGGGACTTTTGGTTGTGGAGTTTTCGTTTCATTATCTTTGTTGTGTATTAGCGAAAAGCTAGAGTGAGTCCGAGAGTGGCAGATGAGAGAAATTCGAGAGAGAAAAAGAGTGAAGATATGAAGAAAGAGAGAGAAAAAAGAGAAGAAAGAAAGAAAGCAGCACCCTCAGTGTACCTCCGGCAGCCAATCCCCCTTTCAGAAGAAATGCAACGGGCTTGTGCACTGAGAATACAGAGACTTGTCGTTCGTTTTTATGCTTATGGCGCATAAAAGTGAAGAAATAGAGTCTTTAGAGAAAAAGAAAGAGAGGCACCCTCTGTGCACCTCCGGCAGCCAGTCTTTCAGGAATATTAGTCAGCTTGCGCACTGAGAGCACAAAGGCTTGTAGTTTATGCCTCTTCTTGAGGCCGTTATTTTTGCCCTTGCGGAGATCAGTGGTTGTTCACAAGTGGTAACAGAATGTGGGGCCAGTATCAAGGCCTTAGCATGATTCCTTCGATTTTGCTGCCATCCCTTACTTGCACCCTGGGGTTAGAGTGAGGGGCCAGTATAATTGTTTCAGCATGATTGCCACGATCGTGCTGTCCTCCATTACTGGTACCCTGGAAACCCTTCAAGACCTAGACTGATTCCCGTGGTCAGTCTAGTCTCCCACACTCATCTGTCTGATGCATGTCCATCGGTTCTTTGGTTTGTCGGGCTCCGGAAAGGCATGTAGGTTTCTAAAAAGGCATATACAGGCACACACATACACAAATACACACATCCAGCACCCAGGCATACACAAATACACACATATAAAATCACACAAACAATTATACAAGCAAAAACAAATTTTTGAAAATGTTTCGCGCAGGCAGTGTATTTTTGGATGGTTTCAGCTAGTGTCGTGAGTCATACCCCAAGACGTCCGCATCCACCTTTGTTTTGCTTTAATTTAGATTTTTTTGGGAGAGTTTGCTACTATTTTCGATGGCTTCAGCTAAAGTCTCGAGTCCTACCCCAACATGTCCGCATCCACTTTCTCCTTTTATTTAGATTTTAAGAAAATTTGCTACTTTTTTGATGGCTTCAGCTAATGTCTCGAGTCATACACCCAGAAGTCCAAATCCACCTTTCTTTAGGAATGTTACCTTAGTTTTAGTTTTTTGTGCCATTTTCTTTTTATTATTATTCTTTTTGTATGGCTTCAGCTAACGTCTTAAGTCATACCCCAAGACGTCCGCATCAACCGCTATCTGATTTTTTTTTGTATAAATTGTCTTGCAAAGGAGTTCGATGCACCTTGTTCTGGCTCCAAGTTAACAAATGTTTTGCTACTATGTTTTTAATTTTTTTATTTCGTATTTAGTCCTTGCATGGTACTCTTAGATTAAATTTTGGATTGTTTCGTTTACTGTTTCTACGTTTCCTATCTGGTGTATTTCATCTACGCTCGTCCACACTGGCAGGTTATTTGCAAGTCTTATAGCTTTATTTCGTTTTTCTGTATCTTTTTGAAATCTTTTGTTTGCTATATTTGCCCAAGCAGCATTTGCATACATGTATAGTGGTCTTACCATTGTTTTATATAGGTACATAATTTTATTAGATTTAATGCTTTTTTGTTTTAAGATGTCTTAGCATGTTAATCCTTGTTACGTTTTGTGACTATTTTGTCGACAGGATTGATGCAAGTCAATCTTCAATTGAGGTCAAATTCGAGAAGTTTTGCCTCTCTACTGACGTTGATGTCTTCTGACCCTACACCTACCCTCAGGTGTGCCTTCAGTATTTGTCTAGTGAAAATAGTGTATATGATTTTTCCCGCGTTGAGGAGTATTTTCCATTTATTGCACCATTTTTTTAAATGTTTGATTCTAAATTGTAGATGTTTAGTAGCTATTTCTTGTTTTTCATGTGTGTAGTATTTAGCGATCTCATCAGCACATTCTGAAATTGATAATTTTTTTGGTTTGCTTACCCACATATTTAGCTAAATTGAGTTTATAATTCTTCCATGGTGGACCCCCGCGTTGGGTGTAAAGCATTTAGAAACTGCTTGGTTGTATTTTACTTTAATTTTTCTGTTATTTATGAAACTGCGTGTCCATTTTGAGATCCATCATGGTGTGTTAGTCTGAATTTTCTTGTTTAAGATACCCTAGTGCCATAAAGAGTCAAAAGTTTGCTCTGCATCTAAGAAAGCAGCAGCTGTGGAACCTTTCCATTTAAAGCTTGTTGTTGCTTGTTCTGTTAGCGTTTGCTGATTTTCTGTTGTGCATCTGCCCGATCTTTGAGCGCTATGCTAATCTCCGAACAGGTTTGATTTTTTACAACCATTTACCAATTGTTCGTTTACAGTGCTCTCGCATAGTTATTCAAGGCAGGTTGTTAATGATAGCGGTCTGTATCTCTTTAGTCTTATGTTATCTTTTCCTACATTTGGTATCATTATTATGGTTGTACTTCTCTATTGGGCTGGTATATGTCCTAATTTTACTGATGATTGAATTGTTAGTGCTAGGTTTTTTATTGTTTCTCATGATAATTGTTTTATCATTTGATAGCTTTTTTATGATTACGATTTTTTTTTATTTTTACGATTTTTTAATATACTTTTCAGAGTTGCAGGTTTTACTTCTGTGTGCGTGTTCCTCCTTCTTCACTTAGCTTGGTGTCTCGATGTTTGTTTCTCATATTTTCAATGAGACTATTTTCTCAAGATCTTTTCTCTTATCTGTTTTTGATTCGTTTGTTTTGATTATTGCTCTCAAATTTTTGGCAAAAGCATCAGCAGCTTCCTAATTATTCATTGGTGGTTTTTGGTTTTTTTTCCTGATTTTGGTTAAATAATTTTTATGCAGCTTCCAAAAGTTGTCATCTTCTCTTGCTTAGTTTAGTTTGTCAATTAGCTTCATTTGTTGCCTTATTGTGTTTTTGTACTTACTTTCTTTACTTTTTTGTCAGTATGTTGATTTTGTTGCATATTGTTTGGTGTTGGATTGTGTTTCTTTCGTCGTTTCTTCTCAGTTTTTTGTGTCTAACTTACGTTTTCTTTTCAGTTTTTTGTATTGGTGGTATTTAGCTATGTTTTTATTCACATAAATGCTCTCTTTGTATGCAGCTAAAATGTATTACGTAATTTTGTCTATGTTTCTTTCTAAGTGTATTTGTTCTGTTTGTTCTGTTCCTATCTAGTTCATCTGAGTTATGAATGATTTGAGTTTTGTACTCTTCCGAATTAACATTTTTATGTGATGGGATTGGTTTATCTATGTTTTTGGTGCTGACAGTTGGGTAATGATAACTAGGGCTTTCGGTGAAGACCCAAAAAATTATCAAATAAGCTTTTCAGTTTAGAGTTTGCTGGGATTCATAATTGTTTAGTATCATACATTTTCCTCGTCAAGCCATTGTTCAATTAATTTTCGCGTTTTGTTAGTGAGTAGGTCATTGGCTCCAACCATTGGGTGTTTTATATTAATGTCACCAGTAATTGAGTAGTTTTTGTTGTTTAGTGTTTTTGTGATTAGGTTCTTGCTTATTTCTAGATGAGGTGATACATAGATGTTTGTTATGTAGAGTCCAAGTGTTTTTATAGTAATACATTCTTGTCTTTGTTTGCTTTATTAATTATGGTTTTTCGTTTTTATGAGTTTGTAACTTAACGGATGTTTGATGTAGATTGCAGATCTCAAGCGGCTGTGTTTAATGATTCCTGCTAAAGTATAGCCTTCTAAGATTTATTGATTTTTCTCACCTAAGTTGGTTGCGTTAAAGCAAGCTATGTCGGCATGTGTTTTTTTAGTGCTGAGTAATCTGTTTTTTTTTAGTTCTGTTGTCGTTGAGCTTATTGAGTTGTCGTTTCATTTTGTCTTCATCTACTGTCATGATTTCCGCTTGGTGGACACTCCTACGGAAAAATAAGGATTTTTTATTGTTTTGGAGGAAATTTTAAAATTCTAATAGTCAACGTTAATTAAACTTTGTTGGATACTGCAGCTGCCAATAACCAAATTGTCCGTACAAAAAATAAAATTAAACCCATTGCTCTTCACATCGAGGCCCGAATTGTTAAAAAAAAGCTAAAAACAAATTATAAAAATTAGAAAATTAATTCGTGCAACTCCGAGTCCGCGAACCAAGACAGGTATCGGCCAGAACAACTTCGGATTGGCTGCTAGCTGCAACTCACAACAGAACAAGTTGATTGCTGATGACCAATATCAGGTGGTTTCAGATAGTAGTTAATTTTTTGGTGAATCAATCCACAGCATTTTCAATGTAACATTTTTTTTATTTTCAAAGAAAAAATATTTATTCAATTAGAGTGTAATTAGAAAAACATTTCTTAGGTATGCAATCACTAAAACCACCAGATAGGTTTTTTGGACAAGTGCAACTTTTAAAGACCCGAGCTATATATATATATATATATATATATATATATATATATATCCCACGATGAAGTCCGCGACCCAAGACAGGTATTGGCCAGACCGACTTGTATCGCGGACAGGGGGTCCGGTGGGACCGTCCACAATGGTCTGGAAAAAATTTGGGTGGCGCCTTCCGTCTGGCCAATGGCAATTTTAGTCTGTTCGGTCTGGCGAAAACCCATATTTCGGTCTGTTCGGTCTGGCCAATACCCATATTTTGGTCTGTTCGGTCTGGCCAATACCCATATTTTGGTCTGTTCGGTCTGGCCAATACCTAATTTCAAGGCCTAGAGAACCAGCCAAACAAGAGCCAAATTGTATAAATGCGTGCTGTATTGACTGTTTTTCAAAATAGCAGCCCATAAATGGTAAACGACATCTACTTCTGGATAATTAGAATATTTCATTAACCTTCTTTTGATTGCATTTGTCTATAAATCGACGGTTTTTTTCAATAATTTCTTTCTAAAATCTCATATTCATTTGTCATTCAAAAAAATGAAATGAGTAAATTATAAATTTTATTGGATGCTTATACACGTTAAAATGAGTCTGGCTATTAGTCTGGCCTAGGGTCTGTTCGGTCTGGCCATTGGTCTGGACAACGGTCTGGCCGTTGGTCTGGACAACGGTCTGGCCTAAGGTCTGTTTGGTCTGCCCAATGGTCTGAACAATGTCTGGTCGGTCTGGCCAATGGTGTCCAAAGACTGTTCAGTCTGTCCTGTGGGGGCCAAAGTCTGCTCGGTCTGGCCAGTACCTATCTTTGGGTATTGTCGGTCTGGCCAATGCCTGTTTTGGGTATGGTCGGTCTGGCCAATACCTGTCTTGGGTTGCGGACTTCATCCTGGGATATATATATATATATATATATATATATATTTATGTATATATATATGAAGATATATATGAAGATATATATATATATATATATATATATATATATATATATTAAGCATATTATATATATATATATATATATATATATATATATATATATATAATACAAGTATGAAAATTTATTATATATATATATATATATATATATATATATATACTGCTTAACTAAATTTTCCATGAGAAGATGTGCTACCGTTGACATTATGCGTCCAACACTTTATCGCCGGTTTTGTAAAAAATGTTGCTCTCAACGCATATTTGCAACCATGCCCAAAACAGCTTGTTCCCCGTAGTCAATGGTTGTATTTTGCGATGATTCCTAGATCAGTGGTACAAATTTAGAGCAGATTATCATTGACTACAAAAGGCGTGTCTGCTTTTCGTGAAGAGCTGCAGAAGATGCGGTGCGCGATTCACGCCATTCCTGTCCAAACAATTTTGGTTAGCGCACGGAGAGTAAACCGCAACCGCTCCACAGAGTCTGGTAGCACTATCTAACGTCGTGACAGCATGAACGGGATCTAATCCAGAGACTGGTTTGTCTGAACAGCGTCACTAAGGGTTTGAATTGTTTTGTGATATAGTCTGAATAGTCTGATCAAAGCTCTTGCCAATATTCGTCTGATCAAAAACAACAATATTTGGAAAGTCTGCTCTAAACCAAGATGTACTCTAAAAATTTTTTTAGAAACACTTCCCATTTTTTGATGAAACCACGCTTAGGACTATTAAGTTTTGGTAACTGCTATTAAGCTAAATAAAACCATATATATAAAATTACGCCTATTTTCCCGAAGATGATAAACAATACTAAAGATTAATGCTACTTCAAACTGTTAAAAGTGTCATTCACGGAAACCCAGTTCACAGCCGGAGTAAATCCAGAAACATCAGTGAGCGACTCAAATTGGTCTGGCACCACTATTGGGCAACTCAAGTTAGACTGATCAGAAACGAGTTTGGTCTGGATGTTCAGCGCGCATTGTCCTGATTATTGTAATATTTACCTCTCATTCGGTTTGTCATAATTGACTTTGCTATTTGTTTGCTCTGTTTTTATCTGTATTGTAGTAAACAATTAAAATTTTATCGAAAAATTTTCACTCAGTTTTCTATGCGGAATATTTCCAAAATTACACTTTAGACGGTTTTTAACAGAAGAACATTTGAAAGTGATAACAAAAGCGCTGATTTATGACCTAATTTCAATCAGAGTTTCTTTAACCAATTGTCATATTCTTCCACATTGAGTTTGGAAGAAACAATTAAGTCAAGTACTTTGGGGCCAACTTGGCCTGGCATGGGCAAATGCAGATAACACCGGAAAGCTAAATTTGAAGAAACGCGAACTTCAAGGTCCAAAAAAATTTTAAACGTATTAAAGGCTGACTCCTCTATTTTACAATTTTATTTCAATGTTTTTAAACCTTAATAATTGTTTTTCAAGTTAATTTTAAACGCAATTCATGAAAATAAGCAATTCATCATATTCAAAAGAAAATCATATTTTAATTTAAACATCGGAGCTCTTTAAATAATTTACATCGTAAATACAATTTTAAGATTGTCAGTAGGATCTGATGTTTAATTCAACTTTATTCTTCTTCTTTATTATCCTGTCCGCTTTTCTAGTAAAATCACCACACCAGTTTTTTCTGAGGAAGAGTTTGTTATTGTTTTCACTGTAGAGTTTCAAGAATTTATCTTTTCATGAAACTAAATTGACCACCATTGAAGCATTGTAAGCAGCATTGTCATTAGCACGTGTATACCGTCCAAAACTGCAAACAGGAAAATTCAAGAAGAGCAAAATTGAATTGATCGTCAAATCCCATCGACAAACTTACAAATAGTATTTATAATGCCTATTATTTCAGTGTAGTTGTTTCGTTCAATTTGCGAATTCATGAAACATGGAGTTGAGACAATTTTAAAATTGAGGCGTAAAAAAAGTATGAAGAAGAAGAAGAATATCGAATTGATCGTCAAATCCCATCGACAAATTTACAAATAGTATTCATAATACCAATTTTTACAGAGTGTAGTTGTTTCATTCAATTAGTCAGATTATAAAACTTGAAGTGGTGACTTTTTTAAGAATTAAAGCGCAATACAGTTTATACATGTATATACAGTTTAACAGAGTCTATACATGTGATCGCCTGATAAAATAGTTTTTCACAAAATGGAAGATCAAATTGAATGTCAGAACCCACTGACAAAAATACAAAATATATTTACAATATCAAAATTTTTAGAAAAGCTGAATTTTTAAATCAATTTAATTTGTTCAAAATTTTTGATGATGTAACATTTTTTTGGAAAAACTGGTGCGGAGTCAACAAGTACATTTTTACAACACAGAAGAGTCATCGCGATGCTTTATGCAAAGTGTCTGCAAAACTAATTTTGCTGCTGTTACAAGTGAGAGGAACACTCGTACGTCTGCAGGTTTTGCGTAAAAACTATTTTATCTGATGATCATATACTATATTGAAATAAGATTGATTTTTCGAAAAATTGTCAGTGTGATCTGAAATTTAATTCAATCTTCTTCTTCTATATATTATATTGCGCTTCATTCTTAGAACTGTCACGGCTTCAAAAGTTATATTGAAATTTCAATGGAAGTTTTCAATTACACTCTGTAAAAAATTGAAATTTTAAACACCAAACCAAGTCAAGTCTGCAACAAGAGCCGTATTCATAGCCTCTTTGCCAAAGCTCTCGTCGTCCACGCGTGAAGTTTATTTGACTCCAGATCAGCTTCGTACGACTTCAGGATATTCGCCTTGGTTCGGCCTTTGGGAGGAAGGGAATGTATTTGGTGCAGGAGGTCTCGGATGGGATGGTTTCGGCGTAGTATGTGACCAAAATGGGCTGTTCTTCGTTTTGCAATGTGTTCTGAAATGGGAGTTTGTCTTGTCATATAATACAGCTTCTCGTTTTTGACAATTTTTGGGTAATGTAAGTCTAGGCAGGCTCTGAGCTGTCTTCTGTGGAAGGAATCTAAACCCTTGGCTATCGTGCTATTGGTACACCAAGTTGAACAGTTGTATAATAGGACCAAGATGTATAATAGGACCAAGTTGGTACACCAAGTTGAACAGTTGTTTTTAACAGACGTTGTTAATGCACATTTTGGTTTTCAAGTTTATGAATTTGTTTTTCCAGACTCTTCTGAACCTAGACATGGTGAGTTGGGCTAGATGTTTCCGCCGACTGATTTCAGCTCCCAGATTAAACAATGGTACCCAGTTTCTTGATCTTGCGTATATCTGTATCTTTGTGGTACTTAAATATCTCTGTCTTTTGATGATTAACGCATAGGTTGTATCTGGCAGGTACATCTGCTGAAACTTTGCAGATTTCATCTGCTTCCTCCTGGGTACTACGTCATCTGCGTACTCTAGATGACTTGGCAGAATTTTGATGGGTTTCTTATAATAATCGTGGCCATGTAGGACTGTTACCATATCTCGGGTAGGGCTGTTTGTCTATATCTCTTTTTCCAATTCTTTCAATGCTTCGTCCAGATATACTGTTAGCAGCTTTGGTGATAGGCCGTCTCCTTGTGGTACTCCTTTGTTTGTGCTGAGTGTTTCCCTGTTGCTTACCGGCCTTGTGTCTGTGAGTAGAAGTCTGATTAGGCTCAAATCCCAATCTGGAACTCTTTTAGAGCGAAGAATATTGATTAGCTTGTCTCTCAAAACGTTGTCGAAGGCTTTGGACATATCTATTCCAACGCAATATCTTCTGAAGCTTTTTGCGAGAGATCCTACAGCCTGATATTTGTGCGCTAGCACGATGTCGCCCGTTGATCTTCCACTACGGTAAGCAAATTGTGTGTTCGAGATGGAGCTTTCAATTATTCGGTTTATTCTTTGAAGTATTATCTGAGATTTTGCTTCATTTAGTAGAGCTTCCCTCCAGGTGTCCAACTCTTCTTTTTACACACATACTGACTCTGTTTCTTTGTTTTCTCGGTTGATCTTTTTTTGATGGATCTTTCGTTTGGGACTTCTGCCGAATTAGCGTTTTCTTGTTTTTCAGTTCTGTCAACACGTGATCTATTTCAAGGGTTCTTTTTGGAGTTTTTTGCCTCGCTCAAGGTCATTTTTCCTGTGAATTATTGTTACCACTAGTCTGTGATCTGTGTCGACATTGAAAACATTATAACTTCTTGCGTTTATCATTGAATGTTTTCTTCGTGCTTGGAGCATTATGTAGTCTATTTGATTATAGACCTTCTTCTTGTTTATTACACCTTCCCTGGTTGTGATGTGACAGGCCCGGTGGTGGAAATACGTGTTCGCAGCTATTACGTGATTATCAGGGAGAAATTGGTGAAAAAATCTCCATTCTGGTTTCTTGAGCCTCTCTCGTGTGAGCCCCTACAGTCGTTTAAACACCATTTGTAAATTTGTCAGTGCGATGTGACGTTCAATTCGACATTATTCGTCTTCTTCATGTTGAATTTTCGAATTACTGCTGTCTTTAAGGAGTTGTGTTCATACATGTGACATGATAAAAAATAAAAACTGTTGACGACTTGAACAAGGTTGTTTATAAGGAAGGCAAAATTGCAATCAATACGAATTTAAGAAAGTGATATGCGATGCGATTCGCCAAAGATTTTATCGTACACCCGACTTGATTAAAAGTGAGAACTGTGAGAACTGAAAATTAGAATTATCGCAACACGAGGTTTAATAACAGTGAAACACGGTACCACCGACGTTGAGTCCAATTTTGTGTTCCTCGCAAATGCGTGTTTATAGTTTATGACCTTGGAAAGGGTTACTCTGATATCAAAAGAGCAACAGTAGTTGCATACTTTCTTTAATGCATTTTGATTACTTGCGATTTTGAGCAATTCATTTGCCAGATAGTGTTCGTAATTACTTATGCGTTTCCCTTTTCAGTATAGGATTCAAGTTAGCTATAAAAGAATGAAAGAAATTTAAACGGAAAAACAAACGGAAAAGATCCCTCGTCTTAATCAACAGAATTGAAAACTGCCATCATGTTTATATATATTGAATGCAGTGAAAACGTGATCTATTCTGTTTTGGCCCCGCTGTTTTTTACGCCTCCAGGTACAAATTATGCGTTGTTTATATAGCACGTTACTATGTAAAAAAAGATATGAGCCCGCTAAAAGATATAAAGATATAAGCCCACTAAGCTGGGAGCAAAACAGAATGGATCCTGAAAACGTTATGTTTTCATGTATGTTCTCCAGCATAAATTTACGTATAACTTTGACGTCATTCTTTTTATATACCGATTTTTTCTTACTAACATGCGGGAAAAAGGTGTATGATCCACCCACTGGACGGAATAGGGAAACATCATCATGAAAAATTACAGCAGCGTATTTAAGTTTACCGCATTGTATTTTAAACTTAAGCAATATGCTTGGCTCTAGGAGCCGCGTGAAAAGGTTGAAGTATCACTATATTTAATAGTTGTCTAGCGTCCCCTCCGACACAACAATACAGTCAACTTCATTTACACTTTTAGTACCACGTCAGCCTCTGAGGCAGATAATTGCGCTGCGTAGGAGTACGTAACCTATCTTCGTCCGAATGTATAATTTACGTGCTTTTACGTAAAAATGTATTGAAATCTAAGCGAACTACTCTGATTTAAGATAGAGATGGCCGATCCAGAAGTAGATAATCCGGCTATCGAAAGTGCGGGTGACAATGGAGCCAAACCTGAGGAGAGCTCTTCCGATAGGCCCGGTATGAATTCTTTATTTGAGATTTCATGACTGTTAATGTCTTTCTGTACGCTACTCTTTTTCAGACACCAAAAAAAGTGGCAGAGCGAATGAATCAATGAGCCAGTCTGGTTCGGAAGTCGAAGAACCCGATGTGGTTAGTTTTCGTATACTTTCAACTGTTTTCCGATATGTTAATTATGCATCGCATCGTTCGAACCAGAATGAGTTAGGGGTCTGCTTCGAACAATCCTCCCAGCTTAGTGGTCATATAACCTATAGCCCCGATCATGGTAGTGATAGTGCTCTCGTCGATTTCTTTTAAAGAGAAGTTCTTGATACACCATTTGCAAGACATCACGACTATTAGTATTATAAGTTTCTAGATTTGGCTGTTGAATTTTGAAGACAATGATTTCACCCAAATGTTAAATAAGCAGAAACGTGGATCTTTTCCGTTTGTGCCACCCAGTGTGTTATGTGCTCCCATTTGTAGAGCACGTGCCATCACATAGTAAACCACATTACATAGTTCTAATAAAAGTCTGGGAGAAATTATCCGTGATGAGTTGACATCAGAAATCTCAGCAGCATATTCAGTATTGTTCGGAGACCACTATTCAAATTAATCTTCACAAATAGAAAAACAACAACAAAGTTTGCTTCCAATAATGGTTAGACATAGTAAACAAAAATCAACTTGGATAAATGGAAACAATGAAACTCCGATTGATCACTGCTTAGCCACAAAAACACAGATTATTCACACAGTAATATTCGAAAAAATGTTTGGAAATGGTCATTTTTCACAAATATGTGTTTCGTCTTTGGATTTCGATATGAAAAATGTATAGCGCAATCTTTTTACAGAGACACCAAAAATTTTCGCGGAGCTGAACTAAATCAAAGAATTGCATTAACAGACTGGAGCCAAATGTATCAAGAAAAGGATACAAATTTGACATTACAACTCTTTCAGATTTGTTCAAAAATGTGCTGAACAATTTAGCTCCATAAAAATTGAAGAGCCAACGAAAAGTCCAACCAAAAAAAGAGAGGATATCTAAAGGTTTACTGGAACCTATAAACGAAGCATATTGACTTTTTAGTACTTTCAAGGCGAGGTCAGATGTTTCCGCTGATATCAAATACGAAATAATCAGAATTTCTTCTAATCGAGAATTGAGAAAAGCAAGTAATCAGCATGCAAAAAATTTCTTTGATCTTCCTGATTTAAAGCAGAAATGGAGGTTTATAAAAACAAAACTCAAACAGGAGGTAAATGATAACAAAATTTCTCAAATTTGGGACAATAATATTAATTTGAACGATAAAAAGCAAGTCGACAACACGTTAAGTAATTGTTTCTCCCGGTTGTGTGTATACGATGGGATCAGAAAAAATGTTGAGTTACCTAATTTATGAAATAACAAGAAAAAATTTTCATTCAGATTTTCATTGAGGGACAAACTACCACAAATCTTCAGGTCCTGGTGTCCTTCCCTCATGGTCTTTCAATTGTAGTAATATATCTATCCGAACACATTTACTGTTCCCAATTAGCGAATGTATTCAGAACAATTTTTCCACGATATTCTTAAAAAAGGATATATAACTCCAATTTTACAAAAAAGATGATCCACTGTAATCAGAACTACATGCCAATTTCAGTTACATCAACTCCCGCTAAAATAATTGACAGGCTTCTACTCAACAAATGCTTGAACACGTGGAAAAACATATGAAACTGGACAGAAGTCAATTTAGATTTCTGAAAAATATCGTCAACTGACACTCTAATTTCATTAATTGAATGAGAAAACAATCTTGTAGAACAAAATGAAACCGCTAATAGTGTTTGTTTTAGATTTAGCTAACATGTCCAACTCAATTTTTCAGAATTTTGTGAAGTATGGACTTGGTTTGTAATCCACAAATGGGCCGCGGAGTCCCTCAAGCAACTGTCCTTGGGCCACTAGTTTTCATATTGCTCATATACTATTTCTAGGAAAACATCAAAACTAAAGAAATTTTAAACTTTGAGATGACATTTGTGTTATATCTCACTCCAAAAGGGATCAAGAACTTCCGACAAAAATTGAGAGATAAAACCGGGGTAGCCTTTCTTCACAAAAAGACCAGCTTCACCTTGAGCAGTTTCATATGATGGAAATATAATTGAACCGAAGGTCAGTTGTCGTTATCTGCGTTTAAAGATCAACAATAATTTAAAGTTTGATGCAGAACTAGCAATATGTTGACAAAAATGGTGACTGGTATTTGATTAATCTACATAGTAAGACATCTAATGCCTTTTAGGGCAAGAATTGTGCTTTTTAAATCACTAGTCCTGTCACACTTCGATTTCTGCAATTTTTCTTCCAATTTTTGCTCCAGAGCTTCATCGCTCCAGAGAATAAAGACAAATAAATTTGGGGTCTTTAGGTTTACCATATGCGTAAAAAGTTTGATAGCGCAAGGGATCTTCTATTTAAAGATAAATTTTTACCATAAGAATTTTTCTTTCAGCGAACTATCATTTTTTAATTTGAGCGTTGCAGAGATATCAGTGAAATATACGTTAAAACGTCTTTGAAAATTTTGGGAAAATATGAGATGAGAGAAGTGGAGCGACTGATCAATAATTAGAAATTTCTCGGAAAATGGTAAAACGTACCAATGGAAATCAAGAGAGAAGAAACAAAGTTCATCGAGAAAGTAAATAGATAAATGATTAATTTAAATGAACATGTTCCAATAGATAGACAAGTACAAGGTTTAAGAACCTAATTCTACTAGTTGTTGAAGGCCCAAACTATCATAAGTTTTAAGAGTAATTTTTAATTAACCATTTATTGTATTTATTTTTTAATTAAACTTTTGGTTTGGTTACAAAAGTTTGAATTTACATTTACAGATAAATAAATATATGGCATGTGCGTTAAGTTAAAAAAACAAATAGATTTTCTATGAAATGAAAATTATAGCGTAGAACACCTCAATTACATTTCAACTAACCAGAGACCTGTGTTTCTGGCTATTTGATTACTAAAGGTATTTTTAGTCATTAAGTTTAATCTTAAAGATTTAGAATTATGCAAAAAAGATCAAATTAATTCTTTTATTATGCGGTTTCAAGTACTCCTGTGGTGGCAAATTGGTTGCGCTGTAGTAAAGTATGCACCAAACGCTTTTAAATTTAGTGACGACAAAGTAAATATGGGAACATGAAATGAGGGAAAGAATAGTAAACTCAAGGAGGCTTTTACAAAATTCGTGTCCTACTTCCTAGAACACAACTACAATATACATTGGTCCAGCAAAACACATTAAGGCTATAAAGCATATAATTTTTTTAATGAGATTCATGAGACCACTTGAGACATATGACGAGAGTTCGGAGCAAAACCGAAACTTCGCAAAGTTTTTCGGAACAAAGACTTGTCAAGTTTGTTGGAACCGTTAGCTTTATACAAGAGAGTTAAGGAAAATGAAATATTAACTGAAATTGCCCGATAGTTCTTTTATTGGTGTCTGTGAAAATATACTGAACAAAATTACATCAGACGTTAGCTTTGAAAAATGTTTTGTTTTTTGAAAAGGGTGTCGGGCAAAGGGTGTATTGTTGAAAAAAAAATAAAAGTTTTCAACAATGAGTCGAAGGAGCAGTAAATTGGAGGCAGTTCTGACAAAGTTCAGAAAGAATATATAAATTTTTAAAAGACAACTGTGTCCTACCATTTGAAAGCTTCTTGATTAGAAAATATGAAGTGATCGAGATTTGGCATCCCGGACTGATGTCATGATATTTCAGTACTGAATAATAAAAATTTCATTCTGTTTTTTTCTATGCGCAGAGCTCTGATCAGGGCACTTATTAGCCATTTCATGGTAAATTTCAGAGTAAATTCTGAGATTTTTCTGAACATCATGAATCTCAGTTTCTGAATTCTTCCTGAACATAATGAATTTTTATCATGATTTTTTACCGATTAGTATGAAAAAAATCAAATCCGCTGGAACTTGGAAAAAAACTTGGACAATAGCAAAAAATAATTAAATGAGTATATGGCTAATTGAAACAGAAGGGTTAATACTATTAATTAATAACAGACAACAGGAGTTCTTCGAGTGTCATCGAAGTACAGTTTCATCGAAGTACAGTTTCATCGAAATAGTTTCATCGAAGTAGTTTGTTTCATCGATGTGTAGTTTCATAGAAGTAGTTTGTTTCATCGATGTGTAGTTTGTTTCATCGAAGTAGGGAATCATCTACATGTTCTGAATCTGCATGCTTGTAATGAAAAACTTGTCATGATACTTGTAATGATTTTTTTATTGCTTTTTACAAGCCGCCGTGAATCGAAAGGACAGTGAAAAGAGGTTCATTGAAAACAGTTATCAAAATACTGCAATTGAACAAAAGTTTTTGCAGAAATCTGTATTCTCTGATCCAAATTAGCATTTCTCGCCCAAAAGTTATGTTTTTTAATACTTCTTCCACTTCGGCATGTGCGTGCAGATGTTAAAAAAATAGACGTTCAAGCAAGATCCCAACTCTATGATTTTTAAAATTGGGAGTTTCACAATAGACGGCTGAGTAGATGACGCTACTCGTAACAAGTAATATTGACGTTTTTTTCAAATGTTTCAATCAATTTTTCAGAACAAAATCAAACTCAAGCTTGAAGAAATTATGATCAAATAAAAAATAATTGGTGAAAATTTTCTCTTGTATCTGGCTTTGGTTTAAGTCTCAAGGTTGTGAAAAGCCGTAAATCGGTACTTAATGATCAACCAGTTTTGTTTTCAATATCCTGTAATTTTTTACTCTGGGCCAAGTTTTTTTTAAAACACAACACTTTTTAATGTTTGATAAAACAGTTTTTAATGTTTGATAAAACAGTTTTTAATGTTTGATAATAGTTATCTTCAGAGTTGCTGTTAATTTTCTCAGATGTTTCTCAAAACTGCATGAACAATTAATCTCTTAGGTATTTCATATATCAATCAGATTTCGTTTGTTGTTTCTCAGGATCTCAGAAAGTTTGCAAAATCAAAAGAAATTTGGGTAAAATTGCTCTTAAAATGTGTCTCATCTGTTTTGTCAGAGATGTTTTTTGAAGTTTAGATTGTTACAGTGTTAGAAGGAATGTGTTGTTCTGAGACACTTAAATCTAAATTAAAATTTGCTAGACAACTGAAATGGTCAAAATAAGATTTATTGACGGAAGCTGCCAAACTTTGCTTTTTTGGATGCTTCTTTTCGCAGTTTTTGATGTATTTGAAATCTTTAAGAAGGCAGCTGTAGGAAGTTAGCGTAATTTTTGGTCTGCTATACCATAAAAAGCCGACACTTGACGTAAAATGTTGAAACGAGAACTAAGTTTTCGTCTTGGTAAATGAACTTTAATAAAATTTAGGCGAAATTGTCCTGAAATGGTTCCAAAATTTGTTCAAAAATTTCTAAATTCTTGTAGTAAAGATCTTTATGGAGAGAGCTTTGTTTTAATGCCAAATATAAGGTAGTCTGGGGATAGCGTAAAGTTCTACTTTTTTTTTCAAAAATGTGGGAACAATAAGAAACCCAAAGAAATTATATAAACCAATACGTTCGTTTATGTTTTGGAGTTTGTGCACTTTGCAGAATCAAATGGTCAAATTGACTGAATTGGCGTTGAATTGGAATTGTGATCTAGACAAATAGTTGCTCACAGATATGTCAAAAGGCTTTTTTTAGAACAAAGCAGAAAGAACAAGTGAAACTGTTCGATAATATGTCTGTGGGTTGTCAAATGATCTGCTGTAAATTTTTGTTTGTGGAACTAACAAGGAGACCTGATGTTAATAAAATTAAGTATTGAAAGTGCGGCTATCATATCATTACAAATTTCAGTTTTTTTTCTGAATTTTGCCAGCGGTTTTTCCTCAACTTCAAAAGTAAATCAAAAACCAAAGTAAACAATTGATTTCTCTATTGACTTCCGTTGCACTTCTTTTTGCATCGGCTGGGGGCATAACATACTGTCAGGTTTTTCTCTCGGTTACTCTCCATTGTAATTTACTATTCTTTTAGAAACCGTACCTGAAAGGTCTGGTGTCACTGCTAGAGTACGATGACACGAAGCATGTTTTCACATCTGAAATGGACGACCTCATGGATGACTGGATCGAGAACAAAGTCAAAAGCCGTTCTCTTTATCTCTATTTTGATGGAGATGTGATGAAATTAACAGTCGAGCTTCCTCATAAATCTATTCACTCAATACAGTGAGTTAATTTAAAACATGATAAATTCAGTGGAAATGTTCTAACAGTGTTTCAAAAATTGCACATGTTATCGTACTTTTGCAAAGAATTGAAATTTCCGAAAATGTGACTTCAAGGTTTCAATTAGAGGACATTACAGAAGTAACAAAGGTCGGATCTATTTTGCCCCCTTAGCTTAGTGGTCTTATATCTTTGACGCCTCCCAGGAGCACTTGCTAATTTTTTTACATAGTAACGTGCTATATAACAACATATAATTCGTAACTGGGAGGCGTAAAAAAACACTGGGGGCCAAAAAAGAAAAGATCCCGAAAGTTTTATCAAAAGACACCAAACTATTACAAAAATGGAATCAATTAGATTTAAAAATGACGATACGAACAATGCATGCATTGACACTTCCTTGTAGATTTGGTGCATCCAAACATCATATATATGTCTGAAACTATACCTTAGTCTCAACTATATACTTTGAGTAATAGGTAAACCAAGAATGTTGCATTTTTGATTCGAGCAAATAGGGCTATTGGGATGGATAAATTACCTTGGCAGCATTGTCTTTTTACTTTGAAGTTGTTGTTTTGCAGGATTTTGCTGTCACTTGTCACTAAGCCCTATTGTGTCTGTAAAAAACAAGAATTGAAGTTGTGGTAAATCTGCAGAGTATTTAGGGTGCTGATGAGAATTTAGTGAGGGTGGCCATGGGTCGAGAGGTCAGTGGTTCGAAGCCCGGTGTGGTCAAATATTTTTTGCACCCATAAAGAAAAATTGATCTAGGCTAGAGCCCCTGATGAATTAAATTGCCTCGCTAATCGCTAATCTAATGTGTTCAATTAGCAGTGAACTGCTAATTGCGATTTCTCAAGTGGTAGTTTACACCACCTTTTAAACCGCGCTTTCACTTTGGTTTGAATTCGGTTTTGGTATTTTCGTTGGTTCCTTGTGGTTTATATTGGGTGCTTGTCTGGAGGAGGGAGGCAGGGAGGTTGGGTTGGATGGAATACTTGGTTGTGGAGTTTCTTGGGTCTTTATTATACTTTGTGGAAGAACGGAGGGGGCGTGGGGTGTCAGGGTCTTTAGAGAAGAAGAACAAAGGAAAAACAAAGAGAAAAGAAAAAAAGAAGGAAAGAAGAGAGGCACCCTCAGTGCACCTCCGGCAGCCAGTCCCCCCTTTCAGAGAACCAGCAACCGGCTTGTGCGCTGAGAGTACGGTGACCTGTCGTTGGTTTTGATGTTTATAGTGAGAAAGAGAAAGAGAGGCACCACCGACAGCCAGCCCTCCCTTTCAGAGGACGAGCAGCCGGCTTGTGCGCTGAGAGTACAAAGGATTGTAGTTTATACCTCTTATTGAGGTGGTTATTTTCGCCCTTGCGGGGGTGAGCGGTTGTTCCCAAGCGGGAACAGAGTGTGGGACCAGTATCAAGGCCTCAGCATGATTCCCGCGATCATGCTGCCCTCCCTTACTGGTGCCCTGGAGTTAGAGTATGGGGCCAGTATCAAGGCCTCCGCATGATTCCCACGATCATGCTGCCCTCCCTTACTGGTACCCTGGAGTTAGATCAGCTTCAAGACCTAGACTGATTCCCGTTATCAGTCTAGTCTCCCACACTGATCAGTCATCAACAGTTTCGGTCCTTTCTTTCTGCGGTCTGTGGGTGCGCGCTAAAAAATTCAAGTTAGAATTCAATTTTCTTGGGTGGTGGGGTTAGTGGTGTGTATTCTATGTAGATATTGCATCGTTTTCTATTCTAAGTTGAAAGCTGTACTTTCGTTTATTTTATATTGTTTTGGTATCATTTATTTTATATTTTTCTATATTTTTGTGTTGTAGTGTCCTTTATTTCTAAAAAAAATTAAATAAAAAAAGAAAAAAAGGAGAAAACAATGTTGAGTGCAATGTGTTGTTAGAGTGTGGGTCAGTATCGAGGCCACAGCATGGTTCCCGTGATCATGCTGCCCTCCCTTACTGGTACCCTGGGTTTAGATCAGCTTCAAGACCTAGACTGATTCCCATGATCAGTCTAGTCTCCCACACTGATCTTTCTTGATGCGAGGTCCATTAGTTCTTTACATATTATGCATCCAGACACAAAAAAACCTAACCAGAGTTTAGTCCGGGCAGTGTGTTTTTTGAATTTTGCCCTAGGTTTGTTTTTATTCTTTTTCATTTTGAATGGCTTCAGCTAATGCCTCGAGTCATACCCCAAGACATCCGCATCCATCTTTGTTTTGACTTTTGCCCTAATTCTGTTTGTTTTAGTTCTTTTTCACTTTTAGTGGCTTCAGCTAACGCCTCGAGTCATACCCCAAGACATCCGCATCCACCTTTGTTTTGAATTTTGTTCGAATTTTGTTGGTTTTTATTCTTTTTCACTTTTAGTGGCTTCAGCTAACGCCTCAAGTCATACCCCAAGACATCCGCGTCCACCTTTGTTTTGACTTTTGCCCTAATTCTGTTTGTTTTTGTTCTTTTTCACTTTGTTTGTTTTTATTCATTTTCACTTTTAGTGGCTTCAGCTAGCGCCTCGAGTCATACCCCAAGACATCCGCATCCACCTTTGTTTTGAATTTTGTCCAAGTTTTGTTTGTTTTTGTTCTTTTTTTACTTTGGTTGGCTTCAGCTAACGCCTCGAGTCATACCCCAAGACATCCGCATCCACCTTTGTTTTGACTTTTGCCCTAATTCTGTTTGTTTTAGTTCTTTTTCACTTTTAGTGGCTTCAGCTAACGCCTCGAGTCATACCCCAAGACATCCGCATCCACCTTTGTTTTGAATTTTGTTCGAATTTTGTTGGTTTTTATTCTTTTTCACTTTTAGTGGCTTCAGCTAACGCCTCAAGTCATACCCCAAGACATCCGCGTCCACCTTTGTTTTGAATTTTGTCCAAATTTTGTTTGTTTTCATTCTTTTTCACTTTGTTTGTTTTTATTCTTTTTCACTTTTAGTGGCTTCAGCTAACGCCTCGAGTCATACCCCAAGACATCCGCATCCACCTTTGTTTTGAATTTTGCCCTAATTTTGTTTGTTTTTATTCTTTTTCCCTTTTAGTAGCATCAGCTAACGCCTCGGAGTCATACCCCAAGACGTCCGCATCCACCTTTGTTTTGGATTTTGCCCTAATTTTGTTTTTATCCTTTGTTTTACAGTTTTGCGTTAGTTTTTGGTTTCTGAATGGTTTTGAATTCTGATGAATTAAATTGCCTCGCCTGTCGTTCAAGAGCAATTCTTCTGACATTTGTCGGTTTATGTTTAAATAGTCTCCACGTGCACCCGGGAGGCTATTTAATTCGGTTTCAGCTCTTGATTGTAATTATTTACTGTTGTATCCGAGGCCGGACTTTGTTTGGGTAGCCCCAATTACCGGGGATTTCAGATTCTGTGCGGAAGAAACTTGTATGCTTCCTATTCTACTTTTGCAAACGGTGTAGTATTTAACGAACACTGAAACCCGGACTTCAGAGGTCAAACTCTTGGCGCAAGAATTCTTCGCAATGATTTGAGTTTTGCTTACATTAGGTTATTTTATCAGTCAACATTTGGCGCTAGGGTTCTCCGCATTTGTTCGACTGTTTTATTTGTCTTATAGTTATTTATTTAGATAAAAGGATTTAGATTATTCGTTTAATTAGGACTTATTCAGCGCTTACTGCAGTCTTCGGACTGTATTTATTTGTCCCAAACAATAACGGCTTCCTCCCGCCGCCTCCCCCATCCAATCCGCCATGCACTGTGTGCATGGGTTTATATACAGAACAAGAACGCGTTATCTGCGTTCGATGTAAATCTAAATGTGTTCATGGATCGTGCCTTGAAATTGCTCAGACAACAAGATGCATTGGAATGATATTTTGGTCTTGTCCGAGTTGTTCGTCAATTTTTACAGTCTTTATCAGTCTTTAGAGTTATCAGCCCTTGATCGAATATCTGCTCTTGAAGTTAAATTAGAGAAAGTAGACTCGCTGATTCCTGCAATTCAATCACTGAAGCTGGAGATAAATTCTCTGAAGAAACCGGATTACTCGTATCTTAGAGCTGCTTTCAGAAATCGGACTGACAGTACTGCTAAAGATCGTAATTCAAAGAAACGAAAAACTGCTGGCAATGAAAATGTGCTGGCCGGCAAATAGTCTCAAGACAGAAAACCAAAATTTTTAAGACGGACACAAATATTAGTCATCAGACGGCAGTCAGTGCAATTAATAGACTACCGAAAAGACGGCATCTCTACATTGGTCGTTTAAGCAACTCTGTCTCTACGGATGATATAAAAGAATTTTGCCAGATCAAGGGAGATGATCTACTATGTATCGGTGAAATATCTAGGGAAGATTCTCGTCTGAATTCTTTCCACTGTGTATTCAAATTCGATAATGATCAAGTTGAATCTCCCGATTTCTGGCCCGAAAATATTTAATTTTCACGACTTTATTGAACTCAGAAAGCGAGGGATTGGCTGGCCTCATTTGATACATGACTATCAAATTTCAAAACTGTCAATCACCGTGTAAAAGTATGTTTACATAACGCAAGGTCGGTTCGCAACAAGACTTCGCAAATAAGAAATCTTATTGAAGCTAATGATTTTAACCTCATAATTTTAACAGAAACGTGGATCACAGATAACGCAAATGATGAGTTTTATCTCCAGCAGTTTTGCCCAAATGGCTATTATTACTTAACTGCCAGCAGAAAAGAAAAAAGTGGCGGAGGATTAGCATTGTTCTATGATGGAAGTTTACGTGTCGATAATTTTTCAAACAGTTGTTTTACAAACGCGGAGGTGGCTTTTCTTGGTTTTCGTGAGTTAACATCGTTTACTGAGGAGAAAGTGCTGTTGTTCAAAAATGTTCTATTGGTTGCTTGTCTGGAGGAGGGAGGCAGGGAGGTTGGTTTGGATGGAATACTTGGTTGTGGAGTTTCTTGGGTCTTTGTTATGCTTTGTAGAAGAACGGAGGGGGCGTGGGGTGTCAGGAAGGGAGTTTTAGAGGGAGTTTGGGAGAGAGGGAGAGGGGGAGAGAGTGAATGAGCAGGGTCTTTAGAGAAGAAGAACGAAGGAAAAACAAAGAGAAAAGAAAAAGAAGTAGGAAAGAAGAGAGGCACCCTCAGTGCACCTCCGGCAACCAGTCCCCCCTTTCAGAGAACCAGCAACCGGCTTGTGCGTTGAGAGTACGGTGACTTGTCGTTGGTTTTGATGTTTATAGTGAGAAAGAGAAAGAGAGGCACCCCCAGTGCACCGCCGACAGCCAGCCCTCCCTTTCAGAGGACGAACAGCCGGCTTGTGCACTGAGAGTACAAAGGATTGTAGTTTATACCTCTTATTGAGGCGGTTATTTTCGCCCTTGCGGGGTTGAGTGGTTGTTCCCAAGCGGGAACAGAGTGTGGGACCAGTGTCAAGGCCTCAGCATGATTCCCGCGATCATGCTGCCCTCCCTTATTGGTACCCTGGGGTTAGATCAGCTTCAAGACCTAGACTGATTCCCATGATCAGTCTAGTCTCCCACACTGATCTTTCTTGATGCGAGGTCCATTAGTTCTTTACATATTATGCATCCACACACAAAAAAACCTAACCAGAGTTTAGTCCGGGCAGTGTGTTTTTTGAATTTTGCCCTAGGTTTGTTTTTATTCTTTTTCATTTTGAATGGCTTCAGCTAATGCCTCGAGTCATACCCCAAGACATCCGCATCCACCTTTGATTTGAATTTTGTCCTAATTTTGTTTGTTTTTATTCTTTTTTACTTTGGTTGGCTTCAGCTAACGCCTCGAGTCATACCCTAAGACATCCGCATCCACCTTTGTTTTGACTTTTGCCCTAATTCTGTTTGTTTTAATTCTTTTTCACTTTTAGTGGCTTCAGCTAAGGCCTCGAGTCATACCCCAAGACATCCGCATCCACCTTTGTTTTGAATTTTGTCCAAATTTTGTTTGTTTTTATTCTTTTTTACTTTGGTTGGCTTCAGCTAACGCCTCGAGTCATACCCTAAGACATCCGCATCCACCTTTGTTTTGACTTTTGCCCTAATTCTGTTTGTTTTAATTCTTTTTCACTTTTAGTGGCTTCAGCTAACGCCTCGAGTCATACCCCAAGACGTCCGCATCCACCTTTGTTTTGAATTTTGTTCGATTTTTGTTGGTTTTTATTCTTTTTCACTTTT
The DNA here is from genome assembly GCF_964194025.1 of Convolutriloba macropyga. NCBI lineage: Eukaryota > Metazoa > Xenacoelomorpha > Acoela > Convolutidae > Convolutriloba > Convolutriloba macropyga. The sequence goes on from NC_134474.1 coordinate 43,912,434, forward strand.
AGGTGCTTCAGCTAACGCCTCGAGTCATACCCCAAGACGTCCGAATCCACCTTTGTTTTGATTTTGTCCAAATTTTGTTTGTTTTTATTCTTTTTCACTTTGTTTGTTTTTATTCTTTTTCACTTTTAGTGGCTTCAGCTAACGCCTCGAGTCATACCCCAAGACAACCGCATCCACTTTTGTTTTGAATTTTGTCCAAATTTTGTTTTTTTTTATTCTTTTTCAATTTCAATGACTTCAGCTAATGCCTCGAGTCATACCCCAAGACATCCGCATCCACCTTTGTTTTGAATTTTGCCCTAATTTTGTTTGTTTTTTTTCTTTTTCCCTTTTAGTAGCTTCAGCTAACGCCTCGAGTCATACACCAAGACGTCCGCATCCACCTTTGTTTTGGATTTTGCCCTAATTTTGTTTTTATCCTTTGTTTTACAGTTTTGCGTTAGTTTTTGGTTTCTGAATGGTTTTGAATTCTGATGAATTAAATTGCCTCGCCTGTCGTTCAAGAGCAATTTTTCTGACATTTGTCGGTTTATGTTTAAATAGTCTCCACGTGCACCCGGGAGGCTATTTAATTCGGTTTCAGCTCTTGATTGTAATTATTTACTGTTGTATCCGAGGCCGGACTTTGTTTGGGTAGCCCCAGTTACCGGGGATTTCAGATTCTGTGCGGAAGAAACTTGTATGCTTCCTATTCTACTTTTGCAAACGGTGTAGTATTTAACGAACACTGAAACCCGGACTTCAGAGGTCAAACTTTTGGCGCAAGGATTCTTCGCAATGATTTGAGTTTTGCTTACATTAGGTTATTTTATCAGTCAACATTTGGCGCTAGGGTTCTCCGCATTTGTTCGACTGATTTATTTGTCTTATAGTTATTTATTTACATAAAAGGATTTAGATTATTCGTTTAATTAGGACTTATTCAGCGCTTACTGCAGTCTTCGGACTGTATTTATTTGTCCCAAACAATAACGGCTTTGTCCCGCCGCCTCCCCCATCCAATCCGCCATGCACTGTGTGCATGGGTTTATGTACAGAACAAGAACGCGTTATCTGCGTTCGATGTAAATCTAAATGTGTTCATGGATCGTGCCTTGGAATTGCTCAGACAACAAGATGCATTGGAATGATATTTTGGTCTTGTCCGAGTAGTTCGTCAATTTTTACAACAGAGTTATCAGCCCTTGATCGAATATCTACTCTTGAAGTTAAATTGGAGAAAGTAGACTCGCTGATTCCTGCAATTCAATCACTGAAGCTGGAGATAAATTCTCTGAAGAAACCGGATTACCCGTATCTTAGAGCTGCTTTCAGAAATCGGACTGACAGTACTGCTAAAGATCGTAATTCAAAGAAACGAAAAACTGAAGGCAATGAAAATGTGCTGGCCGGCAAAGAGTCTCAAGACAGAAAACCAAAATTTTTAAGACGGACACAAATATTAATCATCAGACGGCAGTCAGTGCAATTAAAAGACTACCAAAAAAATGGCATCTCTATATTGGTCGTTTAAGCAACTCTGTCTCTACGGATGATATAAAAGAATTTTGCCAGATCAAGGGAGGTGATCTACTGTGTATCGGTGAAATATCTAGGGAAGATTCTCGTCTGAAATCTTTCCACTGTGTATTCAAATTCGATAATGATCAAGTTGAATCTCCCGATTTCTGGCCCGAAAATATTTATTTTTCACGATTTTATTGAAATCAGAAAGCGAGGGATTGGCTGGCCTCCTTTGATACATGACTATCAAATTTCAAAACTGTCAATCACCGTGTAAAAGTATGTTTACGCAAGGTCGGTTCGCAACAAGACTTCGCAAATAAGAAATCTTATTGAAGCTAATGATTTTAACCTCATAATTTTAACAGAAACGTGGATCACAGATAACGCAAATGATGAGTTTTATCTCCAGCAGTTTTGCCCAAATGGCTGTTATTACTTAACTGCCAGCAGAAAAGAAAAAAGTGGCGGAGGATTAGCGGTGTTCCATGATGGAAGTTTACGTGTCGATAATTTTTCAAACAATTGTTTTACAAACGCGGAGTTGGCTTTCCTTGATTTTCGTGAGTTAACATTGTTTACTGAGGAGAAAGTGCTGTTGTTCAAAAATTTACTGATTAGGCGATATCAATATTTCTATGCTTCTATCAAATGATGCGTCAAGAAATTGGATTTCTTTTTTGGGTGGATTTGGTTTGCAACAGCAAGTTACCGTGCCTACTCACAAAAGTGGTGGAATATTAGACCAGGTTATTACATCCGAGGAGGTTGAAGTATCATAACTTCTTGTAAGTTTCGTTACAAGCTCTGATCATGGAGTTGTGCACTTTGAACTCCTGCAAAAGCACGAGAATTTAGCTGTAAACTTGGCCTCGTGCACAAAATGACAAAATTTTGACGTGGTAGCGTTTGCAGAAAGTACTGTTGCTCCTATCGACAGAGATAATCGTGAAAATGTTTGGAACAGTGTTTTAATGAACGGAATCAGCTATGTCGATAAGAACCATCCTCTGAAAACTAAATATGTGAGAAATCATACGTGCCCTTTCTTTGACGATGAGCTAAGAACGATGAAAAGACCGAGAAGAAAGTTTGAGAAAGTTTTGCGAAAGAATGGTAATTCTCAAGCCGAAAGCCGGTTTCTTAATGCAGTTTTGGAGTATTTTGAGCTGTTTACCAAAAAGAAAAGTGAAAACATCAAAAAATGTGTCGCTAGTGAAAATAAGCGTTTTAGGTATTCTATGCTGCATCAACTCTTAGAAAAAAATATTGTTGTCCCGCCGCAGTCACTAGGAGAGCCTGAATGTCTAGCAAATAAGTTTAATGGCTTTATTTGTTAAGAAAATAGAAGCCTCATTAGTTTAAATACCTCCAAAGAATGGTCTAGAATTGATTGATTCACATCCAACAAACCTGGAGAGTTTTCACACTGAGCAAATTGCAATTACTTCTACAAAAAATTTCGAACAGTATGGAACCGAATGATGTAATGCCAACGAGGTTATCTAAAATTGTTTTGACAAATTCTCCGGACTACTTCATTGCGTTAATTAATTTAACTCTCCAGACAGGATACATCACAAATCAATTCAAACAAGGAGTCATGAGGCCGCTCATAAAGAAGTCTAACCTTGATCCTGAGTTGTTGTCGAGTTATCGCCCTGTGACAAATCTAAGATTCCTATCAAAAGTTATTGAAAGAATGGTTTTTGAGCAAATTAGTTACTATCTGGAATTCAATAATCTTATGAGCAAATATCAGAGTGCTTTTCGTTGCTTGTATTCAACAGAAACGGCTTTGCTTAAAGGCTTTAATGATCTTCTTTGCTATCTAGACGAGTCGAACTCCGTGATGTATATTGGGTTAGACTTGTCAGCAGTGTTTGTTATTATTGATCATCAGTTTTTATTTGGGATATTAGCGAAAAGGATTGGTTTGCAATCGGTGGTGTTACTGTTTATTGAGAATTATCTTTTGCATCGTTCGCAACAAGTTATCATAAATGTATGTTTTTCTGGTGATGTAAAAGTTAAGACGGGTGTGCCACAAGGGTCGGTTATTGATCCTTTACTTTTTTCCTGTTACATGCTGCCTTTAGAAGATAAGCTGAAAGAACTGGGAATAAAGTATCATTTTTACGCTGATGATACCGTTCTTTATTTTGTATTCGCTTCGACCCTCAGTCAATGCATGTTAGATGATATTTTGACCTCGATTCACTATTGGTTCAGCAATGCAAAATTGAAATTGAATGCGGATAGGAGTGAGTATTTGATTATTCGGAAATGTAAAATTGTTAAAGATGGTCTTTTACGTCTGCCGGAAGATGGTGACTACACTGAACAGGTAAAAGTTCTAGGTTGTTATACTGATTGTCAACTTACTCTGCAACGACAGTGAAATTCGTTCGTTCGAATTCATTTTGTTATCTCCGTAAAGTGTGGTCAACTCGTGATCAAGTTAAAACATCAGCCCTAATTGAGATAGTTAGAGTTTTAGTGTTACCATGTGTTGACTACTATAATTCTCTTTATTATGGTCTGCCAAACTTTTTACTAGCAAAACTTCAATGAATAATGAACTCTGCCGCGCGTTTGATTTTTTGATTGTCATCTTCAACACCAACCTCGTCGTACCTGAAGCAGCTACACTGGTTGCTAATTAGGCAACGCATTGTGACCAAAATCCTATTGTTTGCGCATCGCTTTATACATCAGCTTGGCAAACTCCCACTATATTTATCGGAACTAATGAAACTACACAAGATGGTTACAAGGTCTCAATATTTTTTACAATTTACTTGTTCCCAAATTTCGCTCTAATTTTGGAAGACGTTCGTTCTCGCATGCTGTCGCTGTTGAGTGGAATAAACTTTGATTTGATTTGAAACTTATACCATCTGAAATTTTATTCAGGCGAAAGCTCAAAACTTGTCTTGTTTATTTTTCCTTCACTGTTGAGATTTTAAATGGTGCTTGAACCAATAATAATAATAAATACTGCATTACTTTTAGCATATTTTTTTCTCAAATTTAATTAAATGTTTCTACCATTTTTTTTGTACTGTAAAGCGAATTTTAGGAGAGCTCGTTATGACGATTTACAATTACATTTTCCCCAACTTCAAAGTTTTTCAACATTTTTCGATTTTGCTCGTTTTTGAACCTAGGGCGGTCAGATGTATATCCTTTTTTGTTCGTTCGTAGTATAATTGTTGTTTGAAAAATTTGACTTTCTACCAAATAATTTATATCACTTGGGGTATCAAGAAACCGCTGTCATTCAGCACTTCTCGCAGTTTAATTGATTTATGAGCAAGCTGATGTTTGTCAAAATTTTTCAGAACATGTTGATGATGAACATATTTTATATAATGAAAACCAAAGTTATTAGCACTTAGAGCTCAAATGCAGAACCAGCAAACATGAAACACTTGAAAACTCAATTTTGCTTGTTAACACCTCTTCCCGAGTTATGATCTCATAAGTCTCAGTAAATGTAACAGAAATAAAAAAGCGTAATTATTGTAAGAATTGAGATTCTTCTGTTTTCTGAATCCAATGGAGAATGTAAGCATGTTAAACTCATTGTTTGTCTCCCAAAAGTCGAAATCAGAGGAAGTCGAAATCTACAATGAGTTTCATCTAATTTTATGTTTTATTGCCCTCAAACGAAGTTTGTAACAATTATATTAGTCTTGTGGTCTTTTTAATGCGATTTTTGGCCTATCCGGTTTTTCGTCTGACCCATTTGACTTTTCGTCCTGCAACGCTCGGAGGGCATTAAGTTTTCTTAGAGCCTTACGCCTAACCAGTGTCGAAGAATTCTATTCAACAACAGTGTTTTGAGGAGAAAATTGCATGGTGCAAATGACGGTTCTTAATCTTGAAAGTTGACCCCCAATCACACTCAATACACACCCACAGTCCTTCCTCTACCTGGCAGTTTTTACCCCGTCTCGTCCAGCCCTCCCAACCCTACTCCCACCCCAATCGCTTGACCCCCTCCCCCACGCAATCGCTGGACCCCCCCCCCCCCCCCCACTCTCCCTCATCAATGCAAGCATCTGTGAGCCTCAGCTTGGTACTACCTAAGCCAACCAGTCGTTTGAGAGTAATTTGCCCGACCTGAGCCTGAGTCGGTTATATTCATTTGTTTTTAAACAAAAGTGGTAGCAATGATTTTATCTCTCTTATTTTTTAGTAGTTTTGATGGATTTGACTCCGTGTTGAATGAAATATTATATACGAATATAATTCGAGGAAAAGAAAGTTTTTTTATCATTTTTTGAGAATTACGTGCGCTTGTGCCATTTTTGATTATTTCTCTTTCAAAATTCCGATTTTTTGAATTATTTTGTTTTTGCCTCTGATATCCTCATTCCTTCATCAATATTTCAGCATTAATGCGAGCTAATTGGTGCAAAATACTACTGCTGTAAAAGGTCACATCAAACTTCTCCATTTTTTTCAATATTCGACCTAAACATATTGAGCTCTAATAATGTTACTTGAGGTTTAGAGTAGGCCGCAATCTACCCCCACTCTTGTCGTTCCTCTCACATTATTGGGTTGTGTTTTATAGGTATTTCACAAAGAAGTTGGACGCAGAAATTTTCATGGACAATGTTGACGAGTACGTGACTCACGGGATCATACATCTGCCTCATATTGAAAGTCTTCTAAAACAAATGGTATGGTGTATTCTTTCCTCGTCAGTGCTTTGAGAACATTAATTCTCATGTTATATTTTGACTTGATAATATTGAAAGGATTTTTATCGGAAAGTGCGCGCGCTACACACAAAATTACAAATCCACTTTAAGATAGACGTCAAAAGTTTAGGTGACCTATAGGGGCGTAGGATTTTAGGCGAAAACTCGTTTGGGCAAAAGGAATTTTTGTAGCCATTAGGCAAAAATTCTGAAGCAAAGTTTTGTGGAAATTAGGTGAATTAAAACACTTAAAGAAGGTACTGGATTATCCGCTTGATATTGTAATATAATTAAGTGACTACAACAATTGGCTTCGTAGAAAAATAGGTTGAAAACAATAAAAAACGACCAAAATTTTTGAATTTTGAGAGTTTTCACGATGTAGTTTTAACCCCCACTCCACCAATTTTTGTGCGTTTTTTCAACCGAATGTTCTAAATTATTTACATTAAAACTATTAAATTGTAGTTCAAACATTCACCATTCTTCCCCTGTTAAAATAAAAATAGTTGGCCGTGATGACACTGAGTAGAACAAAAGAGATGCAAAACAGTGATACATTTTTAAGTACTTTTAACAACTCGTTTGCATGTAAAGACGACTAATAGGGACACTTGACAACTTTATGGCATCGAGTGGATCTTGAAGTGCCTCCTTAAGTGTTTTAATTGCTTTTCGCCTAATTTTCACAAATCATCGAGTGTTCGATTAATCGAGTTTTCGCCTATTATCCCAGCCCCGCCCTATAAGCTACATTTCAATAGAACATAACTTGCTCAGTGGAAAATTTGTGACCGAGTGGTTTGGTTATCACATTAGCAATCTATCAGGTTGCTGTAAGTTGATTTTGCATTTATAAGAATTTTGGTTCTTATATAGATAAACCATTTTTGTGATAATTTTCAAAATAAAATTGTATCTTCTGACATTTCATTTCCGTGACCACTTTCTATAAACGGGATAGCAATACCTGTGAATTTCAGAACGGTGCTTTCTCTCCTCTCTTTCTGTGCAATAAGACGTGGCCAGACAGCATTCGCAATGACTTCACCTCCCACCTGCAGAGATTCATGGCTTACTTGACAGACATGCGACACAAGACTGAAGGACACACTATTTTGTACATTCCTAAAGAGGGAGCAGCTGCTGACATTGCAACTGCATGTGCTGACAAAGACCTCGTTCAGAGACTTGAAAGTCAGCAATACTTCACTTAAATGGCTATGTCAATTCTATTTTGTATTGTCAGTGACTTCATTAACTAGTATAAAATTTTCTTTAAATTACAATTGCTTCCATTAATTCTTATTTCAGAATAGAGTAATTTCCAGAAACTTACATTGAATTAATTTTTAAATTGCATAAAGTATTACTTAAAATTGCATTAGTTCGATTGAATGGTCTAAATTTCCAATGTAAAATAAAAGAAATTTTGTCTTTTGAGTAAAAAGTTACTCAAATTTTGTTCAGCTGTTATGATTCACTGGACGATGCAGCTGAAAGAAGTAGTGTACGCACAAGACTCCCAGGAGATCACGGAGAACAGTGGTCCTCTTGAGGAGATAGAGTTCTGGAGAAACAGATGTGTGGATCTCAGCAGTATCAGCACCCAACTTGACAAACCTGAAGTCAAGAAAATAGAAGCCATTCTCGATGCTGTCAAGTCTAGCTATGTCGGCCAGTTCAGAAAGTATGCCCAGCAGATCCAGGTGCGTTTTCCTGCTAACTGTCAAAGGAATTCCAGCTGATGTGCACAGTATTTTAATATCGATTCTAATCTGTTTTGTGACTGCGAGATCGAACGTACGAACATCACATCTGATCACCGGTCAAAATAATTTCTCGAAAATAATTTGTTTCTTTCTCGACATCTATTTGACATTTTTATTAGTTTTTTTATCACGTTAAAGGAATGACCATTGTAATATTGCATTTTATAATCACTGTCTCAAATGTTCTAAGATCACTGTCTCAAATGTGGCTTGAAATTCCAGGATGGATCGAAGCAGTCTGAGAACAACTTGAAGTTCCTTAACATCCTGAAAGAGCCGTGTGAACAGCTGTCCAAGGCCACTGCCAAAGAGATTCCTCCCATGTTGCCTGGCCTCCTCAACCTCATCAGATTTGTCTGGACTAATTCTGAGTTCTACAATACTAAGGAAAGGATCACAGGTATGTGTCCATCGTTCAGAGTTAGAATTTGTTTCCGGTCCTACGGTTTCCGTTTTCATTAGTTGCTGTGAACCAATATGCATGCTTTTAATGGTCTAATATAGGAGTTATCATCAGCAACAGTCATGTGCTATTTTATGGGTGTAAATGGTCATTAAAAGAGTCATTTTCAACAAGGAAAAGCAATCAGTATTCATATGGCGCCTTTGAATCTGCATATGATCTCAAAGTTAATGTTGAGAATACATATTGGTTTTTGTTGCCCCAGAATTTAACCAACCAAAGGACTGGGTGTCTTTGTTTTGGTGAGTCACAATTCAATATAGCGTAGGATTATGGTTGATATCATTTAACAGACCGTGACTTCTATAATTTATAAACTGTTACTGTAACTCTAATTTTCATGAGAACATTTGCAGGCACGAATATTTCTTAAGCAGACGTCTTCAAATGTTGAATCCGGGCAAAAACATCTTTGTCTTAGTTTTCGAAATCCTTGTTTCTTTCATTGTGTTTCATAAATTTTGAAATAGTTGTTGGTGCTCATTGTGAAATGTTTAATTTTCAAGCAGAATTCGTGACAGCAAACATGTAATAATTTGGGATTTTTTGCATGCTTCCTCATTTTAACAAAAACATTTTAGAATAATGTAATTAATTTCAAATCGGATTTTTTCGATCATCGCGAAGCATTTATATGAGAAACGCAATGTTTTCTTTGCAGGACAACACATGTGTATTTTTGATCGTCGAAATCAAAATCGTCTGACAAAAATTACGCTTATTTACCAACTATTTCAGTGTTCTCAAGAGTTTCAGTGTTCTCATTCAACCAAGAGTTTACCAAGAGTTTCAGTGTTCTCATTCAATTTCGTTGCTATTGCTTTAATTGTACTCTTTGTATTTCAAAGTTTTGAGATTTTTTGGCCTAATTTGTTTTTTAATGAATTTTGATTCATTTTTATTGTACATTAAGACACATATGATTGCTATCAAACCAATGATTGTTATCAATCCAAGGCAAACTCAAAGAGCTAAGAGTGTTCTTGGAGTCAGATGTATTAAAGAAGTCCAAGTATTGTTGCTATCTTTCATGTTGATATCCATTAGCGGACTTGAATTAAATGAAAATATCCCTACATAGGGAAAACCAAGTTGCAAGAGACCAGTTGTTGGTTTAATTAATTGCTCTAAAACGAAGTTTGTAGCAATTATATTAGTCCTGTTGGTCTTTTTATGCGATTTTTCGCTTGACCGAATTTTCGTCTGACCCATTTGACTTTTCGTCCTCAAAACGGTATAAACAGGCAGCGCCCAGCTAGAGCCTTTCCCCTCACTATTCTCTAAGTATGCGATTCATAAAAACTGTTTTTGAGACTTATGGTGTGAAGGGCTGTTCTTTGAGGTTGACACCCATCCCCCCACAACACCCCCCACATCATTTGATAGTGAAATTATAGTTGCTGAGCTTGTTTCCCCAAGGGGATAGAAATTATTGGTTTGGTGGAAACTTGGCTTGACAAGTCTATACACAGCTCTCTAACATTTCTACGGGTTTCAGCGTTACCATTTTTGCCAGAAATGATCCGGCTTTGGGTTGTCATAGTGGTCTTCTGATGGCAATAAACGATTCCTATTCATGTCGTGTTGAAGCTTCTGACATTGATTCGTCAGATCTCCTCGTATTCTGTCCACTTGCTTTGAAAAATGTTGAAAAGAAAAATTTAATGAGTATTCGTGTTTTGAGCTTGCAATGAACACTGCGCATTCGATCCTTCATTTCGGTCATACTGGCAGGCGAGCATTGGGAATTGTTTATTGAGTTGTTTAGGTAAGAAGCAAAAGCGTGGACGTAGTTTGCCTCTCTTTAACAGCTCACTAACTGTATATGGCCAAAGCAATTTAGAAATTGCTAGGAGACGCAAGGAGAGGGTGCAAGTTATCAATCAATTTGAATGAGAGGTCAACATGATCGCAGACATCCCAGACATCGGCGCTGTTTTTGCACAACGCCAAGTTTTTAAACGCAAATGAGGTTTTTTCTTTACTAATGAAAGCGAACACGCTACCAAAAGGTTCCGCCCATGATGTTCCTGGGCGAAGAGCATTCCACAAGTCATGATGTCATAGCAAATATTTTTATTAATATTATTCACTCAACCTTTAACACGTCTTCTAATCTTGATGTCAATTGTACACCAGTTGTTGTGATACGGGTGTTATGCTCCGTAGAGTTGCTCTGTCGACAGCTGAGATTGAAAGTATGCTTGGGAGTGTTTCGACGTTGTTCAAACTGCCTGCGATTGCATATCACCTTTTGCGCTGAAAATTTTCACAGGATTTACGTTCTTTTCATGTCTGTTCTGGAAATTGGATTTCTAATCACATGAGTCTGAGGTTTCTTGCAAACTTGTAGTTAAGTTTCTCTTTCATCCTTTTGTTTCTTTGTGAAATGTTTGTTTGTCCGCTTTTTAATTGTTTTTTTTTGGAAGCCTGTTGTGTTGTCCCCTGGTCTGTTTGAGGAAACGAGGGATGACTAAGTTGGCCGCGTCGTCTGTTTCAAGACCAAGCTTTTAAATTATAAATAACTATGTGATGTCTAAAAAATAGTACAAAATGCAATAAATGTGAGCATTTTTTTTTGTTTTGGAAGTTTCTTTGTGAATTGTTTGCGAAAAGTTGATGCCACCCAGGCTCGAACTGGGGACCTTCTGCGTGTTAGGCAGATGTGATTACCGCTACACAATGGCACCTTGAGTGTGGAGTGGTCTTATGTTGGATAGGTAGCGTGAAAGACTTGAACCCGAATGTCTCACCGATATCTGAACGTATTGCGAAAATATTACCAATATCATCGCAACTGATTCCAAAAGTTCTTGACTAGCCATTATGCAGCCTATCTTGCAAGGACACCCAAGATATGTGATTGCACTCACGTTCCAATCTATCAATTGCCCTTATTACTACTAAGTACACTTTTCGTCTTACAGCTTAGACAATTTGGACGACTCGGAATGCATGTAGCTTTAGTTGGAACGTTAGTATAGTTTTTAGAATTCTATACCAAATTACATCGGCAGAAATTACCATCAATAATTGACGTATCTTCCTTAATACGGTGGGTATAAATTCTTCTCACTTATAGACCATGCGAAAACATAATCCATCCCAAAGCAAGTGTCGGTTTGTTCACAAACCTTAGGATATAAACAAAAATTTTATGGACATGTAAACGGAATCAGATAAATTCTTTACAATTTTTTGTGACATTATGGAAGAAATAGAAAATCAGTTAATAAAATTTGAGAAAAAATATATGTCAGCAATGAATTAGGTACCAAGGTATACTCACCTGTACACGCAGAAGGTTCCCAGTTGAGCGTGGGTGATATAGTTTTTGGATCTATTTTGCTTCCCATTTTTCAATGTACTATTCTTGTACAATGAAGATCTTTTGTGGCAACGTTTTTTGGACAGTGCAGTTTTCAACGTTTTTTTTTAACGAAGTAAATTGATAAATAGTTTTTGGTCATAGTTAACATTAGCTTTTTTCGCCATTTAGTGGCATACTTTCCTCTCATTTAAGTTCGTGAAAGAAATGTTCTTTACTGAATTCGATACAGTTTGAGACCATTTTGTTTTATAAAATCTGCTTTCTCAATGGGCGAGATTGAAAAATGAGATTGCTTCCCACTTAGTGGCTGAGACTAACGTGCGTTATGAGTTTTCCTCTCTCATTGGGTCCGATTGAAACAACCAAGGGCTCCCTTTTAGTTGAGCGTGTTTTTTTTCTATGGAGTGTAGTAGTTCCATGCATCCAATGCTAATTATGGGGCACGGGACAGTAGGATTGTAGCTGATCTGCGATTGATTATAGCAGACAAGGACTGAGCCAATCTATCAAAACCCAACAGAGCGCCCGAATGAGTCAATCTTAATGACTGGAGTCTCATTTTTCTATTGGTAAAGTGTGAGTCGTTCTCAAATCATTGTTTTTTGCTTATTAAGAGTTTCTTGATTTTCTCGCTGAATACAGTAAGTGATAATAATCGAGGCTGTGGAAGAGGTCATTACATGTTTCTCCATCCATGCGATTTCAGGCCTCTTGCGATTTCAGTAACCAGGTCACTTGATGCTATTACTAAGACCCAGATGACCTTAAATTGCTCATGAGACGGTCTTACACCTAAACCAGAAAGGCTTATGGGAAAGCCAGCTTGAGCCTAACCAAATTAGCTTGTGGCTAATCCAAAATTTGATCTAAAAAAGAATTAATTTCTTGGACATGATTGAATATCTACAAATATTAGATATTTACCATGACACAAGAGAACTCGCACGGAATCCTGCTGCTTCTCTATTGCAGCAAACCCAATATTTAACTCAGAAACGTTTCAATGTTTTTCAATTTTTTTACCCTTCAAACATATAATTCACTAGCTCTTGGTTATTAATAAGATAAGAATCCTTTAACTTATTGTATATATTTTTTAGTTCATCACCTGTACTTTTTTCTACGTTTCCAGGTAGAAGATTTAATTCCCTGAGCTTATTATGCAGTTTAGCAGCACGATATTTGATAGAAAATTTTTCAAGTTTTCTCTTGCAGCTACGTATATCGAGTAATCTTAGCTGGCATTGCCTCGTATTGCTCCTTTTTATTATTAACCTGAAACATTTCGTTACAATAACCCTCAGAATGAAAATTGCAAACAGATTTAAGGACAAATTTGGGTAGCTCGTAAATATGTAGTGCGTAGACTGAGAGAAATCCATTTTTAAGAAACAAGTACATGCAACTGTATGATTTTCGTCGGAAGGATATAAACTTTAACACTTTTTTTTCTGCAGCATAATGAATGGTAGTAAAGAAGAGTAGCTGCAGTGACCATATACAAAAAGACCGTATTGAATAATCGGAATTACGTTGCTCGAATCATATTTTATAAGATGTGATCTAGGAACAAAATGTCTCATTTTTGATACAGTTCTTCATTGCTTGCTTAATTTTTTCCTTACATGCTCATTATGGCTGATAAACAAAAGTTTTGCATCAATTCTCACACCAATATACTTGCAGATAGGGTGCGTTGGGCAACTTGATCATCAAACAGATATTCACTTGCATCTTTTTTGGAACCAGCAACCTGCCTTTCGATTAAGATAGTCTTGTCAAGATTAAGTACCAGCTAATTTGATTTCAACCAGTTGTTTTTTTTCGCAAGTTCGAGACTGATTTCAGCACGGCTGTTTCCTAGTGATGTAATATTAGTGTCATCAGCAAACAGCAGGACATTAAGATTACAATATTGAGGGAGATCGTTAATATAAATTGAAAAGAGTGGAGGACCCAGAATCAAACTTTTTGGAACCCTGCAGTTTGAAATTTCCCAATTAGATGATCCATTGTTTAAAAAACTCCTTGTTTCCTATTTTTAAATACGATTCAAGTCACTTTAAGCATTTACCCTACCCCTGATACCATATCTTTCAAGTTTTTTTCGGCAGTGGTTTATAATTTATAGTATCCAAAGTTTCCTTCAAATCCAAAAAGAACGAATTGACAGCGTTCTGTTTACCAGAATGACGAATGTTTTCGGTGAGTTCTACGAGTGCATCAATGATGCTATGCGTGTCTCAAAAACCAAATTGATACCTTGAGAGAATTACTAGTTTTTCGAAATAGCCGTATACTCTATTAAAAGTGTCTTTCTCAAAAGTTTAGCTCCAAATTATGAGTAGTGAAAGTGGGCGATAGTTATTTTCCTACAGTTTTCCTCCATCTTTAAAAAACAGAATGTCTCAGCTGTTATCAGGCTATCTGGAAAAAGGCCTTCGTTCATTGACCGGTTAATCAAATTTGTAATTACATTTAAGGTGGCAGGCATCGAGGCTTTTACAATATTCTTACTTATTAGGGCATCTCCTCAGGAGGACTTATTTTGTAAACTTCGGTAAATTGAGTCTATTTTTGGTTTTTGCCCAAATTTGGGTCATCCAAATAATTCAAATTATCAAGCTTCAACGGAACATATTTAATACGTTTTTAATACGTTTTTCAGACATAAGGCAGCAATGTTTTGTGTTATTACTGGTGCACCTAAAATTTCGAAACCACTAGATGAGCTTCATTCCACTTGATCGGTTCCGGGCATTTCCGATGTTGGCCCAAGCTGGCATTTATCTCTTCTCATAACAGGCTTCTTTCTGGAGTGCATTTATTAGGGTTTGGTTACTTTTCCCTTAGATCCGGCAACGAGACCGTTATCTAGGTACCATATTTATTATGAGATCTGAAACCAATCTGATTTTGAGTACAATAGACCATAACATCAGATTCATTTTGAATTTGTACGTTTTTGTAAAACAAATTTGTGTGTTGGGAATAGCAAACAATTCAAAGAAATTATCTGCAATTAGGATATAGTAGCTTTTTTTGTTGTTTCAAATCCAACCTTGACCATCAATAAACCACTCTGGTGGCCTGATGACGTCTGCGTTTGGAACTTGTAATCGTTTTTTCTCTTTGAAACCTTTATAGTTTAAATTTTATTTGGCGCTGTATTTTTGAAAAAAACGTCTCTTGTTCAGGTCTTCTTCGTAAGCTGAGCAATGAGATCATCCTGCGATGCAGCAAAGAGATCCACTTGGACAAGATCTTTGATGGTTACTGTGTCACCTGCACTAAGACTCTCAACGAGGCCATCGACTGCTGCTCGAAGTGGAAGGAGACATATGAACGGGTCAGTTGAACTCGATGTTGCACCCTGAAATTAAAGAAAAATATGCTGCACGCGAACAAAAATATGGCCGCCTTTTTTTCATGGCAATTGGAGGAGACTTGTAAACTCAGATGTGATATTATAGGACGGATCAGCAAAGCAGTTCACGACTACCTTCCATGACTAGCTAAAGTTCTTCTATATTGACTATTTATACAACCCATTATTGTAAAATAATTGCTTTTGTAATAGCTTATCTCGACTCTTAAAATGCTATTCAATCTTGCATAATATTTTCTAACTCTTTCGTCAGTTTCCGCATAGAGGTGTGTAAAAAATGTTTTGTTCACGGAAGAGAATTGAACAGATTCCAATTTCATTTGTTTCACAGAAAAGCGAAGTGCATTCTGGTGTCAATCGAATTGTAAGATTATGTTTCTATCTCTGTCTTCCATCTGAGCCTTTGATTAATTTCTCATCGTATTTTTCTTGCAATTTTGTCAATCAACTTTTTTATCTTCAAATTAATTGCCTGATTTGTTTTTTAATTTTATGATATTAACATAATTAATATTAACATGATATTAACATAATTTTGTACTCAACTATTTGTAGTGTTTTTGTAGATTTCTAAAGCTCATCAAACGATAACGGGGCAGGAGTGGGTTCTGGACAAGACGAGTGTGTTTGCCCAGATCGAGGCATTCATTCAGAGATGTCGAGATCTCATCGAGGTAAGAGAGAGTATTCTGAGAGGTCTTGTCAGATTTAGTCTTTGTATCAACTTTAGCAACCACCTTTTTGATATAATCCAGGCCGGGCTACCTCAGTTCTATGATTCAAAGTGAAGATATTTGTAGTGATATTTTTAGATAATGTTTCTGTTAAACTTTTCATTGCAATTGTACTCAAATCCAAAGTCTGCGGGTTGTGTTTTTCTCTGGTAAATTTTTATGTCATTTAAACCGCGACTTGTGCTTTTAAATTGTTTCAAGACTGTGTGCTCTAACATGTTTAATGTCATAATTCTAAAATTTGCTACAGATTTTGTTGATAGTTTCAAATTAAAAAAGCAGGATGTGAGCCTTTGTCTCCTTTTTTTAGATGAGAAGGGGGAGGGGGCGGGGCGGGGGGGGGGGTACTAGAGAAAAAACCATGAACCATATGCCTGCTTGGCCTTGTTTTTTCTTGTCTCAATTTCAACCGCTCAAGAAAGTGAAACAGTTGACCAATACGTAAAGAAAAAAAAACAAAAAATACATTAGGGAGAAATTAAACAGCGAAATTCGATGAACGTATTTCAATAGCAGGACAAGTACAAGGTTGTGAGAAAGTATTTCTATTAGTGGTAAAAGGACCAAACTATTCATATGCTTATAAAAATGATTCTTTAAATGTAATTCGTTTAGCAAACTTTTTGTTATTATTAGAAAATTTGAATTTACATTTCAATTTGGAAGAAAATTCATCGGAGAACGCTATTAGTGGCATTATTTCAAAGCCGCAGCAGAGTGTAATGTTTTTACAAGGGTTTTGTGAATTTCCTTTGTACAGCGAAGATCTGAGGATTTTAAAAGATGGGGTTTCCCTCAAACTGTTGTAAAAAGTTGAAAGAAACTTTAAAGATTTTCCAACTTCTATCAAACTTAGGCTCACTGCGTAAAAATGCGTGTTCAGGGGTTGATCTTAATGACAGAAAAAACATTTGGATTTAATTACGAAAAAATTTGTGCCTAAAAATAATTTTCATTTAAATCCGATTATAATGAATAATACTTTCGATCACAAAAAGATGAGCCGGCTAAAGTGAGATAATCTTCTTGCCTGAGTTTCTGCGCTTTTCTGTCGCTTATCGAAATGCGATGTTCTTAGGTTGTGTTAAGAGCACTGACACAGAGAATATTGAATGTTATAAGATTTTTGATGTGCTGTTGAGCTACGTCTTTAAGGCTCCATCCGAAGATTTACTTTTTTCCTAGAGACAATTGCTCTGATACATTCTTAGAGACAATTGCTCACTTTAATTCCCATCACATTTAAATTTCTCCGGATGTGAATTATCTAGGTCGTAGTTTGTGCCAACTCTGGAGTTGTTGTTACCAAGCACACCTAAGCTCTTGCTTGAAATTATTCATCTTTCCGGAGTTTTTATTTGGTTAAGATAAGGAGACTAAAGATTTTTTCATTGGGAGACAGCTAAAACATTGCGAGTATTTAATTGCTGTCAAATGAAGTTTGTAGCAAGTTTATTAGTCCTGTGGTCTTTTTATGCTGTTTTTCGCTTGACCGATTTTGTTTCTGACTCATTCGAGTTTTCGTCGTAGAAATTGGGATAAAGAGGTACCGCCCGGAGGGCATTGAGTGCTCTTAGAGCCCTAAGTTTTACTATACTCTATTAATGCTATTCTCAAAAACTGTTTGGAGGAGGCGATTTCATAGTTTGAAGGGCGGTTCTGAGTCTTAAAAGTTATCCTTCGTTATCCCCCCTCAATACTCCCATTATTCACCCTCATCCAACTGTCGATTTGAAGCGCCTCTCACCTAGCCTTCGCAACCCTACCCCTCATCTCGCTTGAACCCCCTAACCCCAACGTTTTGGGTCAGTGAACCTGTGAATTTAGATATAAAACTTTATCTTACAAAGCAAAACCAATACCAGAAAGCAGAAAAATGTACAAATTTTGCTCTTCAGTTTTTAAATCTTTTGATGGAATTATTTTCACACGAATTTTTAATCCACCTGCCTGTGGGCTGTTCATTTCATTTTTCAACAATTGGTTGTCACCGTTTCCGACGTTGTAATTTTTAACTTTTTTGAGGAAAATGTTAATTTTTGTTAAATCTTTGGATTAAATTGTTAACTTATCAATCTAATGGCTCTAAAAGAGATGGTAGTCTAATCACTTGGCAACTATAAAATTTATAGTGCTTTGTCATGCCTAAATTGCTTCTAAATTGGAAAAAAAATAAAATATACCGTAGGCAAAATTTTGGGGTTTAAACCGTTCTGGGTTTACCCAGCCATGCTTTTATTGTTTTGAATATGAGTGCAGAAACTGATCTGGATGTGTTTTTGCTACAAAATTGAAATAGCTTGTCGATGTAATTCATCATTCTGTCTTGTAAGTACGCTCATCTTCTCGATATTCATTAATTTCTAGTCTATGTGGCGCAGATTCAAGCCAACTTCGCGAAGTATCTGTAATACTAAGAATAAACATTTACGATCTGTGTCAAGTACTAAAAAGGGCCCTTAGGGTGTAGACGGAAGAAATCTGTCTGTTTGAGGAGTTTT
This sequence comes from Convolutriloba macropyga, assembly GCF_964194025.1. Taxonomy (NCBI): domain Eukaryota; kingdom Metazoa; phylum Xenacoelomorpha; order Acoela; family Convolutidae; genus Convolutriloba; species Convolutriloba macropyga. The sequence continues at coordinate 43,930,841 of NC_134474.1, forward strand.
TTGCCTCTGCGCTTTCAAGCGAAAGGAAAGTTTCGAAAGTTTTTGTCTCCAATGTGATTGCACTGATATTCTGTTACCCTAGCACACCAAAAGCGTTCTTTAATTTGCGCTTTTATGTTTTTTAAAATAAATCTAGGTGTATCAAAATGTCGCTGGTGATGTGTTTCATGTTCTCTTCTTTCTTTTTTGTGTTTCTTCAGTTGAGTTGAGGAATCAATTAATTATAGCTATGTTGAGTGTTTCAAATGGTTAAAAGCTTCGATGTTTTTATTTTAGGTGTGCGAGTGCCAGATGCACTTTGCGAGATACGAGGATGGCCAGCAGACCAAAATGCCAATCTTTCCTGGACAGAGGGGTCCAGATGTGGTGCGATCCCTGCAGGAGATAGAGCACACCTTCAGAAGGAATCTAGTCATCCTCAAGGATATCAAACACACCATCCTCGATGTCAAGGTGTCAAATCTTCAATTGGTTCAATAGCAAAAAAAGTTTTGGGTATATATAATACTCTACCCTTAATGTGTAAAATTTGTCGACTTCATCAGAGTTGCTCAATTCGCAAAATTGTAGGATACTGAACATAATGATTGCATGACAGTTTGCAAGTGTTCTGTTGCTTTAAAGAGAAATATATTGGTTCATTTTGTATATTCTGCTGTTGTGTTTTAGGCTACTTCGTGGCATGACGACTACAACAAATTCCGCAATGGAGTGAAAGATCTTGAGGTGATGATGCAGAACACGATTAGCTCTGCCTTCGAGTCAGTCAGAACTGTGGAGCAAGGTGTGGATCTGCTTGACATATTCAGACACTTATCCACTCGAGAGGTCAGTTTGTTAAAATTGAGTTTAAAATCTTAATCCATATTTAAGCTGTACATTTTTTAAAATCCTCCTGCTAGTTTTTCCGTGGAAATGTAAACAAGGATGCTCGTTAATGTCCGTTCGCACATGATGTTCCGACCCGAGCTCATCTACTTTTTTGACATAATTGTCAACCTAATGATGAGATAATTAAAAATAGATTTTTAAGTTTAAAAAAATCGTTACACAGCCGAACTACTACTTGAAATACATAACACCACGCCTCATTACACCGCTCAGAAGATCGGCCATTAGAAAGACTACGATAAAAAAAACAAACGACAAAATAAGCAAAAACATAAATTTTTTAGCGAATGTGCTAAAAGAAGAAAAAAAGAAATACAAATATTGACCACTCACAAAACTTATATGAAAACGCAGATTGTCTAACAAACAAAACATCAGTTATGACATGATATCAATGGAAAAATGGTTTTTATTACAGTGAATTGGATGGAACCTCTCAGTGATGAGAATAAATTACAGTTGACGAAAAGAACAAAAACCGAAAAGTATAAAAAGTATTTGAAAACGAACAATATCATAAACTTTAATACTATTCGCTATAAACTGACTGCATTGAGTAGCATCTTTCATTTAATCCTTACTTAGAAGCCTATGAGACTAGTCAGCATTTGACGACTACATGAAGAATTTCAGAAAATTTCACAAAAAGTTGAGCGAGAAAAGTGTCAAACCCAATAAAAGAGTTTTGGTAAAAAATTTTCTTTTTTCATTTTCTTTTTAGTAGCAATGGCCTTGTTCTTTTCTTTACAACATGACTTCAAAAGTATAAAGAAACATAATAAAACCACGAAATTTTTGAGAAAACCAGTTACATCAACGCCATTAAATTCAATGGCTTTCAACGGAAGTCAAAAAGTACGCTAAGTTATACCTCAATCAGAAAGAAATGATGTTTTTCAATCATAAGTAATCAACGGGACATCACAATAAGTCTTATGATTATGAAAACAATAGCAAATACATTTAAAAACCAGAAATTTATTAGAGAAGTAAAAGAAGAAAGTTTTTAAGCCATTGAAACCATAAGCGTTTCTCTGAAAACTTTATCTATGATCCATTGGACGTCTTCTCTAAGCCAATGGGAACAATTAATAATGGGATAATGAGATAAGATGTCAAAAGGAACCAAAATCCGACATTTTTTTTGAAATTACGAAAACTTGTGGCATCGAAGTCACAAAACCAATAATTAATAGTTAAAACCGCTTACCAGAATATTTTTGTATGCAATAAAAAGGAAATGGGTTTGGTCATTACTGATATTTACTTGCATATTATGGAAGTAGGTTTAATAAAGGTTAGCGTTTAAAAAAATTCAAAAATTTTTTTAAAAAGTATTAACAGCCACTCAATTCAAGAGCTCTCAGCGGAAGTCATTAATCCCCGATAGTAACACAAGGATGTTTGTCATTCGGAAGTCATCAAAAAGACATCACAATAAGTCTTTTGATTATGAAAACAACAAAAAAAGCAGGCAAAACCCAAAAATTTCAGTAGAAAAGAGTAAGAAAGTGTCGTAGCCATTTGAATCATAAACTTTGCTCTGCGAACTTGATCTATGATCAATTGAAAATTTTTTCTAAGCCACCGGGAATTATCAATATTAGAATACGGTTATAAGAAGTGAAGAGTAATCAAAATTACAAAAAAATATATCCGAAAACTTTTTTAAAAAAATTAAGCGAACTCGTGGCATCGATTTCATAAAACCAATAGAAGATAAAACTGCTAACCAGATTCGTTTTAGATGCAGTTGCAAAGAAAGAGGTCATTTTATCACTGAGATTAACTTACAGTTCTCGGAAAAAGTTTAAGTTTGGGTAATGTCCAAAAAAAATCCAAAAATTATTTTTGAAGTCTTAACAGCAACTAAATTCAAGAGCTTTCAAGGAAATCCACAAATAGGCTACCTTAAGCCTCGATGGGAAAAGTGGGATGTTTTTCATCAATATAATATCAGTAAGACATCATAATAAGTCCTATGATTATGAAGACAACGACAAATACAGGCAAAAACCAACAAATATTCAGCCAAATTTTCCAGAAGAAAGTGTCGATGCCAATTAAACCATAATCTTTACTCTGAAAACTTTATCTCTGATCCATTGGCCGTTTTTTCTAAGCCAATGGGAATAATCAAATTTAGGATAATGGAAATTATTTCAAAAGAAATCAAAATTACAAAAAAAATCAGAATTGAAACTCGTGGTATCGAAGTCCTAAAATTAATAGTTATCAGATAAAACCACCTACCAGATTAATTTTGGTTGCATTAAAAAGGAAGATGGTCCTGTCATTGCTGAGACTGGCCAACTGTTCATGAAAATAAGTCTAATATCGATTAAAAGTTCAAAAAAAAATTCGAAAAATTGATTTTAAAGTCTTAGCAGCCATTAGTTGTCCACTCAAAGCACTATATAGGTTTACCTATTGAACAATAGGAAGTCGGTTGCACTTTTATTTAGCGAGTCTATGCCATAGGACTACCAAAAATAAGCGAAATCTTAAAAGAAAATCAAATTTTCATTAAAATTTTCGAAAACACAGATTCGAAGACAAAAAAAACATGAGTGATTCCTTGAAAACGAATATTTTGTTCATTGTGTATCAGTTGACTATTAATTTAATAGGTTTGACCTTTATAAAACCTCGATATGATAATAGACTATTCTCTAAGTGATTAAAAAAACAATAATAAATAGGAAATTTTTCTATAAAAAACAGCTCTCAAATTGAATTCTTTTTTGATAGTAATTTCCTCAAGACATTTTTTTGATAGTAAACTTCCTCAAGAGACCAGAACTAGCCTTTTTATCGATCTATTGGTAACACAAAATTGCTTCAGTTTGTAGCGTGAAATGTAGTTTTGAAATAGTATTTTTATAGAAAGGCCTTAATTTGAACAAAAATTTTGCTAAAAATGAACAAAATCATGCAAATATCGCGTGTTCACTCAAAACTTTAAACCTAGATAACTCTTCGAAAAACACAAAATTAAAAAAATCTTTTTAATTTTGAATTCTACGCTGGATGAGCTTTTTAATGATTCCACTCACAACTCTCTTAGATGATTATATCGATCAGCCAAAATTGACTGAACAAAAAAACCCATTTGAGTATATAGTTCCTCCCCCCACAAGTGGGGTCGGAACAATTACAAAGTATTTCTCTGCAGAATTTGGAGAAGATAAATGAAAGCCATAATTCTATTACTGGATCATATTATTGGGCTCTTATAATGTACACTAATTTGTAAATGCTCTAAGCTACATGATTGTTCCAGCCTCCAAATTTATTTGGCGAGTTAGGATTTTATGCTATCCTGGCTTTTTGTTGGGTCAATCTTTTATGGACAGCTACAAAAGTGGTATCATTCGAAAGTCCTTGAAAATCAGAATCAATTGTTGCAAAGAAGTTTCCAGTTATTTTCCGGAAATTAACATTTTATATCAATTTTAGCTCTGTTCATAAAGACATTTCAAACGTTTTCAATCAATTTTTCAATTTTGGACAATTTTTTTCCATTTATTGTTTGTTTTCGTTCGATTAAGAGATTTCACAGCAAAATTGATGCCGCAATCAGTTGATGCTCGACCAACGAAAACTTTATAGTGACCACTCATAAAACGGTGCAGAGTTTTGAGAAAATAGCCAACGTCATCGGCTGTCATAATCTAAGCTCCTCGTCAATTTTTCTTGCGAAATTTCAGTAAAATAACATGCCGTGTTTTACCAAAGAACAACTAAAGATTATTATGATGAAAAATTATCGATTATTATCAGTGCCTTAGCTTCTTTGTATCGTGCTCAGATTATCTGTCGCAAGACTTTTTAAATTTTTTCTTTCTCGAAGGAAAATGAGGTTTAAAGTTTTCAAATTTCTTGCGTTTGATCTTTTCACGCTTTTTGTAGTACAGATTTTTTTCTAAGACTGGAATTATTGTGAATGTGATCAATCCACCAAAATTGATGTGATAAGCTAGCTTAATTGAAAAAGACAAAACAAAGAGACGGGGTAAACATAATTTTCATTGATAAAATTGCAAAAGTTGTTTTCTTTTCAAGTTTTTGTTTGATTCAAATGTTTTTAATCAGGCGATTTATAGAAAGATTTTACCGCATAACTTATGGAAGATAGACAACAATTAAGGTGCCGGAAAGTAGCCATGATTGACCCACTTGAAGTCAAAAGGATTAAAAGAGAATATGAAAAGAAAAAACACGAATTAAGAGCATTTCTTTTCCAATTGTCTTAGTGTGCCACATTGCAAAACAACTTCAACTACGAAACAAAAAACAAAACAGCGAAAAAACTCTTATAAAGTTCATTTATTGCGTTGAAAACAAGCTCAACATTCAACTCTCCTCATCGTAATAAAACACATAGAAATTGTCGATATAAAGATGCATTGAGATGCAAATACTAGAAAACAAATCTTGAAAGCACAAGAACAAGAGATAAAGGCTGAAAATTAAAAAAAAATCGAGTCAAAATGCAATTAATTTAGTTTTTTATAAAAATTAATATTAACCCATTTCTTCGTGTTCTTATTTATAGCAACTTTTGTTCGGTAGATTGATCTAAAAACTCTCGGGACGTAAAAGAGATGGCGCCCAAATACCAGCCATTTTGGGTTACCGATGGTGGCTATTAAATTGGTTGGCTTAGTAGGTTGGAAAACTTCTCTGTGAAGCACTGCTGATGCCAATCCCCCTTGTTTTTTAATTCTCAATATATTGTCGTGTGTCACTAGCTTTAATGTATCCTTTTCCCTAATATGGTTGATTATGCCTTATTTGTTTCTAGTGACTTTATGATTAATTCATAAGTTTAAGTCAAAATCGTTTGTCACTCGAGTTGCTTAACAATTGACATCTGTAATTTTGCTGATTTGGGAAATTGATAATTTCTTCAGACGATCAAGCGTACCCTGGACAAGAAGGTGGTGGAGGTGGTGCAGATGTTCTGTGAGGAGATGAACAAAGTGAAGAAGGAGCTTAACAACAAGAGGCCCTACCTGTCCCTCCAGTACCCCAAGTACTCTGGACAGGCACACTGGATCAGGGCTCTCAAGAGACGTCTCGACAACAACTTCAAGGTCATCCAGTTTCTCCTACCTTTCCCAATAGGATTTTTGGGAACCATTGTTGTGAACCTTTTAGAAATTCTGAGTCGTTAGCCATGATCTGAGTTTAACCCGAAAATTGGAGGACTTAGTTTGCCTGTTTCTTCAGAGATTGTTTAGGTTAAAGTATACAAGATGCGCTGCTTGTTTTTGTATATATCTAGTAACATTTGTATATCTTTCAGAGCATGAAACATTTGGTTGGTCGTTTATAAGTACAGAAATTATATTTTCACTTTCATTGTTTTTGAGGTCACGGAGTTTTTGATTTTTACCACAATCACTAGCATTTTGCTTTGCAACGTTGTTGTTAGAAACTGTTTGATGACCTGAGATCTTTCCTACATCATCATTGCTAACTGTTTTGATAGCTTTAAACGCTATTATAGGCATCTTTCTTTGGTCAAAAAGGACTTGTTGCTAGTATTTAAATAAATGTTTCGATGAAACTTAACATCCGCACATTAGTTCAACCCTGTAACACTATCGAATGCCCCACCTCAAACTAACACAAAGTACGCTTAACAGCAATTGTTTTTGAAAAGAATATTTTGACGGACCTTAAAAATGCTGGAATTCGCACGTCCAATGGTTTCCACGTCCAGATTTTTGTAACAGGTAGGATGTATAGAGCAGCAGGGTGTCAGGACAAAATACACAATGACAAAATACCCAAAATATAATGGCCTTGGTATTTTGGCACATTGAGTATTTTGGCATTGGGTATTTTCTCGTGCAACCGAGCACCAGATATGATCATTTTTAAATAGTGCCAATTTTTTATAGATAATTTGGTTTCATATTCGGCTCCTTTTTGTTCATCTGATTATGCGGCAAAGCAAACCCTTATTTTTTTGCGTCTATTAAGTAATCTGTATTATTAACGACAATAAAAAAATCTTTTCAGGTGATCGAGGCAGCCTTTTTTGTGAACGAAACTCCGGTGTTCGAAGAAGCGAAGCAGACCTACTTGCAGCTGACTAGCAACTTGGACGACACAGTTAGAAAACATTTCACAGAGTGGCAAATGCTGGCTGAGAAAGAAATTGGAAAAGGCAGCAAGAATGATGCACATAAGAGATTGGAACAGCCTCTCATGATTAGGTCTCATGACAAACACGGCATGATTGAGGTCAACTTCGACAGGTACGAAAAAGTGGTTCGGATAACATTTCTAAGTCAAAGTAAATTATCGCTGAGTTTCAAAACAATTAGAGAATTTTTATTAATTATCTTGCCGGCTTTTTTGATCATTTCTGGAACATTTTGCGGCTGCATTTATGTATGAAATCTGCAGTTGGAATTGAGCAGTTTGAATTGTGCAAGAATTGTGTTCAAGAGGTACTCAAAAGTGATTCTGACAGCATTCCATTTGCCCAATTCCATTTACCCAATGCCAACTTTGTTTTACCCTATTGTTAAAGTTACAACAACGACTATTTACCATAAAATGGCCCCTGGAAATTGATATGAAACTATCACAACCGAACACCGGATAATTGTACGAAAACATCAAAAAGCATTGGGTATAATGACATTGGGTAAAATGGCAGGTTTGGTATAATGACATTGTGTAAAATGAAATTGGGTAAATTATCATGTAACCTTCAAAACCAAAGTAATTCATTAATATGCAGTAACTCATATCGATGAGGAGACTAATGAAGACAATATTACCCATGTTTATAATAATACTGCTGTAATTTTTTTCAATAAATAATCGGAACTATGCCATTGTTTCCCAGTGATCGATTAATTTTCTTAGGTTCCTACAAAAACTGTTCGTAGAAGTTCATTACTGGCATCGCCTCATGTTCGAAGTGCCTCATTACGCTGGAGAAGTATACCAAAAGAGAGATGAACTGATGAAGTTACGTGAACAAGTCCTGTTTGTGGTTCTGGACTACAACAGAGTAGTGGCAGCTTTGACCGCTGAGGAGAGGGCTCTGTTCAAAGAGAGGATCCGGTTCTTAGACAAAAAGTTGCACCCCGGATTGACTAAATTGATGTGGGTCACAAAAGGCGTTTCCGAGTTCTTTATTAACGAGTGCAGGAAAAATATTGCGCAGGTAACTTTGCGCATATGATTAATATGTCCACCTCCGCTGCTGATCATTTACGTTTACGACAGGCAAACAGCCGAGATTTAATTAGATTATTAATAGCCGCCCTCATCTCAGCCGGCTATTATAGCGCTCCTATTTTTTTTACAATTCAAAGAATTTGAATTGCATTGGGGTGCTGTCTTTTTTTTTATGATCTGTTCACACATTTTCATGATTTTTGAAGTCAAATTGGAGTAGTGATTTTGGTCACGCCGAAACAGGAACTGAAACGAAAAAGCGAGTGGTTTTTGCGGCGTGAAATTTTTTTGCTCTAAATTTAAAGTAGAGTGAGAAAACGGTGTTTGAACAAAAATTCGCTTTCTAGCTAGTGGTTTTTTTGTTAACTTGCGGCAATTTCACTTTGATTTTTACGGTTTTTTTCGATTTTTGGATCGATTTTTTTTTCTAAATGCTTTTTCCAATCCATTCATAGTCCGTTCTTGGTCTAGTTTTCTGTTTAGTCAATGAAAATTTTTTGAATTGTACGTCAGGACTTGTCCTGCTATGTTTTTTTACTTCGTCGAATGAAAAAATGTTTAGCTTTACCTAATTTTGCCGCTTTTTCAACATTTTGCGTGATATCTTTTTGACTTCTCTAGGCTAGCTTCTCTCTTCTCTCATTCTGCTAGAAGTGATTTGAACATCAGTTGCTCAGCAAAGCAATTCAAAATGAACAGAGTCAGTATAAAAAAATTGAAGTCAGAAGTAGAAACGGGATAAACCCATAAAGCCCTATTTTAGATGCCCGCTATTTGAACGTCGTTCCTATAAGTCTTAGTTACCATCTCTAATGCTTATTGGTATTGATAGTAGCCCCTGTAGTCTCTCTCTAAGAAACAGAAGTACGTTATGTTCAACTACGAAATGCCATCAAAATAAATCGGACTTAAAAAATGTTTTTGTACAAAAATCTTTTTTTTTCAATATCTACTCTTTCAATCCCAATCATGCTTATTGGAATCAACGGCGGCTATTTTCTGGCAATCTGCCGGGTATGTTTTTGAATTTTAATCCAAAATGGGCGGCCAAATAATTTTCGGGCTACTATGGGCCAAAATTTCCTTTAATTTATTGCGTTTTTATTTGCTTTCCGGAAGAGACTTCCTCTTGAAGGAAGACAGAAAATTTTTAACCCAGTGGATTATGACCTGTCATAATTGATATTTTTACACATATTAGTTAATTACTTTTATTGATAAATTGTAATGGCTAATCCCACGTCTTATTAGGCTATGCAAACCGTTATTTGCGCAGAAACAAGAATTAGTTTGTTGTTGTTCACATGTAGTTAAAAACTAAAGTTTTTAAAAGAAAAAGGGCAAAGAGGACAAAAAACGAAACACCCTTTGTGTGTTCAGATCCAGAATGTAGTTGACGAGTACAAGTTCAACAACATGAACGTGAGTGCCTCATGCAAGAAGATAAGCGAGATGCTGATGGTGGTGATCCGGAAAGACATCTACTCCAACCTGGAGTTCGAGGAGGAACAGGCTGCTCATCAGAAGAAGGTTGCAGCCATGCTCAATGCCGAGAGGAGTGAGATTGTCAACTTCCTTCTCAAGACTAACGAGTTCTTCAGGCGGGACGGCCCTGATGTGAGTCATTTTGTGGATCCTTATTTCTGTTCAACTGCATTTTTAAGCGTCGCTTTGAAAACGAATGGGGAGAAATTTATTTTAAAAATCGTCATGACGATGTCATGAAACCACTAAATTGTCATTAAACCACTAAAATGTCATGAAACCAGATTATTTGAAGCCACAAAATTGTTATTTCAGATAACTACTTTTCAAGATTCAAAAAAATAATTGTTTTGATCCTTTGTAGAACTTTCCTTAGGATGAATTTTACTGTCTTGAGAAAAATGCCCTTAGTGAAATATTAGTCGCTAAGTTTCAGTTTGCTAAGATGGCTTCCATAAATTGAAGGTTTTTATCTCACAGAAGAACAAATACTATTTTTGTAGGCTGGGTATCTTTTCCAATAACTGAGTTGCCAATAACCAATCACGGAGTAACATTTGACGAAGCAGATTAAATTGATGCTTTCATTTTCTTTCACCTAGTCCTTACCATTTGTTTGACAATGAAACACTTATACGCTAAATTCAGTATGTAAACATATTGATAGTAATGTGTATATGGGCACCCCAGAACAATGCGTTATGAGTCAAAAATTTACTTAAAAATATCCTAAAATTTACATAAAAATAGTGATTTATAAAAATGGACTAAAATTACTATAAAAAATACGATACATGAATTATATACAATACACATAACGCGTTGTTCTGGGGGTGCCCATATACACATTACTATTGATATTAATACTTGAACACAATCAGTGACTTTATTCACGTGCCATGTCATCTTTTCAGGTCCAGACTGGGTTCTTCAACTATACTGACAAGATGGACCGGATGGTTGAGGAGGCATTCAGACTCAACATCAAGTGGAGTCTCCAGGAGTTGTCCAAGGCCATCAACGGAGATGGAAAGACACCGCCCAATCCGCTCTTCAAGGTTATTATCACACATTATTCCTATGAAACCTAGTTTTTTTTGCAGAATAAGGAGGTTTAATTGCTTTTTACAAAGTTTTAATGCTCCTTTATTTCGTGTAAATTCGTGTAACTTTGCTCCATATTTTTGGTCTTGGATTCAGATTTTCAGGGCATTGTTAAGTGATAGGCTCCTACAAGTTAGTTCATATTTTGAAAGCGTTTCGTTTTAAGAATAGTTTTGAATAGTCCATATTGTCTGCTGAACAAATTAAAAACGGAATGTTTTAGGTTTTGGCTCCTATGTCGTTTTTGACCCCCATTTGTAAAATGTGTAATTTTATACAGCAAGTGCTCACTAGGCTTGAGGGATGTGACTAGGGCGAAACAGTTGTTGGAAAGTTTGTTGCAAATAAACAAGCAGATGAAAAACAAATCAAAGCTACTATTGTTGTACCATAGTTCCGCAACAGTTAAGACAAACATGTTTCGTCTAATGTATCCATTGCCGTTTTGAAGCACATATTTGATTAAATGTATTTAAATTAATAAATCTGAAGTAGTAAATTCAGCAATCAGATTGTAGGATTTTAAAATTGAACAGTACTTGGTCAAATAACACAATGTGTGTGCTCGTCTAGGTCAAGCTTGTGCTGGAAGATGATCAGAGAATAGAGTTTGACCCAACTCTGAAGAAGCTACACAGCATTGTGAACAGCATTGGACCTCAGCTGATCTCCAAGCTACATAGCACTCCTCGACTGCCGGACGTGCTGTCCAAATTCAAGTCCTCAAAACCTCCTCTGACAGAAGTGTTCGAAAATGACAACGAGATTAAAAAGTTGCAAAAGGTCATTGCTGAGGGTAAGAGAACTGTTATATATAGTTGATTTGATTTTATTGATGTTGATCTTAATTTATTGGTTCATCTATTGACTGTATTGCTTGTACAGACATGGCAATCTACGAAAGTAGACACTCAAATGTAAAGATTAAGAAAGGAGGTCCCACCGAGATTTGAACTCGGATCTTTGGATTCAAAGTCCAAGGTGCTAACCATTACACCATGGGACCTTGCAGTGACGTTCAAAGCAGAAAATGAATGCTCTCATGAATTTCACAAAACCCTCATGAACTTTACCCTCAAATGAAATTATGAGTGTTTTAATCCATAATAGATCACAATAGATACATATTTTAAGCGCTTGGTACATTATCGCTAGCACTCAGGAATTTGAAATTGGTGTTGAAGTCAAGACTGAAGACTCGCGAGATTTTTGTAGCCCTTTTTGACCGAATATCATCGGAACATTTTAACCTGTCCACGTAAAGATTTGACTGGCTTAAGATGTTTTTATAGCTCTCCTTTCTCCCTACCTCTCTTCAATGTAACCATTTATAATTGATAATCACAAGTGTCTGAGAAGGTGAAAGTCACGAAGAACCGGAAAAGTATTTTAAGCAAAGATTTAAAACATTTACTATGGGGTTGTGAGATTGATTGATCAAATTCGAGGATCTTTTCCGTCTGTGCCCCCCCCCCCCCAGCTTAGTGGGTGCATACTATTTACAACCCCCAGACGCACGTGCCATATTTTTACATAATGATTTACTATTTAATGGAACGTGCTCTGTAACTGGTGGTGATTAAGGTACTGATGAAGAACAAGAATAACGGCAATTTTCAATTTAATTTTTTAGTTGATAATTTGTCCCCTTTTTTGTGGTGCAAATATCTTTATAAAGGCCACCATTATCTATACAAAGATGTCATTTAGAGGCTCACAATTTGTATGTAGTTTTTGATCACTTACATTTATATATTTTTATTTATATAGCGCTTCTCCTTTTTGTTGAAAACTGCCGTCTTCTAATTTGACAACATTTGGGTATATATCTAATAGAACAAATGTTCTGACCCTCTATTAACATAGGAACGCCTTCTGTGCAAAAAGGAAGCTTAGTTATTGTTGCTACTATCTTGGCACATTTATGAACATGTATAACAGATCCTGCTCTTTCAACGTGGGTTCCTTTCTCGGAGATATTTACTGGTGGACTCACAACGTTTTTGATATATAAATCATTGTTTGAATTTTAAGTTGTTGAATTTAACATTGGAGCGTTCTAATTTCCATAAAAAATATTTCCCTTTCTTTGAGAAGTTCGAAGATAAAGGTGTTTATGGAACCAAAATAAGGCTCTTATGGAACCAAAAATTATGTTCAGAGTGGTATGGAAACATTTCCAATCCAATTTATTGCAGGTATGAACAAGAACTCGGTTGACATCCACGACTACCTTGTGAGGTGGGATGGCTACAGGGAGATCTGGGAGATCAAGAAGGACATGTTCATCAAGAGATATCAGAGACTCAATCCGTCTGTCGCCTCCTTCGATGGAGATATCGCAAGGTCACATCTTTTTTTGTTCTTTCTATGTAGTTAAAGAGGTGCAATGATACCTTGTAGACTTGTTTGCATAAGTAAGGCGTTTTGATAAAGTTTGGTATTGCTTTGTTAATTTTTCGCCCTAATTTACAGTTTCCTGTTCTTATTTGATGCTATTCCGAGCGCTTCAATTATTCAAAGAGTCAATTGTCGTAATTTTGGAATTATCTGAAGTTATTAATTGCTCTCAAATGAAGTTAGAAGCAACTATTGTCTACTTTTCCGTTGTTGACTGCTCAATTAATTTTTGCATCCTGACGTTACATGTCTAAAATTGCTAAATTGCTCTTAATTAATCACAGTTTTAATCAGCTTAACTCAATTGGCGACAATTAACTATTAAAAGTCACCACAACAGTGACAATTTGGTTGCTTTATTTTTTTGCTTAAAATCTTAATAAGGGTCTGTATTGTCATTTAAATGCCCTTAATTAACTTAATTAATCCCGAGTTGAGTGTACTCCAATAAAAGAATCGAGCCCCGTCCGCCTTTTGAGAGCAATTTTTTTGACGTTGTTTTTGTTCTTATTTTTATTATCTTATAAATGTTATTATATCTTATTATTATTCTTATAAAAATTGTTGAATGTTAAAAAATGTTTCATGATCGGGTACACAAAAGAAAGGCTGATCGAAATAGATTAAATTGCTTCTCTAAGCTAAACTTATAGAAAACTTGAAGCTGGATAACCTGCTTATATTGTGATTTGGATCATGAAGTGAAAAATATAATTAGTTTTTTGTTGTTTTAATATTTCGTCAGCTTTTGCTATTCTTTCGACTTTCGTCGCTGGTTTCACATTTTTCTCCCACAACTTTGGGCCTGAGGTTTTGCGATGAGTTTTCTCGGACTCACTCTGAAGTTATAGTGAATTCGTTCTATGTCTTCTTGAAGTTTGCGCAAATTATTTTTGTCCATTTTTGCCCTGAATTCAGCTAATTTCCATTGGTGTTTAATTGAAGACTAATGACGTTTAGTCAATCGATATCTGAGTGAATTATTATTTGTTGTTTTTGGTCAAAATACCTTAATTGTGATCCATGATAACCTCTAGTAGCGACATTTAGTTTTAATGAACTTTAATTACTCTACAACCCACATTCCCGAGGTTAATTTGCACCCAAGTAAATCTTTTTTTTCTGCATTGGTCAAATTGAACCTCTAATGCTACAACTTCATTAATGAGCTATGCTTCTTTGCTGTTCTATTTATCATTTGCTTATCTTTAGAAAGTCATTCACAGTCAGTCGGAAGATTTGTACCGGTAGAAATATTAATTTCTAAATTTCTAGGAAAATTAGGCATTGATAGCGTTCTTGTTGTGTATTGCATACCTATATTTGCTTTGTTTCGATAAGCTTTTGATTAGTTTATAATGAATTTAGTTTTTGGTTTTGAGCTATCTTGAAGTTTTGTGGCGCAGCATTGTCAAATTATGTTTTGCCTTCTCGTATTCTTCGAGATCGATCACTGGAAAGCTGGGTTTGTTATAACTGGACCTTTTGTTGACTATATTTTTTGCCCTCAAAGTTTGCCAAAAAATTGTTTTCCTTGTCTGTTAGCTAGTGCAATCAGGTCATCAGTAAATATTCTCGAGAAATTTCAATAAATCATTCGTACATAACTGACGGAAAAATATGGCTTCAGTGGCTCTTGTTTTTTGCATCTTTTTGAATTTTGGCCAAGTTTTCAGTTGTCAGTTTTTAGCTCGTCATATTAGGGGCTTTTTATTTGTTTTCCAACGAAAATTGCAGCATTTGTTTTAGGCCTTGTTATTGGTTTTAATGCAAAATTTTCTCTTGACCTTTTTGACTTTTCGATTGACTGTTACGTCCTTGATTAATTGAGTTTGCTTCATCATGTTTCGTTCTAAACGTCAACTGAAAATTGAGCCAAAATTGGCTTTGATTACTTGAAATTTTAATTGTGGCCTATAAACACCTCTAATAATGTCATTTAGATTTTGAGTCTTTGTTCCCACTGCAAGCCACCTCTCCCAGAGCAACTTAGTCTTGAATAGAATTGAGCCCCCTACCGTTGTTCAAGACTAATTGGTCAGTTATTTTGGACTTCATGTTAAGATATGAATTGATTGCTTATGCAATCTATTTTCTTCAGGTACAACGAAGTGTCACACTCTGCGCAGAAAGAGGACACAATCACCAACATTAGCTTCATCATGTTGGACAGCAGCCAGCTCAAGAGGAGCATCCAGGAACACTGCAAACTCTGGCAGGAGAAATTCACCACTCTCCTCAAAGAGATCGCCACCGAAAAACTCAACAATCTCACCGAATTCTTCGAGCAACACTGCGAAAAGTAAGAGCAAAAAATAAAATGTCCCAGTTGAAGTCCTCCGCACTTCTTCTGACAAGAGTGTGCGAAAATGGCTACGAGATGGCAAAATTTGCAAAAGGTCCTTGCTGGTGGTAAGATGCCTATGATTTTCATCACAGTGATTTGTTAACAGGTAGCAGTGGCACTGTTAACAGTGGTTTTATTTTACGATTGTTAAGTGGATTTATTGTTCCGACCCTTTTTAGTGGGGGAGGAAATATATATACTCAAATGGGTTTTTTCTTTTTTTTGCTCAGTCAATTTTGGCCGATCGATATATTCATCGTAGAGGGTTGTGAGTAGTGTCATTACAAAGCCCGTCCAGCGTACAATACATAATTAACACAATACAAATAGAAGAAGAAATAGGGCAAGTTCTAAAGTTTACATGAATTTTTGAACATTTAAGAGAGCATCTAATTTTGTTTCTGACCCCCAAAGTGGGACATCATAACAAACATTGCGTAGTGTAACAGAATAGAACCTAAAGAGTTTCACAAGAGCCTCCTAATTAGAATGTAAATAACACTGTTTTCAAGGAACTTAATTCAACTTAAGACCTGTTTTTGACATTACGAGAGGACAATATTAAAAACAAATACGGCAGAACTATAAAATGCACTATTTTTGACGACAAATAGTGCCTAACTCATTAAAACCATTGGAAAACCACAACTGAACATGAATTTTCTCTCTGAAACTTCACAATTTTTTCTCTTTTGCAACGTTCGTGACATCAAAGCCACAACTCCAGAATTGGGGACAAAGAACTAGTAACTGAAAAAGAGACATTCTTTTTAACATTCTCAGCGAAAGCATTTTCTAACCAAAACCAAGGAAAACCAAAACCTATTACATCGCGTTTTTGATCATTAGGAGCAAAACATGAAAACAATTCTCCAATACAAAATAGGACCCAAAATTACGAAAATAAATTAAAGTGCAAATTTTCTGTCTTTCAAGGAATGGAAAACCGTTCATAGGTATCGACTACATAGAATCTTTTTTAATCTGTTAAGACGTAAACAAAAGGAAAAACAAATTTCTCAAAAAGTATGATAGTTGCAGTATTTCAATAAGAACGTCCTCAATTCTACTGCTCCCTGTCGAGTTCTACACGATAGCAGACGTACAGACTAACAGAAAACTTGCTTGGTAGATAAAGGACAAACAGATGAAAACTGGACAACATCTGTGAAAAAGAACAAAAAAATTATCAACGATTCTTAAAAATTCGACAAAGTTTTTGTTGTAACTGTGTCCGAAAATCATTATTGTGTTGCTAAGATCTGTCCAATAATACATATTCAAACTTTTAAGTATTATTGTCAGATTAAACTTAAATCGCGGACGCTGACGATAATTTTTCAAAAATAGTTGCATTGAATACTTGACGAAGTTGAAGAAATCACTACACTTTGAGGTGATTAAGTCGGCATTAACAGTACATATATGTATATTTCTTTCGCAGTTCCGTAGGCTCGTGTTAGGTTTTTCGGCATATAACGCAACGATAGTAACAGGTCCTCATTCTGTTCGATTCGACAAAACGATTCCAAGAAGATGGAACATTCAGACAAAACGATTCAGAAATGGAAAATGGAGATGAGGGGCCTCGATCCCTGTACCTCTCGCATGCTAAGCGAGCGCTCTACCATCTGAGCTACATCCCCTTGGTAGGTATCATTTACGGGATTGCCAGTTCCACCTGTTTCACATCTGTTCTCAATGAGAGTTTTTATACGCCAACCTTTTAAGCTGTGTCCAATTTCTTATATCAGCTCGAAAATATGGCAATTTGAACTCGTCTGAATCCATGATTTAAATAGAAAATTGGGATCTTTTCCGTTTGTGCCAACCCTACGAAATTATGGCTCCCTTGTGGTATAATATTTACACGAAATGTAATGGGTTGTACAGTTGTAATTTTGTTGTACAGTTATCAACGAGATAGATGATAGATCTCAGAAACTTATGGTTCTCTAAACTAACCGATCTTTAACCTCGAGGCAATAATGATAAATAAGCGCTTTCTTTGTAGACTTCGACAGGACCCTGCAGACTTGGAAGCCCTTGGAGAGGCCATCAAGTTGCACGAACAGCTGCAGAGCGAGAGAGATACGATTGAAGGAATGATTTCACCGATTCAGGACCAATTTGCTATATTGGACAAAAACGAAGTTCCAATACCAGATGAGGTAATTCGTAATTTTTCTATTATCAGTTTAACTAAGGCTCATATTAGTCGTTTGGTACCGATTTTGGTAATGTTTTACTGATTTTTTACTTCGTCGAAATTTCAGTTCGTGCAAGTTTGAGTTCAAGAAATTTAAACGGATGAACGAAAGTATCCTTCTTGCATGTAGGCATTTTTGTTTCAACTTCATGTAATTAGGGAAGTGTAATCATATGATGTTCTATATGCTAGCATGGCTTTTTGTTCTGTCATATTTGACCCACCGAAATATTGACAGAGGAAGGCATAAGTGGTTATCATTGGAAAATATTTGCGTAATACTAATTTTCAGCGATGCATTTTTTTAGTTTCCTATTTGTCGAGAAAATATAAGTTTTCCAAAAATAATATGTTACCATTTTCATTAAGATTTCAGGGAAATCTGTGGAAATTTCTAACGGAATTTTCGTAGATGATTTCAAAAATACTTAAAGTACTCTTTGAATTGATTGGTAGTTGCTCTTAATAGCAAAAATGTGATTGTAATAAGAACCCAAATGAAATTTGAGAATTTCAACCTATATTTTTAAATAGATCTTTAAACACTAATTTTCAATGACCGTCATCTTAGGTTTCATAACAATTTTTACAGTTTTGAAGTTAAAATAGTTTTGATGCGTTGACATGTCTTAGAGTTCATAATTTTTCTAAATTGGAAAATATAGAAAGTTTCGCTTGTGCTTCTAAATTGGAAAAAATAAGAATTTGTGAAAAATAATTTAGTTCGGTTTTCTTGAAAGCGATTTAAAAACACCAATTTCTCTATTGAAAAATTGATAACACGCAAAAAAGACTGATGGAGCTCAAAATGTTGAGCAAAAACGTTCTCCTGGAATGATTCGAAGCACTGATTCACTATATGGGAAAGTCAATTGACGTTTTTAGTTTATGAAGAATAAGAGTTCGTTTTTATTTATTATTAAATGTTTACAAATTTATATGTTTTCTCGTCAATTAAATTCATAGCTGGTAGTCGAAGCAGTTGATGGGGAACAATTTATTGATGACAAAACAGGGACGGACCGATCATCCGTTTTTTCGCCAGAGTTTCTTCAATTTTTCTTATCTGTTCTTTTGGTCAAAGAAAAAAGACAAACACCAAGGGGCTAGTCCTAAGCAATCACAATAGATTTTCTATGTGTCCTTTTTTACTTCTATTTTGTCGTCGAGTATCTGAGCGAAAAAAAAGGGTTTTAAAAAGCTGATGAAGGTCGCGCTTAGTCGTTTAGACTGCATATGCGCCTAAGGAGCATTGACCCGACATTTGGGTTCATTACTGAAGAACGGATACGTTTACTAGTTTTGCTCTGCAATTGTTATAGCTGTGAAGATGTTAGCTGAGAGCTTAGCTATTTTGCAGTGTTCCTGGTTGTCCTTTATTGCGGTGTCTCGTCGTCTTAGACGCTTTTTTCGTATGACTTTTTTTCACCCAGCAAAACTTGGGTTCTAAATTAATTCATCTCTTTTATAAGCAGTTGCGGGCGTGACTTCACTTCTCAGTCTCTCCTAGTAAAAATTTTTAGGTCATTTGCGTGATTAGATTTTGATCTACGTTACAAACTTGACTCAATAAAAATGACTTTTGCTATTTAAAACTTTAATTTAAGGTCAGAGAAACTCACATGTCTAATCAAGTTGTCTGATAAAAATTTTCTGCAGAGTGAATTTTAACAAGCCTTAATAATTTATCGGTGAATAGTATTTTTTAACGGTTGTGATAATTTCAATTTATCTCGGTATATGTTTCTATCTACGGCCTGCAAGTCTATTTTGCAGCTATTCCCACAATTGATGGTTATGTCTAAATTTATTTCTGTAGTTTGCCTTTCGAAAACAATCGTAAAAGAAGTTATTCATATGTGTAGCTGAACTGAAAATTTGTTCACTCGAAATCTGATTATATTAGGCGAACATTTTCTAAGTCCTAAATTAATCAAATTTTTGCTTTATAGTTTGCGTGACCCTCCCTTATTCAATATTTTTTTCGTAATCGCTAATAATGATCATACTCTACTTAAAAAAAACAATTTATACTGCTTTTTATAAAACACTATCTCCGACTTGTAGTAAATTTTTCAAATGCGCCTCAACTTAACTAACTTGAGATCTGCATTCTGATCTGTCTTGACTTAGCTTTGATTGGAGCTGTGGTAGCCTTCTTGTTTAACTTTCAGGGATATATTAATTTCAACCAGTTTTCAAGCCAGCTTGACTTAATGATTCATCTTAATCTTGCATTTTTTTTGCTATTTCTTAATAGGCGAGTGCAAAGCAAGCCGATAGGCAAGCAAGCCTACAGAAAAGCAAGCCGAAAGTTATGTAATAGTTATGTAATCTATCAGAAATAATACATTGTCAGCCGTTACAATCAATACTGCGCGTAGTATGTATTCCAATGCACCAAAGAAACAAAAATGCGTCAATTTTTAGACATCTAGTGGGTACGGGCCTCAGCAGACCGCTGTCCATGGCCATGCCCCTCATCCGCTGTGGGATGTAATCCGGAAATAGCGGGCCGGTTATCGCGGCGAAGCCGCGACGCGCGACCGGCCCGCCAGGGGCAACTTAAAATACGGGTATCCGAAATTTTTTTCGGCTTACTTGACCTCATTTTCAAAATTCGGCTTGCTTGTCTATCGGCTTGCTTGACCGCCACCTTCTTAATATTGTCCCTTTTCAAATTTTAATTGACAACAGAGATGGCGGTACGTAACTCCCAATTAACTGCCCAATTTTTTCTGACTTAGCTTTGCCGGACAGTAGTTTTTTTTAATGGACTTAATTTTTGAATCTCAAAATGGACTAATTTTCTCGGATGGACCTGAGTTTTCAAACCAGTACTTTCATTTAGACCCGTGATAAACTGGATAACCTATCCAACCAATACATGCTATTCCAACAAGCCCTGACAGAGGCCGAAACCATCATCAAGAAGGCCAAGGACAGGTTCAAGGCCGACCTGATCAGCAGTGCGGAGGAGTACAAACGACGTGTGACACAATTCGTGAACGACTTCTACAGTAACGGACCCTTCAGTGAGGACTGGTCAGCACAGCAGGCCCTGGACAAATTGCAGGGCTACAGGGATACAATTGCAACTACGCGCATTGATGAAACCAGGATCAGGAAAGGTCTGGCCATCTTCAAGATTGAGCAGCCACCATCGAAAGAAATTGCGAACATGGAGAATGTTAGTTGAAATAAATCTCTGATTTTAAGACAGGTCATTTTGTCACAAAAATGACATATGGTTTGCAAATGGTTAGGTCGAAATCAAATTTTGGCGGTAGAAATTTTATAAATTTCATGAGAAATATTTTGAGGATTTGATTTTGGATGTTTAATTGTGAAGACGAATTTATGATGTTGCAGATGTTTTGTATTTTGATATTTTTCCTGAGGGTTATGAGTCGAGATGCTGTTTTATTACTCTAAATGTGTACCAAAATTGCTGAGAAAGCATAAATTCATTATTTAAAGGGCAATTTTGGAGGTTTTGGGTCAGGTTCAATTTATTTTTTACAAGCCTTCTCCCTTTTCACCACACTTACACCTCCACTCTACCGCGAGATTGGATTCCCTAAGCGTCAATTGACAGCACCTCATCAATCGTTGGTCGGCTATGTTATGCAATCTTTTACTACTACAAATATGAAGCAATAACACGTAGTGTTGTGGATGAGATAAATATTTTGTGTGGTGCAGGATCTGAAGACCCTGGAGACAGCGTGGCAGATGACAAAAGAATGGGAGGACAGCTGGGCAGGATGGAAGGTGTCCCACTTCAGAGACATCAATGCAGAGAACATGGAGACAGGTGCCCAGACTCTATTCAAGAAGCTAGCCCGACTCGCCAGAGAAGTTAAGGTCAGATAACCCCACTTTCTTGGAATTTGAGACTTAAATTACACAATCTAAACTTGGTGCAATCGTGGTTGATTAGAAATGTTCAGAAAGTAGACGGTTAACCCTCAATCAGATGCACAAATTAACAGCGCTTTAGATTCTTTTCTTTGGGTATTTTAATAAAAACGAAATCTTGGATCATTGGGTAAGATAAAGAGCTATGAGTGGTTGCCCCTTCTCAATGGTTGCCAGAATTATAAATAGCATTTCATGGCGATCTATACTGAACTAAATGATATTTTGGAAAACCCTGTTTGACCATGATTGCACAACTTAAAATATTTCATCAGTTTTGTATTTAATAACAAATTTTTTGAAGGAAAAAACTGGTCGGTGTAAAAAAAATTTGCTCCCTCAAAACCTGATTGATTACAAATCTTGCAAATCCGTTTGATTACAAATCCGTGTAATTGAAGTAATTAAACTGAGCACGCATTCACCGGGGCATAGATTTAGCCTTATAAATGGAGCACTAATTTGTGTTTTCCAGGACCGCAACTGGCCCATAGTCGAAACCACAAAAAAGAAAGTCGAACAGTTCCGACGAACGATGCCTTTGATCACTGATCTGAAGAACGATGCTCTTCGTCCTCGTCACTGGAGCCAGATCCAAGAAACGGTCGGCCAGACCTTCAACCACGAAGAGGAAAAATTTACACTGGAGTTGATTATCGGATTTGGATTTGACTCGTTTGCTGAGGATATAAACGCTATTTCTGGTGCAGCTAGTAAGGAGTTGTCTATAGAAAGGGCCATCAATGCCATAGCAGAGTTGTGGAAGGAGACCAAGCTGGATCTCGGAGCGTACAAAGACAAGGGACATTTCAAACTAAAGTAAGCCTTCTATTGTAGTTATAGCCCCCTCCCCATTATGGTATATTTACTATGGGGGGGGGGGGGGCTAAAGTTATATGACCACTAAGCTGGGGGCGGGGCTGTAATAGGAAAGACTTCAGTATTCTTAGTAACGTTTATAGAAAGATTTAAGTTCATAGTATGGTTTATTTGCAGATAAAAACGTTAGGCATTTCAGTTGCTACTAGCAGGCCCGCCAAACCATAACCAGAAAATGATTTACACGAATAGAAGTTTTAATAGAAGTAAAGGTTTCTGTTTCCCACCAACTCGGGCTAAAACCCATGCCCCTCGTTTAACAGCCATTGGTCTCACAACTTAAACTATCTATCGGTATTGCACTTGTCTTTTGCTCTTTCTACAGCAAATTTCTGGATAATGGCGTTTGTGATTTGCTTGTTTTTGCTATAGCGCAAGCTTAATCAGCGCAAACTCAGTGCATAAGGCAGAACTTAGCATAAGGCAGAAAAATCAGAGCAAAATCAGAGCTTAAAAGGGCTAGTAAAGCGCGTCTCAAAACGCATTTATTACGCTAGGTTCCCTAATTAAAGACCCCTAAAGCATGTTACGTTAGGAGAGCTGTGGACCATTGTGCTGAATTGCGACTGAAATTTACTATAAAAAGGAATATCAGACAAAACGACTAAAACTACTTAAAACTTAGTTTCATAGCAATTTTAGCAATTTCATAGCAGTTTCTTAGCAATGAGACTATTTGAGGTCACCCAAAAATCAAAAAGGAAAGCATGAAAAACTTAGTTGAAAGCAAGGAGTGTTCTAGAATAGCGCAGAATCTGTACGGCTAAGACTTTGCAGAAAAACACACGTTTACAATAAGAACTTCAAACTTATTCGGTAGCAATTAAAAAACACGTAATACCCAGGACTGTAAATCCTCCCTCTTTGCGAGCATACTTTCAAGCCCTCTTAGCCTCGTGGGAACTGCACCTGACTAACAATCTTTTGTCCCAGGTTCGGTTCTCACCCATCTACTTTGAGCCTTTTAGGTCATTGAACTCTCTCGATATGTTAGCTTAACCATGCTGCTCAATGCGGCCTTTAAACATGCACTTCAAGAGACCTCTTAAACATGCAAAAATTTTGTACGAATTAGAGCTCACGCGTTTAATATGTAGGATTAGCAATTTTCTTTCTAACACATACAGGAACATAAAACGACTCAACGTCGCAAAAAGTGCTCTCGAACAACGGCGGAATGATGTTGATTCGAAATTTTTATGTCTACAAAAAGAGGGGTAACCGACAGGGGTTCGAACCCTCGATCCTCAGATTAGCAGTCATCCATCTCACCAACTGCGATATTACGACTACATACCACCGTTTCTGACAGTCGCTTTTATTGTATCAAAAAACATATTTCAGATTGAGAGCATTTGAGATCACGCAAAAATCAAAAAGGAAAGCATGAAAAACTTAGTTGCAAGCAAGGAGTGTTCTAGAATAGCGCACAATCTGTACGGCTAAAACTTTGCAGAAAAACACACGTTTACAATAAGAACTTCAAACTTAGTTCGGTAGCAATTAAAAAACACGTTGTACCCAGGAAAGTAAATCCTGCCTCTTGGCGTGCATACTTTCAAGCCCTCTTAGCCTCGTGGGAACTGCACCTGACTAACAATCTTTTGTCCCAGGTTCGGTTCTCACCCATCTACTTTGAGCCTTTTAGGTCATTGAACTCTCTCGATATGTTAGCTTAACCATGCTGCTCAATGCGGCCTTTAAACATGCACTTCAAGAGACCTCTTAAACATGCAAAAATTTTGTACGAATTAGAGCTCACGCGTTTAATATGTAGGATTAGCAATTTTCTTTCTAACACATACAGGAACATAAAACGACTCAACGTCGCAAAAAGTGCTCTCGAACAACGGCGGAATGATGTTGATTCGAAATTTTTATGTCTACAAAAAGAGGGGTAACCGACAGGGGTTCGAACCCTCGATCCTCAGATTAGCAGTCATCCATCTCACCAACTGCGATATTACGACTACATACCACCGTTTCTGACAGTCGCTTTTATTGTATCAAAAAACATATTTCAGATTGAGAGCATTTGAGATCACGCAAAAATCAAAAAGGAAAGCATGAAAAACTTAGTTGCAAGCAAGGAGTGTTCTAGAATAGCGCACAATCTGTACGGCTAAAACTTTGCAGAAAAACACACGTTTACAATAAGAACTTCAAACTTAGTTCGGTAGCAATTAAAAAACACGTTGTACCCAGGAAAGTAAATCCTGCCTCTTGGCGTGCATACTTTCAAGCCCTCTTAGCCTCGTGGGAACTGCACCTCACTAACAGTCTTTTGTACCAAGTTCGGTTCTATCCCATCTACTTTGAGCCTTTTTTTAAGTCATTGAACTCTCTCGATATGTTCGCTTAACCATGATGCTCAATGCGGCTCTTAAATATGCACCTCAAGAGACCACTTAAACATGCAAAAATTTTGTCCAAATTTAGAGCTCCCGCGTTTAATATATAGGATCGAAATTTGATGTAGATGTGTTTGCCTTTTGTTTTGATAATTTTTTTTTGTATATTATGTTACCATATTACAGTGAGTGAGTAGAAATTTCACATTCTTTGGCAATCATGACCACTCGCTGCTTTGCGTTTTTGTGTAGTTGTCATCAGATGTTGGTAAAATTTTCAGACTGTTTGTAAATTTTTGATCTCTAGTAAAGGTTTCCAATAAAGACGTGATTTAATACAAAACGACTTTTTGCCTTCATAGATGCCGTTCGTGTCCGTTTGTTCCTTGTCAATGCAAAACCAATTATAACCATCTTTGAAAACCATTCTTTGCGGTTTTCTGTAATATCTTTATATTAATTCTAACTCAAATGCTGTAACATCATGTTTAAGACCCAATCTTTACATGTTTTAATGGTCTTTAAACATGCAGCTTAGCGTTATACATGCGTTTTGAGACGTCCTATGCCGCCATATCTTCTATCTATACTTTTAAATGTAAATCGCACTTGAGCGCAATGGTTAACTGCGATTCTACGTTTACATGTTTTAACTGTCCTGAGAGCTACAGCCGAGCGTAACATATTCGCTTTGAGAGCTCTATAATGCCATATTTAAGCTGAACTGCACATGTTTTTGCTCTCTTTAAGAATGCTACAAATCAAAAGCAAGGTGCCAAATAGCCACGTAGGAAAAATTTGCTGATTACAAAAGGCAATAGTTACATGCCCAGGCATCGGTAGCGCAGGGGATGAGAGCAATGGCTGTTACGCGAGGGGCAGGGGTTCGAGTCCGAGAAGGGACCTGGACCATAATTTTCTGGACCACAAAATTGGTAAGTTGTTTTTCTTTCGTTTTTCCTTCGTTCATTTTATTTCTTTTCCCTTTCACTTTCTTTTCTTTTTCTTTCCCATCTATAGTTATATTCAGGCTACTACTCTGCGCTTGTTTTGCGCTCGTTAAGCATGCTGCATTAAAAAACCCGGCCTGCCAATAAAGCCATTGACCGAAATATTGCTGATGTAGAAAGAGCAAATATCAAACGCATTACGCATTGGTTACGTAAGGGATAAGACCACTGGCTGTTAAGCGAGGGGCGCGGGCCGCACCCGATTTTGTGCCGAAATGGTTATTCAAGTCTTGGCCCAAAAATGGGGAATTGTTATCTTTCATCCACTCTTTTCTTTCTTTCTCAATTCTTCCTTATCTCTCTTTGTTAAATTACTTGTTTTCTTTTCTATCTATCAATTCTATGAATTGTAAGTTGCACTTAAAAGCAATGGCTAACAACACTCCTCTTGTCTCATTCTTTTGCTGTCCTTCGAGCTGCAGCTGAGCGTAGCATATGCGCTCTGAGACGCGCTACACCGCCATGTTTAAGCTTCTAATCTGCACATGTGATTGCGCGCTTTAAGCATGACTCATAAAAAAGCGAGACAGTAAAGCCATTGGCCAAAATGGTTTTTATGTAGAACGAGCAATAGACCAGTGCGATTTGCATCTGTAGCGTAAGGGATGAGAACTATGGCTCTTATGCGAAGGGCATTGGTTCGCGCCCGAGGTGGTGCCGAAATTAGCTTTTTTGTTGGCCCAGAAGTAGTAGTGACTTTTCATCCACTCCTGTGTTTCTTTCCTCCTTTTCTCTTTCTCTTTATCTTTGTTTGTTATAATGTTTTCTCTTTTATTTGTTAATTATATTTCAAGTCCTATGCTTCTATAATTAATCTCTTACGTTAAGCATGTTTTAAAGCTTGCACATGCAGCCTAACTTAGTTCATGCGTTCTGAGACGCGCTATGCCACCATTTATAAGCTCGTTACCTGCACAGGTCTTAGCGCTCTTTAAACATGCGGTACAAGCCAAAAATCCTGAACAAGCCAAATATCTCGCTTAACGGAAAAATGCTGCTACATAGCGTAATAGCCGCAAACAATAGGGATTGATGGCAAAAGCGGTAAACCTATGACATCCAAACGGGGGATGGGTTTGAGCCGAGTTGTTGTGAAAAAAATGTTTTGTTTTGTCAAACATTCTGTTAAATGTTTTTCTTGCGTTGCTTTTGGCGACCTGCTAGTTCAAATAAAGATAATTTTAATGACAATGAGTGTTGGCCTTGAGCGACATATTCGATTCTACTTTAGAGAGTTTGTTGCTGACCAATCGCTATTTCTTTTTCGAAAGTGGATTTCATAGACTACTCTTAAATCTATGGTAGTAAAGCGTTTATCATTTGTTAGTAAAATTATTTTCTCAAGCGCACCCGGGAATTGAACCGGAGAGATTTCACAAATTGATGCTTTAATCAAATCACTTCGCTAATTTACTTTTAAAAGTAAATTTGCATTTTTGAAAATAGGTTAGTGCTTTTCTTTTATGTTTTTAAGATAACCTGTCACCTTTTCTTCACATATTTAATTCGTATGTTTTCTTGCAGAGGCACAGATGAGGTGTTCCAGTTCCTCGAGGACAACCAGGTCCAGCTTAGTACAATGAAGGCCAGCAAGTTTGTGAAAGCCTTCGAGGACCAAGTGGACTACTGGGAGAGGACTCTTTCCAAGATCCTAGAGGTCATTGAGATCACACTCACTGTGCAGAGACAGTGGATGTATTTGGAGGTAAAAACAATTGTAAAATAACCTTATTTATCCACAAAAGTTTATTGGATCTGTTTTACTTCCCCCGCGAACAGAACTTTATTGCTCGCGCAAGTATGTGTTATAAATTTAGGTTAAATTTAAATGAGATGAACCTATCGAATGCATATATTACCAGAAGAGGGGAAACAAATCTGCTTTTTCTATCATTTAGTAATTAATTGCACTAAAACAGTTTGTAGCAGCATTTATTTGAATTCTGTGTGTTTTTAGAATACGATTTTTGGATCGATCGGTTTTTGTCTGAATTATTTGACTACCGGTCCTCAAAAACGGAATTAATTCGTAAAGCCCGAAGTCATTGAGTGCCTGCGCACCTCTCTTATATATTTTGAACTGCACTGTTCCCCGAAGCTGCCGAGGACACAGAAATTATGTTATGGCTATTTTAGGATGTCTTACTTTTTGTCCTTGATGTTTTCTATCCTTTAAATATTTGATCGCTTTTTAACCTCGATCGCACTGAAACAAAAAATGAAATAAATGTTCTATACAGACTATTTTATATGATGATTATTCGCAATGCTTTAGAACATTTTCGTGGGCGAAGACATCAGGAAACAGCTTCCAAAAGAGACAGCTGAGTTCGATATGGTTAATGGAAGTTGGAAGGAGATCATGACGAGAATGAATGACAATCCAAATGCACAGCAAGCAACTCATTACCCAGGTAGACGATATTTTTCATTGTTGTTGAAATCAGTATTTTTCAATCAGAGAATTCAAGAACTCAACTATACCAGTTTTCACTATATTGATTGACATCACTGGTTGCGGTAATGTGTTTGCACACATAATTTTCCGATCCCTCTGATCCGCAAACTTTGCTCACATTTTGCAAATAGAGCAAAAAGTAAAATTCGAGTATAGGTGTAAGACTAAATATAACATAGAGTATTAAATTCTTTTGATGTAATTAATTGCCGCCGTCAGCCTCTCAGGCTATTTTTTAGGCGCTCTCCTTTTTTTAAAGAGCCAAAGAATGTTCACTATGCAAAAGATTTAATGCCATCCAAAGGATTTGGATTGTATAGGAAGGCTCTCTCTTTTAAGATATGTTCAAGCATTTGTTGACCTTTAATCTGATGTCAATGAGAAGTCACATTTAGAAGTAGTAAAAAGAGGGGGAAGATGTGAAGTTAAAACTAAGGTAAGCAAACGGTTTTTTTTGCAGCTGTTAGGCGAAAGTTTTTGACCTGAAGTTTTTGCAAATTAGGCAAATGCTAGTTTCAAACTTTGCTTCAAAATCTACTCAAAGTATTGTGCAGAATATACTTGCTACAATGTAGTCAAGTGTCCCTTACAATTGATGTACATAAAAAGAATTGATAAATTACTGGTAAAAATCATTTTTTTTTCAAATTAGCCTAATTGTTGTGATAAACTTATTAAATAGGTCTGGAACAAATTTACAAACTGTGTGTTTTCAGATCAAATTGAGCTAGGGACTTTTTGTTGCTGTAAATAAAATCATTTGTTAAGCTTGCCGTCGGTGTCAGCATTGGTTCCATAGGCTCCTTAACTCGTGGTTTTTAATCTTTCTTTGTCGTCGGTGCCAGCATTGGTTCCATAGGCTCCTAAAATTTTGTTTTTCCTTCTTCATCACACTTCCTGTTTTCATTGTCGTCGGTGCCAGAATTGGTTCCATAGACACTACTATTTCTGTTTGTACTACGGACACTTCGAAACTTCTACGATCATAATGGGTCCTCGAACACGAAATGGCACAAATTCTTCCAGCAGTGAAGTATTAGTACCAGCTGTTTTCGATGTAACTCAAAGTTTCACCTGTGGTTTCTGTGCGGAAAATTTTCAGAAGCAGCAGCCAAAATCCTACGCATCTGCAGTTGAGCATACATTAAAAAAATGAGAAGTCAACCCCAGGTGCGCTGTTCTCAGAAATTGCCCAAGAACAAACTCGAAAAGAATCGAAAAAGTTTAATCTTGTAATCAAAGGAACGAAGCCTTCTGATATAACCACTGATCAGGCAATTGTGCAAGACTTGGCTAAAGCTTTAAGTGTTCCTGTAAGTTCTAATGAGGTTTCAACCTAACGAATTGGAAGGATTCAAGATCTTACGGGACATCAGTTTCTTCTGGTTGAATTCAAAGACCTCATTAAGAAAAAAGAATTCCTCCACAACTCTGACTGGAAAATTGCGCAATGATCAGAAGTTTGAAAACGTTTATATCTATCGCGATTTGACTTCCTCTAAACGAACGCAGCAATATCATCTAGGTGTTCGAAAACGTGAACTGGAGAGTTGCAAACCTTGGGCTGTTTTCAAGATTAAACGTGGCGAGTTTATGAGGAAAAGTGACTAGCTGATAATAGATGCCCTTCATCATTTTTTTAATCTTACTACTTAATGTTCACAGTATGCTGTCCTTTGACAAACGTTTATCGGTTACTAACTGTCTTCTGCTCAACAAATGCCCTATTGTTTGTCTCACTGAAACATGGCCTAATGAATCAATTCCTGAAAACTCAGTTTTTTTGGGAGCGTCGTACACTGTTATTGCTTGGTCAGACCGAGCTGCTGGTCAGCATTGTGGACTTCTAATTGCATTAGAAAACGAATTTTTGGCTTCTGAAAATGTTTTATTTCAGTCAAACTCTTCTTTTTACAGCTGCGTTCTTCTAAGACTGCCAACTTTTATCCTATGCATTGTGCTAGTTTATTTGCCACCTCAGAGTTCAGTTTATTTTTTTAGCCCATACGAATTTGAAGCAATGCTCAGAGTTTATCAAGTGACTTGAAAACCTTTTTGGATAGTTCTGATTTTTCCGCTTGGATAGATCTGCATTGGGTTCTCTTGGATGACTTTAATTTTCCTGATGTATGTTGGGATACTGTTTTGTCTCGTCACTCAGATGAACAATTCTTATTTGATTTTATTTCTTCTCAAGATTATTGACTCACCCACGCACAAACATGGCTATATTCTTGACCTGATCTTCTGTTCTACCGAAGATTTTTGGAGCTTTGAGATAAAATCTCCAGTAATATCTGACCATTACGCCATTATTCTCAAGTCAGAAGTTGAGTACGTTTTTAAGAACAGGGCTGTTGTTTTTCTTCGAGCTCGTTCGACCCAGAATTATTGGGGAAGTTTTTACCCCTGACACGCACTTCTGCTTGCAGAAGTTACGAAATATTGGCCGACTTTATTCCTGAATGTTACCGTTTGCTAGATTTTGCAATAGAGAAGACTGTTTAAAAGAAACGTAGAAAACGAAGAGAAGTTCCTTTTTATTATTCATCAACCACAATGCATTGTTTGAATAAACTATCAAAAGCACGAAAGCAGCATATTTTTCCCAAAGTGCGTGATCTCGAAATTGAGTTAACAAATTGGATCGAAATAGACAAGCACTTTTTATTGGCTAAAACAAACAACTTTTCAACAAATGAGGCTTTTGCTCTCCTGAGGAAACTCAATGGCCGAAATTGCCTACCAGCTAAAGTTTTTCTCAGAAACGAGGCAGCTTCAGATAACCTGGAAAAAGCAAATCTGTTTAATACCTTTTTTAGTTCAGTTTATCAACCGGTTTCTGAAATGGATTTGAACTCATTTGTTTTTCAGGACGTAGTTTGCCTATCTGAAGTCAACTTTTCCGTTGAGGAAATTCAATCACAACCCCTGAACAATCCAAATTGTTCAACGGATGCCTGTGACGGTGTTTTTCTGACCATTTATAACAGAGCAGCGGACATTTTGGCTCCTTTTGTCTACCTCATGTTTACTCGTGTTAAAGAGTCTTTTACCTGGCCTAATTTATGGAAATGCGCACATATTACTCCTATCCACAAGAAGGGTTCTCGTTCAGACGTCGAAAATTACAGGCCAAATTCAATCTTACCTCGAATTTCTCTTATTTTTGAAAGATTTCTTTTCAATTGTATATATTCAAAACTGAAGCATGCACTCAATCCTCTGCAGCATGGTTTCCGTTAAAAACACTCAACGGTTACACAATTAATTGTTTTTCTGCACAAGTTACATTTAAGTTTTGACGAAAATATAGAGCAAGTTGTAATTTACTTAGATTTTTCAAAAGCGTTTGATTCGATTGACCATTCTAATCTTCCTAAATTGGCGAGATTTGGCTTTGATAAAAGTTTCGTGTCACTTCTGTGCTCTTATTTAAGCCATAGACGCCAGAGCGTCAACATTGATGGATTTTTATCTGACGAGCTACCTGTTACTAGTGGAGTTCCGCAAGGTAGTGTTTTAGGTCCGCTTTTGTTTCTAATTTACATTGACGATATGATTCCAGTTCCTGAGTACAGTCAAGTTTATTGTTTCGCTGATGACACCAAGTTATTATGCTGTGGAGATTCCGTTTTTGGAAATGTACAGAAAGACCTGAGCGCGCTAAGATTATGGTCTCATTGTAATGGACTTTCCTTCAATTCATGCAAATGTTTTTACCTGCCTATTACTCCTTCGACTTCTTTTTCTGTATCTATTGGTGTTGATGATATTGAGCGCGTGCCTTGCGTGACCGATCTGGGAATTGTAATATCAAGTTCGCTGAAATGGAAGCACCACATTCAGACAAAGTTGTTGAAGGCAAGACGTTCCTTTGGTTACTTAAAGCATAGCATACCCTACAATATTCCATCTGGTGTCAAATATATTTTATTCAAGGCTTGTGTTCTCTTGCTACTTTTTTACGGTTATCCTGCTTGGCATCCAGAAATGACTGAGTTGTGTAAATTGGGACTCTTAAACTATCAGGGACTGAAAGGGTGCTATGGTGATGCCAATTATCTTGGAAATCTCAGAATTTCAAACTCTTTACCAATATGTTATCAGCTTATTGAACGAGACCTGAGATTTTTTTCTCGCCATTGTGAATAACAGGAATTGCTTCAAATTTAACGAATGCATTAGTAACGAAAGACATGTGTTTGCGCGCTGGGGATCATGAAAGGTTATTAGTCTCGCGCTGTAAGAAGACTTTAACGGAGAAATCGTTTTTCTCCAGGAGCGAAAGAGTAGTGAGTGACGCAGCAGATGTCCTAGGACTAAAACTCTCCTTGTTTTTATCACAATCAGTTTCCAAATCTGACATAAGGAAAGGATTAATGAAACTGAGAGAACAAAATTTGACTATTGTAATTCATGCTCTTGGATGATCCGCTGTAGATGCAGCAACTGTATAGCAAAAATTTTAGGTTTATTCGTTTTTGTTCCATGACATCCGTTTCGTGTACATTTTGTTTAGCTACTTTTGTATCCCTTGAAAGGTAATTCAAGTCTTTTACTACTATTACCACTACTACCTATGCCACTCGTTGTTACCCGGATAAATGTTTTGGCAAAATAACGGGGTACAAATAGCAAACGTGCTGATAAAATAATGATTGATTTTATCCAAAAATTTTGAAACCACTGGGCCCTGAAAACGATGGTGAATATTGGGTGGCGGTGTTCTTAAATTGAAATGATGCAAAACGGTCAATGTTTGGGAAAGAAAGTAGCCACCTGATGGGCGTACTTCAAAAAATAATGTATACACATAGTAGTGACGTTTGACTACATTGTAGCGTTGAGTGGATTCTGATGTACCATTTTTTTTGTTTTACTTAGCATTCACCTAGTTTCCACAAACTTTTTGTCAAAATTTTTTCCTTTCTATTGGATGTAAAAATTTCGTTTGCCTTATCGAGTTTTCGCCTAATATTCATTCACCCCAGATGCTCTAAACACGGGAAGTTCAAATTTGTTAACTTTTTTCAAACTGCTTTAAAATTGGAGTTTGGAAATGATGATAAAACAATTTTTTTATAGGTTTTTTTTCACGTGTGGCATTTTGATTTCTATTTCTGATAATTTTTGCTCCTCACATGCTTCTTATGTTTATACAAGTGTTTTAATGGTGTAGCTAATTTTTGGAAAACTAATAGTTTCAATGACTGTAACACAATTTTGTTTCAATAAATATTGGTGAATTTGTTAGTTTTAACCGTATTTGTTGTTCTTCTTGTTGTTATGTCACATAATTTCATCAAGACAGTATTTTGCTAATTAAACCTATTTAAATGTTTCCAAAAAATGTTGTTGACAGCCAATGGAATTTATGGCTTTCGCACTCTTTGATTTCATGAAATATTACTGATTTGTGTCTTTTGCTATATTTGTTGTTCTTTTTGATGTCCTTGGGTACAACTGGTATGTCAACGTTGATTTTTTGTCACGTGGAATCACATACTTTTTCGCTCAAATTATAATTTGGGCCTCTGATGGCAAAATCTGCCCAAATTTGTGTCCTAATTAGCCGAAAATTCCAATCCCTTTTTTGAGTTTAAGATAATTTGGAGTGAAGTTGACATTTTTTTTGTTGCAACGACTTAGAATCGAAGTTTAACGAACGCTTATTGGTAATCAAATGACAGTTTTTAGTATCAAAATATTTTTTAGGCTGTTTTCAGCTATATTTAGTTTTCTGAAATTACTGAGCGTCAATCTTTGTGTTCAAATGAAGAGCTCATTTTTTTCTTCTCAAAGAGTTGAGAAATTTTAGCATCTGAGATTTGAGATGGAAAAAATTTTTTAATCACTGATTACGTTTTCTTCTTTTACGGGTGCCAAATTTAATAACACGGGTGCCAAATTTTTTTCGATTCTGAAACTGTTTTCCAATAACACGTTATCGACAAAAAGTAAGAGATCGTATTTCTTCTCTTTGCGAATTGATCAGAAAAGCTGTCTGCCTTCGTAAACTTTTTTCATCGCTGTTTTTCCAATCTTTGTCATTTAAATTTTTTCTTAGTAAATTAATCGCGGTAATTTTTTAATTTGATGCAAAATTTGTTATCATCCAGCGATGGCTATAATTTTTGTACTGTTTTTTGTGTTTTTGACTTTATTCTCATCTTTCAAGTTCACTCATTTTTTATATAACGATTTTTGATTGTCCAAGAAAGGAAAGTTAGCTCCTTGGAAACACAGATAAAATATGGGCATCTATGATTCTCAATTTTGCACTTTGTTTTTAGATAACAATTTTAATGACTGTTCTTGCCTCTTATTAGGCTGTACAAGCAAACCATAATGATTCAGAACACTATTAATTTTTCCACACATTTGTGCCCGCTGAAAGTAAACAATTTCGTCTTATGAAATGAGTTGACATGATACGTGCTCAAAACGGTCTATTTAGTTTGAAATTTCTATTCTCTTGTAGGTTGCTTTCATGATTTCGCAAAGGGTGATGTTTGTCCCTGTTATTTCCTGGAGAATGTTTTGCAAGCATTTCCTTAAATTTTAGTTGATGAATGGCTCAATAAAAGGCAGAACTGTTTATTTGTTTTTTCTCCAATGAAAGGATCCGTTTCAATTAATATAGCTTTATATACTTACTCTTTTTTTTCATAGTTTCAAATCCAACTGAACTTTATCTGAAGGAACTTGTTTGCATTAATGATACAAAGCAATTGGTGTAAATCTTTGAGGTCATGGCTATAAGTAGTGTTGACTGGCGCCAGATTGTTTTTTATTCTCTCCTCTTTCTCTGGTTTTTAGCCCCGTTTCTCTGCTTTTGAGCTGAGTTTATTTATTGTATTCAATGAAGCGAATTTGTTCAACAATAGCTGCTGTTTTAATTGCTGTTGTTTGAACAGAGTGTATTTTAAACGCTTTATTATAAATGCATGTGCTCAAAGGTACCACTGATGAATAGAATTCATGTTTTACATGTTTTTAATTCTATGTCTCCAATATCAATGCTATGTTTTTTGCTTGGAACACATTTTGGAATGTCTAGGCCGTGTTTATTGCTTTTTTATTAATATAAATTAAAATAAACTATTAATATAAACTCCGAAAATATTATCGAAGACGTATCAGTTGTACTTTAACTTTAAAATAGGCATTTAGAAGATGCTCAACATTGTTTGGTTTCAGGTCTTTTCGAGAAACTAAACGACATGAACCTCAAATTGGAGGACATTCAGAAATCCCTTGACATGTACCTCGAAACAAAGAGACAGACGTTCCCTCGGTTCTACTTCCTTTCCAACGATGACCTGCTTGAAATCCTCGGACAGAGTCGGAACCCCGAAGCCGTCCAGCCGCATCTCAAAAAGTGCTTCGATAACATCGTCAAGCTGCGTATGCAAAAGGCTGTCGGGCTTTCGAACAAACTGGAAGGTACTGGAATGTTCTCAGCGGATGGTGAGTTGGTTGAGTTCACTCAAGGCCAGAACAAGACTCTCGATGGCGCTGTTGAGAACTGGCTTTGCGAAATTGAGAAGGCAATGAGAGCGACGTTGAAGGAATCGCTTAAAAACACCAGAGCTTCTCTGAAGAAAAGTCTTGCCAAACGTGACAAATGGGCGAAAGAATGGCCGGGTCAAATGCTGATTTCAGCTAGTCAAATTCAGTGGACTCAAGACTGTACCAGAGCTCTGACGTTGACTAAAGAGCGTGGTAACAAAAAGGCTCTCAAATCTTTGAAACGAAAACAGACGTCAATGTTGGATAAGTTCTCCGAAGCTATTAGAACAAATCTGCCGAAGTTAATGCGATTGAAAATCGTGGCTTTAGTCACTGTTGAAGTACACGCCCGAGACGTGATTGAAAAGTTGATCAAATCTGGTTGCAATGACGTCACGGCTTTTGATTGGTTGATGCAGTTGAGGCTCTATTGGGACAAAGAGATAGATGACTGTGTGGTCAGGCAGACCAGTACACAGTTCCAGTATGGGTACGAGTATTTGGGCAATTCTGGAAGATTGGTCATTACGCCTCTTACTGACAGGTACGCTTTTTATAAATTTCAACATTTAATAATTTTACACTTTCTTACAACATTATTGCTCCAACTTCGTAATGTTAAAATTTTATTGAGGCTGATTTTATTTTCTTTGTAGAACGATGGAAGGGTTTTTAATTGTGTCTACTGATAATAGCTGGTTTTTGAATGTCTTTTATTTTTTTGTTGTTCAAAAAAGTAAGTAGAGTTACAAAGTATCTCTGGAGTTTTTTTAAAATCTGAAACAGCTGTTATGTTATGCCACTAAATTTTTAGCGATTCATGAAGATTTTTTTCGTAATCATTGCCGATCAATCTAAATCTAATAAATTGATGCCACCCAGGCTCGAACTGGGGACCT
Source organism: Convolutriloba macropyga (assembly GCF_964194025.1). Classification (NCBI taxonomy): domain Eukaryota; kingdom Metazoa; phylum Xenacoelomorpha; order Acoela; family Convolutidae; genus Convolutriloba; species Convolutriloba macropyga. The sequence continues at coordinate 43,967,519 of NC_134474.1, forward strand.
TCTGCGTGTTAGGCAGATGTGATAACCACTACACCATGGCACCGTTGTTAACCGTGGCTGTCAATAATAATAATAATAATAATAATAATAATAATAATAATAATAATAATAATAATAATAATAATAATAATAATAATAATAATAATAATAATAATAATAATAATAATAATAATAATAATAATAATAATAATAATAATAATAATAATAATAATATTGAATTCAACCAAACATGGTTACAACCAGCTTGGTAGTCCCCAGATTAGGGGAGAAATCAAGTTTCAATAATTAAATTTTCTCGAAAACTTTCCATCCTGAAGGGTAACTTTTATATTTGAATCTTTTCAATGCCTCCCCTTCCAAAAAGTTCTTCACTTCTCTTCGAAACTGACATGGATTTTTGTGTGGTGAATAGTTAGCAAAACTGTTAAGTTGAGACAAAGAATTATTGAATCGGGCTACTCTATTAAAGTAATTATTTTCAGAACGTTTCCGAAATGTTTTTCTCGCTTCAATAAAAATCTTTTCGCTTGATCTGGTCTTTGGACAACCGAAAGTTATTGACCAGTGGTCTGACGCATTCATCGAAGTTAAGCCCATTAAAATCTTGTTAAGCAGAATTAGGTCGTTAAGAACTAGAAAATAACTGACTGGCAATAGGCGATTTCGAATTAGGCTCTCAACGTATTCTTTGTCACCCAGAACAGAACGGCAAGTTATCCATTTTAAACATGATCTCTGCAGTCTTTCCAAGCGTTGAAGATACTGTGGTCCTGGGTTCCAGACATTTGACGCATAAAAGACCGCAGAGAATATATATGTTTTCACCAACGTGCATTTGACAGTTTCTTTTGTGGTGCGGGGTATAACTCTTCTTAAATGATTCAGTTTTTGAAAACCTTTCTTTACCGCCATTTCGAGGTGACAATTCCAAGTCATGCTGGCCTCTGTATCTTGGCCTCTGTATTTCATTTTCTCGGGGAAATTTGGTTCAGTTTTGTACATACTCATAAATGTTACCAATTTCCGAACTGGTTGGAAAAGTAGTTACAATCATCCGGTAAAAGTAGTTAATCATAAAGTAGTTACAGGTCAAAAGGGTACAATCATCCAATAGTTTAGCGGGATCTGTATTTTTCAGTTTTTTAGGTCACAATGGAGCTCAAATTTTTCGTGTACTCGATAATACTGCTATCAAACAGCAAATATAAATTGCCTAAACCGCTGGCGTAACGTACTGGAACATAAATTGAAGAACCGGACTGCATTTTGCTTATTCTACTCAAACTAGGCTGAACTGCAGTTTGATTTAAACAAAATTATAGAATTCTTACTATTGTGATGCGAACAGTTTTCATTTGCTGACTAATCTCGCTCTTTATGTGCGACATCATAGTTCAAATATCAATAGGGCAGCACGCACATAGATGTTCTTCAGTTGGAAAGGACCCACGTAATGAAATCAGATCATGATATGATCTAAGTAATGTTACAGGAACTCTTTTGATGCAAAACGGCACCAGTAATAACTGACGTGCTCCTATACCTTAACACGTAATGGTTCACTGGTTTAATAAGAAGGTTTAGTTCCTTATTAAAGTTGATAATGTCTCGGAGAAAAAAAAGTTTCTTGCAATTTTGTAGTTTTGTTTTGAGAAAATTGATTTGCAAAAGTGATGCCACCCAGGCTCGAACTGGGAACCTTCTGCGTGTGAGGCAGACGTGATTACCATTACACCATGGCACCTTGATTATATGGGGCTGGCAGATGATTGTATTTTGGTTCCATAACTCGGTTATACCTTAAGTAGGCCAACTACGTCGTCGGGGAATTGATACAAGATTATGGTCTATGAAGGCGCTTCATCTTTTCCAAACTTCTATCGGATCTGCTATTCAAAACTAGTATCAGAATTTGAACTTCGTTCGAAGGAATGAAACTGAGCTCCCCAAAACTAGAGGAAAATCTCCGTTTTTATTTTGGACATCTGATTGATGATTTGAAGTGTGATTTTTGAATAAACAAAAGAAAAACCAACAATAAAATAATTGGCTCCAATGTCTTAAAATGTCTTTTTTCATTGTTGCAGATGTTACATGACATTGACGACAGCCTTGCACTTACATAGAGGGGGCAGTCCAAAGGGACCCGCGGGTACAGGTAAAACAGAGACAGTGAAGGATCTGGGCAAGGCCCTGGGTGACTACGTCATCGTCGTCAACTGTTCGGAAGGTCTAGACTACAAGTCTATGGGCAGAATGTTTTCTGGTCTCGCACAGGTTAGTTATCTAACAAAATTAACATTTGTTATGGTACATAAACTTTAGAATTTATTCCTATCGTTCTTGTTTCAATATCATCCTGAGGTATCTGTTTTGGTAAAAAACTAGGAAATATTTCCTCATAATTACTTACACTCATCTGTCTAGTTCTGTGAGTTTGCGCGATTTACAAGTAAAAGTAACAGAATTTTGAATGAACTGTGTCATGCTCTTGCATTATAAAATAGCCTGAAATGAGTGGATATGAATGAACGGGCATCTGATAACAGGCCAATGTAAGCCTGATGCTGTTCTCATGCAGTTGCGCAGAAACAAGTTAATATGACACTTCGAGCTAACGTCATTCACACGTAAGGTTCATTATGATTTCAGTGTCGCAAAAACAGGAATTAATGATGTTCGCTTGTAGTGTTCTCTCTTTTTGCTGACACTTTCATAAAATTCATTTTCAGACGGGTGCCTGGGGATGCTTTGACGAGTTCAACCGAATCAACATCGAGGTATTGTCAGTGGTGGCCCAACAGATTCTGTCAATCCTCTCTGCTCTATCCCAGAACCTGAGCCGGTTCACTTTCGAAGGCCGAGAAATCAACCTGGTGTGGTCCTGCGGTTTGTTCATTACCATGAATCCCGGATACGCTGGACGAACTGAGTTGCCAGATAATTTGAAGTCTATGTTCCGGCCAATTTCCATGGTGGTTCCGGATTCCGCTTATATTGCTGAGATCATCCTGTTCGGTCAAGGATTCGGTAATACAAAAATGCTAGCCAAGAAAGTGCACACGTTGTATACTCTAGCAATTCAGCAGTTGTCGAAGCAAGACCATTATGACTTTGGTTTGCGTGGTCTGACTTCAGTATTGCGATACGCTGGTGTCAAGAAACGTCAGAAACCAGACACCCCCGACGAAGAGTTGGTTCTTCTTGCCATGAAGGACATGAACTTAGCCAAACTCACTGCCGCTGATTTGCCCCTATTCAACGGAATTACTTCTGATCTCTTCCCTGGAATTGACGTTCCCACTGTTGATTATTCCAAGATGAAAGCCCAAATCGCTCTCGAACTCAAATCTCAAAACTTGCAAAACGTTCCTTTCACTGAACTAAAAGTCATTCAGCTTTACGAAACGAAGAACTCTAGGCATTCTACTATGTGTGTTGGAGCAACTGGTTCTGGAAAATCGGTTTCGTGGAAGGTTCTAAGAAGTACCTTGAATCGCTTGAACGAACAGAAAGAACCTTACCTCAAGGCCAAAGAGTACCCTATGAACCCCAAAGCATTGAACTTGGGCGAACTTTACGGTGAGTTTGACCTTAACACAAACGAATGGACTGACGGTGTTCTGTCTTCAGTGTTCAGAAATGCCTGTGCTGATGAAAAGGAGGAAGAGAAATGGATTCTGTTTGACGGACCTGTTGATGCTGTATGGATTGAAAACATGAACTCTGTCATGGACGACAACAAGGTCTTGACCTTGACAAACGGTGATCGTATCACAATGCCTGAACAAGTTTCTCTTCTGTTTGAAGTTGCAGATTTGGCAGTAGCATCGCCTGCCACCGTGTCCCGTTGTGGTATGGTCTATTATGACGTTGTAGATCTCGGCTACAAGCCATTCGTGAGTTCCTGGTTAGCAGGACGAACTGACCAACATTCAGTTGAACATCTAAAACGGTTCTTCGACAAGTACATCCAAAAAGTTATGGACTTTAAGAAAGCAAACTGTGATGAAATTGTCGTGGTATCAGAGTACAACATAATCAAAAGTTTGTGTTATCTATTCGATGCCGTTGCAACAAAAGAAAATGGAGTTGATCATCTGGACGAAACTAATTATCCTCAAATGCTCGAGTACTGGTTCCTGTTTTGCATGATTTGGAGCGTTTGCGGTGCCGTGGACGAAGCTGGCCGAAAGAAAATGGACACCTACTTGCGTGAAATGGAAGGAACTTTTCCGAACAAAGACTCAATCTATGAATATTATGTGGATGGAAAGACTCGAACTTGGCAACATTGGGACGAAAAACTTAAAAGCGGCTGGAAATACGATCCTAAGTTGCCTTTTTACAAACTTGTGGTGCCAACTGTCGATACAGTACGTTATCAGTACCTTCTGAAATCTCTGGTTCTGAAAGCAAATCCAGTTTTGTTGGTAGGTCCTGTTGGAACCGGGAAAACAAGCGTTGTCCAGCAATGCTTGGCTGGTTTTGATGGAGGCAAATATAGTGTTCTGAACGTTAATATGTCTGCACAGACCAGCTCGAACAATGTTCAAGACATCATTGAGACCAAAGTTGAGAAACGAACCAAAGGAGTCTTTGTACCTATTGGCAATAAGAAACTGGTGACCTTCGTTGATGATCTAAACATGCCTTCTAAAGACACTTATGGATCTCAGCCTCCTTTAGAATTGCTCAGACAATGGATGGACTACGAGTTCTTCTATGACAGACAACGTCAAGTTGTGAAATACATCAGAGGCATGCAAATTGTAGGAGCAATGGGACCTCCCGGTGGTGGTCGAACTCACATTTCAGAACGAATGCAGAGCAAATTTAACGTCATCAACATGACGTTCCCGGCCGAAAGCCAAATCAAACGAATCTTTGGATCCATGATCACTCAAAAGCTGTTCGACTTCGAGGAAGAACTGAAACCGTTGGGAGATATCATGACACGAGCAACTATAGAGATGTATCAGCAAATAATTGCACGTTATCTCCCAACTCCAAGCCGGATTCACTACTTGTTCAATTTGAGAGACATCGCCAAAGTGTTCCAGGGGCTTCTGAGAGCAAGCAAGACAATCATTGATAACAAAAACAGCATGGTCCGACTTTGGATACATGAAACTTTCCGGGTATTCAGCGATCGTCTGGTTGACAACACTGATCGCGAAGATTTCATCAATATGCTGGACAAAAATTTGGGAGCTCTGTTTGATCAAAATTTTCATAATGTCTGCCCGAATCGTGTCCCACCCCTTTTTGGTGACTTTGTCAATCCTTCACAAGTGTATGAAGACTTCGTGGAGCCAAAACCACTCAAGGATTTCATGGACTTGCAACTTGATGAATATAACACGTCTCCTGGAGTCGTCTCGATGGATTTGGTGCTGTTCAGAGACGCCATTGAGCACAGTAAGTCAATTTATGCCATATCAAGTAAAAGAAATTGAGTTAAATGAGTTAATTTCGTGTAATCGGTCGAATTTGAGTTGGTTAATGTTCGTGTTATGATTTTTTATTGGTTAAAACAGTCAAAAATTTCATTTTTTTTTACCTTTGCTCTTATATTGTAGGTTACTATATGTTTCATGTAGCTGAAACGATTTGTTACATTTTCAGTATGACTTTGTGAGCCGCGGTTAACTTCTCGTTTTGCGCATTATAAGATTGTCAAATTGTATAGTTGGATAGCAAGTTGATTTCCCTTACATGAATCAAATTTGGCTTGTTGAGTTTACGTTTTTAATTTTTAAATTGATTTCGCCAAGATAGCAAGCATCTTGCACTTGGAAAACAACCTTCGCAAGTTATTTCTAACCTTGCGAGTTGATTCTAACGTTGCACTTTGTTCCTTTTGCAGTTGCGAGAATTATCCGTGTGATCGGTCAACCGCGAGGCAACATGATGTTGATTGGAATTGGAGGCAGTGGAAGACAGAGCCTCACTCGACTGGCCGCATACATCTGCGACTTTAAGACATTCCAGATAGAGGTCACTAGGACATACAGGAAGACTGAGTGGCGAGATGGTAAATAAATGTGCCTTAGCTTTAATTCTACACATTAAATAAGTTAAGGTAAATTTACCTTAACGGAGTTAAGGTAAACCGTTGATAAGGTAAAGTTTACCTTAACTTTACCTTAACTTGAGTTAATGTAAAAATTGACATTAACTTTGTTAAGGTAAATTTACCTTAAATTACTTTAACTTTCTTTTGTAACGTCTCATATATTAACCCAATGAATTGGAAGAGATATGAATCCGGTGGAATAATTGAGCGACTGCTGATTTTTATTGCTTGCGTCAATGAGGCGCCGATTTAACAATGTCCGTTTCGTGGTCGCGGTTGTACGCACAACAGGTCAGGGTAATGGTAGTTACCTTAGACTTTCAATCCAGAGGTCAGAGTTCAAATCGCGGTGGGACCTAAGCTTTAGAAATGTGCGCCTTTATAGCTGCAAATCTAAATCAAGCCTATTATTAGTCGCATTTTGATTTTTTTAAAGTCTCAAAGAGGGTTTATTTTGATCTAAGATTTTTAAATTTGTGGCGTTGCAGCAAACAAGCTTTAAAATTTAGATCAGCACGTGAAATAACTAGTCGTTAGGTCAATCTGAAAAAGCTCAAAAGCAAAGAGAAAAGCAGCGTTTTTTGTTCTTGTTATAGCTGCGAAGCTGTAAGCTGAGCGAAGCTATATTGCGGTGCTCTTGGTTTTTTTGCAATTCAAAGAATTTGAATTGTATTGGGGCTCTGTCTTTTTTTTTAAGATCTGTTTGCACATTTTCATGATTTTTGAAGTCAAATTGGAGTAGTGATTTTGGTCACGCCGAAACAGGAAGTAGAGCGAAAAGCTAGTGGTTTTGCGGCGTGAAATTTTTTCGCTCTAAATTTAAAGTAGAGTGAGAAAACGGCAATTGAACAAAAATTCGCTTTCTCGCTAGTGGTTTTTGTTCACATGCGGCAATTTCACTTTGATTTTTACTGTTTTTTTTTTCGATTTTTTTGGACCGTTTTTTTTGTAAATGGCTTTTCCAATCCATTCATAGTCCGTTCTAGGTCTAGTTTTCTGTTTATTCAATGAAAATTCTTTGAGTTGTACGTCAGGACTTGTCCTGCTATGTTTTTTTTGTTTCGTCTTCTGACGCTCTTTTTTCGTTTGACATTTGTTCACACAGCAAAGCTGAAAAGGTCAAATTTTCTGAATGACTTCTTCCTCTCACTAACGACATTTGCGCGCCTTACGTCATTTCTCACTCGCTTTAGCAAAAGTTTTTAGATTATTTGCGTGATTAGATTTTGATCATACGTGACTTACCTCACTCAATAAAATGACTTTTGCACCTTAAAACTTAAGTTTAATTTGAATTTGTTTCAGGTCAAAGGAACTCATTTGTGCAGTTAAGGTTCCTAATAAGAGGCTTCTGCGGAATGAATTTTAACAAGCTTTATTAATTTATCGCTGAACGTTTTTTACCTAGTTTTTTGAGCGACGTCGATTTTTTCTTCAAATTAGATCTGTATCTGTTTCTATCTCTATTATATGGCACGCAGGTCTATTCTTTCGCTTAAATGGCACGCAGGTCTATTCTTTCGCAGCTATTCCAGCAATCTGCCGGCTATGTTATTATTCCGAATGCGGAAAAAGGTGTCGAAGAATATTTTCCAAGTGAACAAATTTTTCGTTTACGCGTGGCTTTTTTCAAACTGCTTTTAAAATTTAATTCTATTTTTGGAGGAAGTAGTTTTTAGCACATAATGTTGACAATTGCATATACGTTTGGGATCGTTTTTGACCATTTGAAGCATATGTTAGACCTTTAGTTGCAATTTGAGCCGTTGCTGTCATCCTGCTTTTCTAGACGCTTTTTAATTGGCTTTCTATTCTATCTCAAGTTTTAACAGTTGCCTGGGTGGTTTTCCAGTTGCATTTGGTTTTTGTTGGTTTAGGTAACTTTTTTTTATTTCACTGGTATAAGGTTTCATTTGTTTATATTTTATTTTAATGAATGTTTTTCTTTTTAATAAATAAGGCAAATTTTGGGCCTGTTTTTTGCATTATTTCTCTCAAGCAAAGTTTTTAGCAATTATTTTAGTACTGCTGTCTTTTTATGTAGTTTTTGACTGGGACTGGAACTAATTTTTTGTGTGGCCCTTTTGACCATTATGCCTCTAAAATGGGAGAAACAGTGAACGCCCGGAGGTTATTAAGTGCTCTTAGCGCCTTTCGGCTCAATTGACTTTTAGTATGCGATCCAGCAAAACTATCCAGCAAAGATATATTTATGGTAGGAAGTGCGTGCTTTCTTAGAGTCTAATTCCCCATCCCACCCCCCTCAGCACCCATATCCCTCCACACCTCCCCCACTTCACTACCATCCCTAACGTCAGCCTTAACCCCAACCCCCGCCCCATTTCGCTCCCAGTCACCAACCCGTTGCACCCGTAAACCCGCCGCGCTCACCCCACACTCCGCGCCCGTCAATTAAAAGAAAGTTCGTCTACCTAAACCGTAGCTAGCTAATGTGGAACCCAACCACGCGCCAGGCACGTAGAGCAATTCGCCCTATGTTGTGTTTGAGTTTTTCTGCCTGTACTTTTTTCTTTTTTTTGAGCTTTCTGTTTGCTTTTTAGGTATTTTTGCTTAACATATTTTATGTCTGACCCATTTGACTTATTGTTTTCAAAACGGGGTAAACAGGTAGCACCCAGTGGTCTTTAAGTTCTCTTAGAGCCTTTCAATTCACTAGTCTCTAAGTATGCGATTCACAGAAACTGTTTTGGAGCCTTATATTTATGGTGTGAAGAATGGTTCCAATCCACATCAGCCCCCCTCACTTCACCCCCCATTCCCCACCCCTTCACATCGTTCAGGCCGTAAGAGCCTCGTGCAGCCAAAAACCTCCTCTCGTCGTTGCCCCCCCCCCCCCCCCCCCAATGCACCCCCTCCCCCGCTGCGCTCACTTCACGCCCCTTCAATTAAGCTAAAGCTAGCCTCACTAAACCGTGGCTAGCTACTGACGAAGTCAACCCCGCTTGCGGGTCGTTTGAGAGCAATTCGCCCAATGTTAGTAGGTTATGTTTCATTTTTTCATTTCAAGTGTTGTGTAATAGTTTGAGTCGACACTGATTGAACAATCACTTTTTCACAAGTTTACGAAAAATTGGATCTTCGCTCTTTTTCATTTTACTCGTCCCATCCATAGATATCTCGTTTTACTGTTTAGTCTATTATTAAGTAATGAACTAACCCAAAAGAAGACTATCAACGATCTGTTGATTTTAAGTGTTTTGAGGCTGCACCTTATGAAGAGTTTTTAAGCCACTGTTATCAATTTTTGCTTCTCATTTTTCCCACTTTTCTCGGTTTTTGTTTCCAATTGAATGCTATAATGGGCTGAATTTTTACTTCGGCGTGTAAGTAGTGTTATGTTCTATTTCAAGTTTGACTTCACGTCCAATCCGGAGTCTTCGGTTTGAATTTTGACCTTTTGATGTCAATGAGCAGTCCGATGGGAATAATTTTACCCATGCTGTAGTTGTAAATGGTGCCAAAAGCTGGTAGTTCTAAAGTGACTTTTTAAAGCTGTATTTAATATGGATTGGTATATTGGTCTTTTAAGAATTTTTTTGATTTTTGAGAATTGACCTCTTTCTATTTTGAGTTTATTGAGAATTCTACTGAAAGTAATACACTTTTTTATTGTTCATCTATATATTTTTTCGATTGTCTTAATTGTCATACATACATACATACTTACACATATATATATATATATATATATATATATATACATACATACATACATACATACATACATACATACATACATACATACATACATACATACATACATACATACATACATACATACATACATACATACATACATATATACATACATACATACATACATACATACATACATACATACATACATACATACATACATACATACATACATAAATACATACATACATACATACATACATACATACATACATACATACATACATACATACATACATACATAAATAAATACATACATCATACATACATACATGCCTGCCTGCCTGCCTGCCTGCCTACCTATTTACCTACCTACCTACCTACCTACCTACCTACCTACCTACCTACCTACCTACCTACCTACCTACCTACCTACCTACCTACCTACCTACCTACCTACCTACCTACCTACCTACCTACCTACCTACCTACCTACCTACCTACCTACCTACCTACCTACCTACCTACCTACCTACCTACCTACCTACCTACCTACCTACCTACCTACCTACCTACCTACCTACCTACCTACCTACCTACCTACCTACCTACCTACCTACCTACCTACCTACCTACCTACCTACCTACCTACCTACCTACCTACCTACCTACCTACCTACCTACCTACCTACCTACCTACCTACCTACCTACCTACCTACCTACCTACCTACCTACCTGCCTACCTACCTACCTACATACATACATACATACATACATACATACATACATACATACATACATACATACATATATACATACATACATACATACATACATACATACATACATACATACATACTTACATACATACATACATGCCTGCATGCCTGCCTGCCTGCCTGCATGCCTGCCTACCTACCTACCTACATACATACATACATACCTGCCTGCCCGCCCGCCCGCCCGCCTGCCTGCCTGCCTGCCTACCTACCTACCTACCTACCTACCTACACACATACATACATACATACCTGCCTGCTTGCCTGCCTGCCTACCTACCTACCTACCTACCTACCTACATACATACATACATACATACATACATACATACATACATACATACATACATACATACATACATACATACATAACTGCCTGCCTGCCTGCCTGCCTACCTACCTACCTATATACATACATACATACATACTTATAAATATATATTTAACTTAATTAAGTGATACTATTTGTCTTCTTAAATTGAAAGAATTGTGAAAATTTACCATGTTTTTTGTGTGGTTTTGCTTGTCGATTTGGTGACAAGTTTTGTTGGCATTCTCATAAAGAAAAAAGATTCGAATATAATTGCAGTTTAGCTAATTGTTTTGTGATATTGACACAGCGTGTTTTCTTAACTTATTAGTCGGTTTGTGATTTTTTTGAACTGCGTTTATTGTGCCTTTTGCTTCGTTTTAATTAGTCTGATTAATTATATTTGATTTCTTTATTTGGTGTTTGTTCGTTTTTAATACTGCCTTTTTGAAATGTGCCCTATCTGCTGTTATTTTTTAAGCCTTGTTATGCCTCAGTAAATTTCGAACTATTTACAAACAAATTTATTTGTTTCTCTATTTTTGTTTTTTTTATTTTGACCCGTATTTGTTTCAAAAATTTTGTAAATTTTGTACGTTTTGCACGTATTTGTTGTCTTGTGTCTGGGTATATGAAGTCACTGGATTTCAAACAGGTTTCAACCAACATCTAAGTTTTTTATTGCCTTTTCAGAATCTAATATACGCTTTAATTGACACACAATTTTTTCCGATTGTTCAATTCAATTTTAGTTTTTTTCTTTGTGATTGTTGTCCCCTTAGTGTCTTAGTGGAATAGATCAGTGAACTTCTCTGCTTTAAAACATTATATGATATTGTTGCCTTTGAGAATTATTAAAGATCGATCTTTACAAGTTTTTTTTTAAATTACACCTTTATGTCTTTTATCTTTTTTAATACGTTAGTCGCGCGCAAAATTTGCGTTTGTTTTCTAATGAAAGTTTATTCAACATGCTGTTGTTTTTTACACTAGTTTTTGAAATCTGAGTTTTTTGCCGTATTTTTGTTTGTTTTCTGTTATTGGTTCATTTGTTTTGTTGTCTCACACTGAAAATGACTTCAATTTGAGAAGTTAAGTTCGAATGAGGATGTCTCAATCAAATCATGAGGACTGAGGGCAGCATCTTAGAACAAGGCTCAAGATTGAGTCAAGCTGAGACATCATAGTGCGTTTCTTCTGCTTTCACTTAAAAATCTAAATCAAGAGTGTAAAATTCGAATTGAAATTGAATGGAGGTTACCCAGAATACGGATTGTTATGAACTGTTTCTTGAAAAACATTTGTATTCAAAATTTGTAATTTGTTATAAATGGAGCATAAATTTTGATATCAGAAACTCAAATTCGGAATGGCATTGTTTTTTGTTTGTTCTTTTTCTAACAGTGATTTTGCCATTCTATTGTGCGGCTTGTTTCCGACAGTCTGGTACTATTAAGGCAGACCCGAGATAGGCTCCTTTTACAGCCTTAAGGTATAAAGAGCTAAGGCTATTTATTTCTGCGCGCGAAGTAGGCTTACCTATATCTCTCAGACTAACCGACTCAGTAAAACACTGAAGATAAACTTCTATTATTACGGTGGTAATAAAGTACAGCACCGGAGTCAAGAGTATACACATGGTGTATCTAACTAATAGACTGGTTGGTTATAGTTAGTGAAGTTCTCTCTATATAAAAGAGAATAGTGTCTTCTCAGTCTCTGATTGGATGGAGGTGTACATCCATTATTTCTACTGCTACACTATGTTTTTATTCTTTAAGTTTGGAATTTGATTACATGGATCCTAATTGTTGCCTCATCAAGCGATCAAAGTTACGAATTTGTATTTATATCGTAATTCGACATTAGTTGACAAATAATTTATAGCAAAAAGTGGAGATGCGGGGCATCGATCCCCGTACCTCTCGCATGCTAAGCGAGCGCTCTACCATCTGAGCTACATCCCCTTGGTTGATCTGATTCACTGATGTGGGATTTCCAGCTGTTTTATCTGTTCTCACAGTCTTTTGTACGCCAGTCTTTTAAGTCATGTCTAATTTCCCATACCAGCTCAGAAATATCTTGGCAATGCCATCTGAGCTACAGCCCCTGTGGATATCTCGCGGACCTTTTGAATTGATGATCATCAAACGCTGTACAGTCTGGTTGCAAAATATGTGACATTGCATGGTAAATCATTGTGTGTTACTATCGGGTGCTATTATTAACTCGTTATATGGGGGAGTGTTTAGTGGTAGTAGTGGATAATGGACTGGTGACAAAAAGTCCACTGATGACTTCCGAAGTGGCTATCACGGTTTGTTACATCCATTCTCTCCCTGGATCCTTGATACTCTCACGTTGTCTATTGTTTACTTCAAGAGTTTTATGAATAAAAGTGTGTGCCCATTTTTAGATGAATGAACCAGATAATCTTCCTTTGAATGTTGGAATAAAATAATCAATTTTATGAAAATTATTTTACTCTATGTATGAGAAGAATTAGGTCCCACCGAGATTTGAACTCGGATCTTTGGATTCAGAGTCCAAGGTGCTAACCGTTACACCATGGGACCATAGAATAGCTAGCGTGGGAATCTTCGAATATAATTTGCCTCATTGGTTGATTTTAGTTGAAGCACGCTCATGTAATTTTTTGCTGCCGAAAGTCTGCATAGCCAGAAATTCCTATATACATAGCCAGAAGTTAACTTTCATGAACTTTCGGCTTTTCAAATATTAACGTTGAGTTGTGGTTTAGAAGTAGGTTACGCGACTTACGTGCTTGAAGTCAATGAGAACTTCTGCTCTCTATCGAGAACTGCATAGCCAAATTTTGGAAGTGACTTCTGCTCAGTTACTGAAAACTTTTTTAAAACAGGAAACTTGTTAGTTTGAGAATGCTGAAAGTTTGTAGTAGTCAACTTTTGTTCATCTATATAGGAGGTTCTGGCATTTTGCTTTCGGAACTTTGTAACGGGCACACGCGTGTTTTAGGCAAGGTTATGTGACTCTGTAGAAGTCACTTCGAAATCTACTAAAACATTTCTAACAGCTAAGTGCTTCTCGATAAATGCTAGAACTTCTTAGTGACTTTGAGCAGAGTCACCTAAGTTTTTGCTTAAATTTCAAATGCTTGGTGTTTTGTTTTGTTGTTTTTTAAATATATAACCGAAAACAGGGCGTTTTTCATAAATTTTGATTTATTTTTTTGTTTGGTAGACATTTGGGTGATTCTACAGCCTGACAAAAATTTGCAGATCAAAATCTTTGTCTTCAGTTGCACAGTGGTGTTCTAGACGCACTAGTCTGCGCGCGAGGGTGTTCCAGACTAAAAATTTCAATTTTTGAAGCTAGAGTTGATTTAATGAAGACTATTGTTTTAATGAAGTCTTTTCGGCAAAACGGAATCGTTTGAACTTTAGAAATGGTTTACAAGAATCTCTCGTCAGCAGAGTCCTTAAAAGCTTTTTTCAAAGGTATGTCAGAAAAGCTATCAACACAAGAAATAAAACCTTTGTTTTAGTGAACATCTGCTTTTTATGTTAACTATGAAAATAAACTGTTATCTTTGCCAAAGAAATCAACAAGTTTCGACATGCAATGATATTGCATTACATTTGAATTTGCATTGTATCTTCGGTTTTTTTCAATTTTGGGTCTGCTTGATAAAAATTTGGTCTTTGAGCAGTTTTGAAAGTGGATAAACCTAATACATTGAACTGAACAATTAAGTAAACAAAGTTACCACAAACCATTTGTCTAACAGTATCACTCCCATTGCATTTTTAAACGTATTTAAACGATATTTCAGTTCAATGAAGGAAAGAATTGTAATTGCGGTCACTGCTTATGGGTTGTCGAGCATGAAGACTCAGACTCAAATGAAACTTATAAAATATTCACTATCTATTAATAGAATGAACTCAATTCTGATTGGACAATAATGTACATAAAAAGTATAAATAAGAAAAGCATAACAGGAATTATTCATTCATTCTTCAATTGATTCTTGTGAAACTTAGTGCTATTTGCCATCCTCAGAACTTGTGAAATTTTCACATCTTAGCAGAATACCGGACGCTTGCGAACCTAAACCCTTAAAAAATATTTGAAAAGGAAACATAAAAACTGCACACGGAAACTAAGTATTAGTAGGAAACTCCTATTAGAATCGCTCTGCAGAGAGTTACCATATGGTGACAGAGATCAAGAGCGTCATTCTGCAACACTAAGGAAGCGGAATCACAGAAAAATTATCACAGCTGAAGCTTCACAAAAAAACAGTTATCTCAAAATTCATGTTTATCTCAAACTAATGTTTATTCTTTTGGGAAACTTATCACTCAAAAACAAGCAAATTCTGGATGCCGTGTTACAACTCCCCGACGTCAAAATTGTTCCACCGATCTCCAAGAGGTACGGAATCTTCATCATCAAAACTTACTCATATTCACCAAAACTTAAACTCCGAGAAAGTGACATGCACGAACTTAGAAGCTCTATAGAAGCTAATACAGAAAAAACCAGCTTTATCACCTCACACAAACCAATACTCCAGACCTGCAAACTTTGTCGATTGAAATCAAACGGACAAGATCCACAGGAGAATTGTTCCTTTCACTCATAAAATACTACAACAGATATGGCCGTGCCGCACCCACCACACGTATCGCTCAAACATTTTGCCGGGCTACCCAACGAAAACTGGGACCAGTTTGAAGGTCTTTTGAGAGCAAGCATAGCAGTTGCCAGGATTCTGGCGGATCATAACCAAAAAGCCCGATACCTACATTTACACCTCGATGGAAACGCATTAAACTATTATCTACGCTTACCAGAAAGCACACGAAACGCCCTTGATGACGCATTAGAACAGTTACGCAACCGCTACTCAGGACCAGACCAACGGCGTAATTTTGAGTTAGGTTTACAGAGGAGAAAATTTGATCCTGTGAAGGAGCAACCAGACGATTTTCTTACTGACTTACAGCGGCTTGCCAACTTAGCAATAGTCGATGATGCTGGTGCCGGGATTGACCGCAATGACGAGCGGACAAGAAGAATCCGAGAACAATTTATACAGGGGATGCCCTTCAAATACAAAAAAGTTCTTCTCAGAGAATTGGACAATGTCGGAGTAAACGACTTATGCTCCATAGTCAAAAGACGACTTCGAATAGACCAATTAAACCCATAGCCAGTACACACCACGGCCTTCAACTCACTAACAAGCTCCCAAAACTCTTCTTTTGATCAAGCGGTCGAAAATATAATGGCAGCAGGAATAGCTTCAATTCAGGCATCAGTCTCACAAACAACGCCACCAAGATGGCCGAACACCACCCAAAATAAATTTAACAAGCCTTTCACAAACTACAACAGAAATAACACAGCATACAGAACGCCAAATCAAAATAGAAGCTTCTCAGGCTATCAAAACCGCCCTTTCTATCGAGGTAGAGGAAGAGATACAAACGCGATAAGCCGATACAACAACCAAAGTCAACAAAACAACCAGCGACAACGATCTCCCACACCAATGCGAACTTTGCAGGATATGCGCAAGCAACGAGCATACCGCACGTGATTGCACTCAGAGGCAACCACCTTATCGCGACCCCACAATGCCATTCAACCAACAGCAAAAAAATTGAACAATTTGCATGCTTTTCTACAGAATATTTCGTTTTGTACAATTAGTTATAACGAAAACATTTTCCTGATTCCCATTCAATTAGGCTCAATTACAATGAAAGCCATAGCTGACACTGGAGCATTTAGTAGCGCTGTCACAAAAACATTTTGATAAAATCTACAATCATCTAACGCAAAGACCCATAAAAAGGCACCACCGGAAATTACCGTCTCCACAGCGTTTATGCATCAGTCTCAAATCTTATTCACGACAAATCTAACATTCAAAATTGACCATTTAGAGCTCACAGAGGACTTTATGGTTTTTGAGAAACTCTCCGGCATACTACTTTCGGCATTCCCTTTTTTCGACAAAAACGAAATAACAATTGACGCCGACAACCGCTATCTACATTTCCCTGATTTTACATTTCAGCTGAATTTGATGCAGACTGCGGGCTCAAAAACATCAAAACGATTCAATAATAAGCGTAAAATTTATCTAAAAAAACCACTCGAGTTATAATTAACCTCGGCGAACAGAAAATGATTGAACTCATGCCCTATCAACCATTAGAAGCAGATCTCCAAATTGGAATATTAGAGCCTACCACAAAACTCGGAAACATAGGAGTCTGCCTTACGAGTACGATAGACAAAATGCTAAAGGACAAAGCAATTCAACTAATGGCTATCAACACAACGGATGTACCCATCACAATCGAAAGGAACACATTACCCGCAACCTTCACTATAATCACACCCGAACAAGCTCGTTATCGTATCCCATTAGAGCCCAAGTTGCTGGAAACCAAAATCTCTGAAAACCAAGACAACAAAAACCATATCGAAACACATAGAGAAAGTAGCGAAGGGGCAGCTAAATCACATCACAATTAACCACAACGCAAAATACTGGTTTCCAACCCCAGAGACAACTCAAGATCCATCTAAACTGAGAGGACTAGAAAAACGAATTTATGAAGAACTCATTCGCTTCAAGAAGAGAGAGTCCATTCGACCACTGGATAACGTAGAGGATCGAAAAACATTTTTGGACTCCTTTAATTGGCATGGAAGTGTACTAACAGACGACGAAAAGAAAAACTTAGAAAATCTCTTTTTAGAATTCAACGACATCTTTACAAGACATCGCCTTGTTATTGGCCACACCTCAAAATTCTCAGTAAAACTAACGCCTGATACTGATAGACCATCTTGCTCAAAAAACCAAAGAGTCTTATCCATCTCAAAGACGATCTCTTGGTCGAACTCGCTTTATTGCAATACTACGGAGTGATTACAACGTTGCCATTCAGTAGATATTCATCACCAATCTTCTCAAAAAGAAAACCGAATGGAAAACTACGAATATTATTAGATCTGCGAAAAATCAACCACCTGATTCGAAATGACTATAACAACAACAATTTCCCGATAGCCACACTGGCTGACGCAGGAAGCCATCTTGCAGGCAAAAAGCTTTTTTGCAAAATGGACGGAAGGCACGGATACTACTCCGTGCCAATGGCCGACGAGCAATCTGTTCAACTGCTCGTTTTCAATTTTGCATCGCGAACTTACGCATTTAAAAGATTAGCACAAGGACTGAGCAGAAGTGTCAGCGCATTCAGCTCATTCATGCGACAGAATCTTGACCCCGTAATTACCGCTAACAAATGTTTTCAATGCGTAGACGATATTGGAGTAGGTGCTCATGATCTCCCAGATATGCTGGAAAAACTTTCAGCAGTCTTTACGTGCATCAGAGAATCAGGAATGAAGCTCGCTACAGATAAATGCGCCTTTGTTTTGAAGGAAATTCAGTTCTTGGGGAACACGATAACTTCAGAGGGTTTGACCCCCCTCAAACAGAAAATCGCGACGTTTCTCAGAACATTTAAGATGCCGAAAAATGTTAAGCAAACAAAAAGAATGATCGGTTTTTTCAATTTTTACAAAGCCTTCATACCAGAGCTAGGAGAAAAGCTGCTTCCTTTTTATTGATTACTTAAGAAAGAAACAGACTTTGAAGTAAACGAGGAGCACAACATTATGTTAAAGAAACTGACACAAGATATACAATCAGCCTGTGAAATATCACTGAGCCTACCGATGACCAATAGACAATATGTCATTATGACCGATGCATCATTCTATGCTGCCGGATTTGTATTACTGATCGAGGATTACACACAAACGGCAAACGGAACGTCTGAACACAAAATTTATGCACCGGTAAGTGTCGGTTCACGTATTTTCAAACCGAATCAACTCAAGATGTCAATCTACGCGAAAGAATTTCTTGCCGTTCATTTTGCCCTTGATGTTTGCAAACACCTTTTGGGGATGCGAGAAACCAGTACTAGTCCTAACAGACAACAGAGCTGTCACCAGATTCTTTCAAACAAAGATCATTCCACTAACGCTGTGGAACGCATTAGATCACGTCTTGAGTTTTGACATAATACTAGGACATATCCCTGGAAAAGCCAATCTAGCGGCAGATTAACTTTCCAGGATACACATAACTCCGAAGGAAAAACTTACACTTCGCATCAACTCGAAGATACCAATCAGTGAAGTCCAAATTGACACTACCGCCGAAGCCCCGGACAACTCAATTAATACACTCCTGCGCGTAACATCCAAGGAAAATACTAGGAAACATTATCAGACAGTCAACGAAACAGATCAAACAGAAATAAATGAAGAGGTTCATATTCAACAAATAAAACCGGCACAACTCCAGACAATCCACGAACACAACCCAATGGATGACTTTGATACAACCGGACACCGGCCATCAAATCTAAGAGCCGAACAACAAAAAGACTCAGACATCAAAAGAGTTATCATTTTGGTTCGAAAGAGGTCCACTGACAACTGGCCAATATCTCTCAAGACTTAAAAAGTACCTGAAACAATACCCAAGACTCGCTATGTTTGACGGAGTGCTACACAGAAAGTTCTACAATCATACAGGAAACAGCTTTATCAAACAATACTGTGTTCCAATTCAATTGCGAAAAGAAGTACTTTTCCGCATCCACAACAGTGTCTGGAGCGGACATAAAGGTGTGTCGCGTACCATAGCCGAATTTCGAAAACGGTTCTATTTCCCCAATTTCACCGAAACACTAACTGACTACATCAGAAACTGCGTGACTTCTTTACAAACGAAACCTAGTCCCACAGCAGCTCTGAGACCACCTCTACAACCAATGTCTTTCTTACAGAATTTTCCTGCAGATGTACTCCTCATCGACCTTGTCGTACAAATGCACCCTTCACCGTACACCTTCATATTATCTGGGATAGATGTCTTCTCGAAATACTTATTCGCAATACCTCTGATGAAAGGTGACGCCGACATTGTAGCCCGAGCGCTTACTTCCTGAAACATTCATACATACCATCACAGATAATCTGCGATCTAGGGACAGCTTTTACGTCACATTTAATGAGCGAACTCGCCACAATTCTTGAGATCAGACTCAAACACTGCACATTGAAGCATGCACAAACAATTGGATTACTCGAAAGAAACCACGCCCCACTCAAACAAATTTTGCGAATCAATGAAAACCAAGCATCTTCAGACTGGCATAGATATGTTGATATCGCAGTATTCATACACAACACTACCTACGCTTCAGCACTAGGGTGTACGCCATCAGACGTATTTCACGGACGCACACCAGTCAACCCACTCGACCTACGCTTTCAAAACACACAACTTTGACAACATAAGCCAAAAGCGGAATGCAAAGGAAATCCAGGATAAAACAACTGGGATATTCGCTTCCGTGAAAGAAAACCTTATCCATTCATACCTCAAATACAAGAATTACTACGACAGGAAAGCTAATGCATCTCCTCTGAAAGAGCAAACTTATTACCTCATTTTGGACCCAAAATGTACAACACAAATCACAACTATGAACAAACAACAGAGCAGATGGATTCCTATGTACCGAGTGGAAAAGAGACTCACAAATGCCAACTACATTGTGCGGAAAGTTAACACAAACTATACACAATGTGTACACAGAATGCGATTGCGACCAATAAAACCACAATATGAACTCGAAGACTTAGAATCAATCGACCCTCGAAGTTTTGAAGCCGATCCCACAGTCCCAGAAGAGGAACGAGAACCTCAGTTTTTTGATAACCAGATCGAGAATCACATCAACCAAGAAGCAATGACTCTACCCAGAACAGTCCCAGAAACCAGATCAATCACTTTCGATCAAAATGTACAAACAGAGAGTTTCGCAGCACAAGAACCGCCAACAAACCATCAACAAATACAACAGGAACCTATATACGATGAAAATACATTCTTTTTGTAAGGCTCAGTCCCGTCTGACGAAAGAGAAACACCAGAAACAATAGATGTGGGAGACTACGTCTTTTCTGCAAACAGTAAATTCCCTCAAACAGACGCCCGATTTGGCTTACAACGGCCCTAGAACCTGAGACGCGGCGACCACCTTGCACTGGCAAGAGAGCACTCAGTATATAACAGCTTACAAGTCTCCGAAGAATATCCGCAAGTGAAAGTGATAACTTACTTCCCACTCAGTCATTACCCTAACCCTGACCTCTCCATTGCTTTTAGCGATGCGGACAATAGTGATACAGAAACTAGCACCAGTGACCCCGAGTCATCGCTTGAGTTCTATTTCTCAATAGCCTCGGGAAACATCGATGATACCTTCAATTCTGCGGAAACCAACACTTCAATGCCCCAAAACAATGATACAACTGAACAAACATCAGGAACCGAAGATGGAAACAACTTGCTTGAGACAGACTCTCTACGAAATCCAGCAAACGAATCGGCAGTAACCAACTCCCAAGAAAATAACGAGGTAGCATCGTACGACGATCCAATAATCGAAACAACAGAAACTGACTCAGACCTTAATTTCCAAGGTCCTCGGCATTCATCGCCATTAAGGCATAGGGTACCTCCCAGAGAATTAAAAGACCTAGGTGCAATTTTACCAAACAGAAGGCGGGTCATTCCACTAACTCTTCATAGGCAGCAAATTGACGGTAATCTTCATCAAACTCTGGACTACGCAACGGATACAGAAGATTCTTTACTGTGACGTCATTACTTTACTGCTCCCTTCTTATTGGCTATTTGCTCGCCCAATGACAATCGTTTGTATTCACTATATATACCACAAAAATAACTAGTAAAATCATTCTTCAACTTTACTCACTTCGAAATCAGCAGCATTCTCAACTCGGAAAAAAAACAACGCCACTCATTAATCATGTTCAACTACCTTCCACAACAAGCTATAGCCTGCTTCGTACTTCACTCACTGACAAATATTCAAACCACCTCAAGTAACCAGCCGGCAGTGGCAACTACAGATGGTGTACTTTTTAACTTACATCAAAATATTCTCTTAACAAAAAAATTTGTAAAGACAGAAATCCTAGTACCTTACCCAGTCTGCAATAAAACAGTAGAGTCAAAACATACAAATCTCACTCGAGAACTGGCAAGTATGTGGACTTCAAAGAATTATGGTTGCCCACCCAATTATACCAACATCACCGAATCAACATCTGGCTTACAATGGATCGTGAAGGAAGTCAAGAATGACTTCCGATACTTTCCGATTTTTGATTTAAAAGTCACAGTTCGAGTTGGGAATGTCACAACCATTAAGCTATGATTGCGGGAACATAATGCTATATAAACCGACTGATTCGTAACAAATCTTGCCGCCAATTGAAACATTGATTAATACTTCTCTCTCTCACATCAATACACAACTTATCAGGTTACTGTGCCCAGCCAAACGCACAGCTGCACACAAAAATTTTTCTGCAAGGCGGCCAAACAAAAACAGACAAAACAGCAAAGGGACAAGACACTGCCAAAGATACCAGAAAGGGCCAAAGAGACGAAAAGCCAAAACGAGAGAGCAAAGGAGAGCCCAAAAAGAGAGCAAAAAACAAAGCCAAAAAGAGAGAGCAAAAAGAGAGAGAGCAAAGAGTCCGAAAAGAGTAGCTAGCAAGGATCAACAGGGTGAAGTTCCAGACCCTAGTTTCGAAGGAGTCTGTTTGAGTGCCGGCAAAGTGCCAAACCAAGATTGAAAACATTAATTGTTCTAAATTTGTAAAAAGTTACTTTCCTAAAAGGTAGCTTATTGGTTGTGACGCGCGTGCATTTCCGGATACCGTTCGGACATTTTTTTGAAAAAGCGCAACCTAATCGAACACCGTTCAATTTTTGAAAAAGCGCTGATTTGCTGAACATCGTTCAGATTTTGATTTTAAAACATTGTAATAAACCTGTAGAGCAGCGCAAAACTTAAACATTCTACAAATATGGTTGAACTTGATTGAAAAGTGATAATAACTTTGGAGAAATAATCATGCTAATAAGGGGCGATACATGTAGAGACTGCCCTTGAGTCTGTGAAGTTATTGCAATCTGGGTTCCGCTAAGGATAACACCCGACCTAGAGGATCCTTTTACAGTCGAACCTTGTAAGGACGTGGCCTGGCCGTTTCTCAGTGACCAGTAATGACATAGACAAGAGGGTAGTGTGTGCATGTAGGACCTTTTGTTTGCTGACCTTTTAATCCTAGTTCTCCAAAGAGTTGGTTTTTCTATGAAAGTAACGAGTGAAAAAAGTGTTGAATTGATAAATTGATTAGAGAGACTAATTTTTGCTTTGAATTGATAGACTGGCTAGACAAGAGATGAGTGATAAGAACGAACGTGTCCGATTCAGCGGGAAAGAAGAAGACTTTTTGTACTTTTCGGAGCAATTTGAAGCTCGCATTTTTGTCCTTAAGTTGTACAAGGTACTTGATGGTAGTAGTACATTTGAAGATTATGTCCCATCTACACGCCCTAACGCTTCACGAGCCGAAAAAGACGCAGCTATAGATAAAGGGAGAGAAATTTTTAAAGAAAAACAAATGCAAATTTGGTATGAGCTTGTCTCGGCGCTAGACAAGCAGTCAGTTCTTTATCTTAGGCCATATAAAGGAGACGGGGCTCAAGCATGGGATGTGTTAACTAAGAGATTCCGTAGCTTTGAGAGACCTAGATTACAAAAGTTAGTAAGCGAACTCACTAGCCTTGTTAAAAGAGACGACGAAAGTCTAATCGAGTATATAACAAGAGCAGAGGAACTACAATTTAACCTTAACCAAGTCAACGAGGGTTTGAGTGAAAAAATGTTTACATCAATTCTACTGAAAGGTCTGCCGAACGAATTTGATAATTTTGTCACACTTGTTAAGTACGGTAGTGAGGATAAATCACTTGATGAGTTGAAGCGAGATCTGATCAACTTTGACACTGAGCGAAGAATAGAGAGTGATAGGAAAAACACAAGTGAAAGTGTCTTCCTAACAAAGCACAAGAGGTGCCATAACTGTAACAAGTTTGGACATATCGCAAAATTCTGTCGCTCAAATAATAAGCCTCATAACCCACAGCCTAATACCAGCAAAGTAATTCAATGCTACAATTGCAATAAGTTTGGACACAAAGCTACAGAGTGTAGGAATAAAAAGTTTGAGAGTCATGCCAGGCGAAGCGTTAGAAATGAGAAACAGAACTTAGCAAAAGATGAAGAATACTTCAGTTTCTTTTTATGCCCAGTTGATGATGAGGGAGTAGGACTAGTGCTAGATTCGGGGGCAACAAGTCACATGATGAACAACAGGGAAATGTTTATCGATTTCGATGACAGTTTCTCGGGCAAAGTACTGAACGCAAACAAAACGGAGTCTGAAATTTGTGGCCGAGGTACAGTTGCATTTTTAGTTAAGGATAGTAATCAGGTTAATAGAAAAATTATCTTAGAGAACGCCTTGTTTATACCTGAAAACTCACACAGTCTAGTGTCAATTAGTAAACTTAGAGAAGCAGGAGCTGAAGTTTTGATAGGACCAGAACTAAGCATAATTGACAAAAGCGGTCTAGAGTACCCATTTAGGCAGGAGAAAAATTTGTTCATTTGGGACTTTAGAGAGATTGATAAAACTTGCAAAGAAAATTGCCTACTGTCCAGTAGCTTAAAAATGTGGCACAAAAGATTGGGTCATAACAATTTTACGGACCTTAGCAAACTAGTTGAACACGTTGAAGGAATGCGTATCAGCGACAGTTCGGTAGATGTATGTGAGATTTGTGAGTTGAATAAGGCTAAGAAACAACCAATAGCAAAAGATTGCACAACAAGAGCACAAGCAGTGTTGGACATTGTGCACACAGACATCTTAGGGCCTATTACCCCCGAGGCTGTAGATGGCCACAAGTACGCGATAGGATTTGTTGATAGCTTCAGTAGATATTGTAGGGTTTACTTTATGAAGTCAAGGGACGAGACTCTAGAGAAATTTCAACAATTTTGTGCAGATGTAGGCCAACCTTTAACTTTAGTATCAGACGGTGCAAAAGAGTACATATCTAGCGACTTTAAAAAGTTTGCCCGGCTAAAAGGAATCAGGCTTGAGAATTCTGCGGCGTACACGCCACAAGAAAATGGTAAAATTGAAAAACTTTGGGACGTCACTGTAGGAACTGCTAGATGTTTAGGAGATCAGGCTTCTTTAGAGAAAAAGTATTGGACTTATTCGCTCAACATGGCGTTCTATTTGAAAAATTTTAGCTATCATTCGGCAATAAAGAAAACCCCTCATGAAGCCATGTATGGTGAGAAACCAAATCTTAGTTTCATGAAAGTATTCGGTTGTGTAGCTTACCCTTTCATAGAGAAACAGTTCAGAAATAAAATAGACAGAAAAGCAAAAAAAGGAATTTTCTTAGGTCATGCACTCGATAGTAGATCTTTTTTGATAGGAATAGAAAACGATCGCGGTGAGCTTAAGGTTCAAAAAACAAGGAATGCAAGGTTCGACGAGAACAACTTTTACTTCGGAGTGAATGAACAGGCAAATCTAGAACATGAGGTAAACAAAGAGATGAGTGAAATAGTTTTTTTAAGTGAAATTGTTGATCAAAATTTGTTACCTAAAAACGCAAAAGAGGCGCTCAAGAATGACAACTGGAGAAAGGCAATGCAGGACGAATATAACTCACTGAGCGAAAACAAAGTTTGGGATCTAGTTGAGGATAATGGAGAAAAAGTAGTGGGTAGTAGATGGCATTTTGGAGTTAAATATGGTCCGACGGGGGAGATAAGTAGATTCAAAGCAAGGTTCGTGGCCAAAGGTTACAGTCAAGTCTTAGGGAAGGATTTTCATGAGACATACTCACCAACAACTAGGTTGTCAACAATTCGTTTAATTGTGAGCTTGTCTGTTCAAAAAGGGTCGAAAATAAGACAAATGGATATAAAAACGGCATATCTTAATGCACCTATAGCTGAAGAAATTTACATGAAACAACCAGAAGGTTTTGAACAATTAGACAACAAAGGAAAACCTCTTATTTGTTTAATGAAGAAAAGTCTTTACGGTCTTAAGCAGTCAGGAAGGAATTGGTATCAGACATTTAGGAACTTTTTGGTAGCTAAAGGTTTTGAATCCTCGGTTTATGATAATTGTTTGTTCATAAAGAAAAGTGAAAGACAACTTCAAGGCGCAGTTTGTTTGTGGGTAGATGATATAATAAGCTGTGAATTTCAGGAAAACTTCTCGTCTTGGTTTGAGAGTGAGCTGTCTAAGGAGTTCAAAATAAGTGATTGTAGGGATCTTTGTTGGTTTCTTGGAATGAAAATTGTGAAAAAGGAAAATTCAATTGAAATCAACCAAGAACAGTATATTGAAAAGTTGTTAGAGAGATTTGGACTAGAAAATTGCAAATCAGTAGAAACACCACTTGCAGAAATAAAACTTACAAAAGAAGACTGCCCTCAGGAGGGGAGTGAAGAGCAAGAGCGCATGAAAAGTTTTGATTATAGAAATTTAGTGGGTTGCTTGAATTATTTAGCTTGCTCAAGTAGACCAGACATTGCTTTTGCTGCAAATTTTTTAAGTTCTTTTGTTGAGAACCCAGGGGAAAAGCACTGGAAAGCCGGAAAAAGAGTTTTGAGATACCTCAAAGGTTCCAAGTCAAAGAGTTTAGTTTTTAGGAGGGGAGACAAGTTAACCTTAGAGTCTTTCTCCGATGCTGATTGGGCGGGAAATTTAGACCATAGGAAAAGCACTTCAGGATATTGTTTCAAACTTAGTAGTACCTCAGCCGTTGTGAGCTGGTCAACAAAGGTTCAAAGATGTGTTGCAACATCAACGGCAGAAGCCGAAATGAATTCCTTAGTAGAGGCAACAAAGGAGGCCATTCACTTGAGAGATCTGCTTCAGGACTTAAGCGTTGAGGTGCAAAAACCTATTGAGATTTTCGTTGACAACCAGGCATGCATAGCGCTCAGCAAGCAGTCCACTCACTATGGAAAAACAAAACACTTTGCACTTAAACTTCATTTCATAAGGGAGCTTGTAGAAAGGGGAGAGCTGGAATTGAAATACTTTCAAACTGACCTCATGATCGCAGATGTCCTCACCAAGGGGTTAGGTAAAACAAAACACGCTAGGTTTTGCGCGGCTCTCTTAGGTGACACCCAACCCGAAAGGAGGGGTGAAGGAAGTCAAGAATGACTTCCGATACTTTCCGATTTTTGATTTAAAAGTCACAGTTCGAGTTGGGAATGTCACAACCATTAAGCTATGATTGCGGGAACATAATGCTATATAAACCGACTGATTCGTAACAAATCTTGCCGCCAATTGAAACATTGATTAATACTTCTCTCTCTCACATCAATACACAACTTATCAGATCGCAAAACAAGCTATCATGGAAAACGAACTCGCTCAGCAGGATATCGAATCCTTAAAAATAGAAATGTCAAAACTCCTCCGCTCACACGCCGCAACGGACACAACTTTTTCTCGCAAACCAAGGGCTGCAGCCGCTGCAGTTCTGTGAGTTGGCATTGGTGCAGGAGACAAACTTCTGTGCTTTATCAAATCGGTATTTGGCGGATGCGACAAACGGGTAAAACGAAACCAAGAAAACATCAGACAAGCCATGGCTCACCTCAAATACCTGACAGAGCACGTCGAACAATTAACAACTTCACAGAATGAAAATTCTTTGTGGTGTCGGGAGAACTTAAAGCAATAAAAGAGGCGCAGGACGAGATAATTAAAACCCAAAACAGGAACTGGGAGCTAGCAGAGGGGCAGTTCACTGCGCTCCGTCAAAATGTCCACCATATGAGAAACTGCCTACAATACCTTTACATACGCGAACAAATAAACCAACACAGTCTTGTCCTAAGCAATATCTCTCAGACAATTCTGGCGAGCATTAAAACCTACAGAGCAGCTCTGTACACCTTTAGAAATAATGTTCTGAATTCACTAACACCACTCATGAACCAGCTATTACTTATGTTGCTGGTACCTCGTCAGCAGCTCCATGAAATTGTTACAATGGTACACTTACAACAAAATGGGCTACAGGACCGATTGTCACTTGCCGTACCAATTCAAGACATTCTCTCGTACTATGAGACAAAATTGGTCACACAAGTTGAGGCAATTGAATCAGGTCTGATCCTGACACTGGCCATACCGATGACATCAAAGAGCACAGTTATGAATGTGCTTCATGCCATTCCTATCCCCATGCCAGACGGGGATACAGGCAAAGCACTAGCTTGGCGTCTAGAAGCCAAATACATGGCCGTCTCGGACGACGGAGAAGAACTCGCGTTTATCGATGACAAAGAGCTCGAAAATTGTATTGGGTCCCAAAAATATGCAATATGCACAAAAGCCATGCCTGCAGAGCAGACTTATCAGTCTTGCATGGCTACACTTCTATACCACGACGACGAGCTACTTGCATTGCAACGCTGTCAATTAGATGTAATCGAATTGCCATTGACTGAAAAGGCTCGCACTCTCGGTTTCGGTGGTTGGTTATTTACGTCGGCAAGCGACGACTACACACTCATCGAGGGCGCAGAGAATGGCAGCAATCCCTTAGCAAGGATCGAGCATCCTGAATGCAGAGTTTGCATCATTACACTGGGATGCGGAAAACAATTACGTGGACCAAACATTCATTTACGATCAGATCTTACAGCTTGCGATTCGGTACCGGCAATAAGACTTGACTTCCAACTACCAGATCCAATCAGTACCATTTTTAACCTGCTACCACCTCTTGAGGATTTACCAAGTTTCTCATCAAGATCAGAAGCACAAATCCAAATTCTACACCAAATACAGCCTCAATTTCAACAAATTGATTCCAGAAAAACTAACACACAGACGATTAAAAAAATTGCACAACCAATACTGGAGAAGATTCAAGCACTGAAACCAAAGCTTGAGAACAGACTGAAAGAATACATTCCATGGCAGATGTCATTATTATTTGGATTCCTTTCATTCTTGATAAGTGTTTTCCTGCATCTTACATATTCACATTTTCTACACAAATGGGCAAAACTGCATCGCAGGTTCCCCTTCCGAATAACACACGAAGCGCGGAAGATAAAAACAAAGCCAGTACAAGTAGTTGCAATAAATGACTAAGAATATCTACAAGAGCGTCCTGAACATCCACTACACAAATGTTCACTTGTTTTACCATTAGAAATAAAAAACGAATTCGACACCCAGCAGGATGCCGACAGCACAAGAGTACGCACGCCCTACACTTTTTTGAGAGATTACATCAGACGCCTCAAAAGATTGTAGGAGCCCACTTTAACAATCGAACATGCTAATAGACCTCCACCACTAACTGCACAGCCAATTTATACTCAAATACCAGACCATACGCAACCAAAACTGCCCACCCATTACGGAGCATACCCGCTTCGAACCATGAACACCGGAAGTGTCTAAACAAAAAAAATTCATTTAAAAAAGGAAAAAAAAATTTTTCCAAAAATTTGAGAAGCAGAAACGCCTAAGTCCAAAAATTTTCCCTTGGGAAGACTAATTTTGAAATAAAATTGCAAGTGTCGAAAAAAATTTTCAAGTGCGATATCTCGAAAACTAGAAGAGCTACGACCCTCAAACTCTCAGCCCAAAATTCGGACTCAAAAAAAGAATAACGGTTCCTCGGGATCCTCGTGGAACCCGGATTAAAATTTTCCTAAGATTAATTTCCCCCAGATGTGCATCAATTAAAAACTTGGAAAACAAGCAATCTGAAATTCACAAATTTTAGAAAAACAAAGAAAAAGTTATCTTACCAATCTCCAGAGCACGGCTTCGTAATCAGCTCAGGCATTGAAGAAGTTGCGCCTAACTAGTCTCAGTTCAGCTTAGTGCAAAAACCAATTTGAAGGAATAACAGGCAAAACCCAACCAATCAGAATTCAGTGGAAAAATAGAACAGAAAAAAAGAAGAAAAGGA
Organism: Convolutriloba macropyga; assembly: GCF_964194025.1. Classification (NCBI taxonomy): domain Eukaryota; kingdom Metazoa; phylum Xenacoelomorpha; order Acoela; family Convolutidae; genus Convolutriloba; species Convolutriloba macropyga. The sequence goes on from NC_134474.1 coordinate 43,997,381, forward strand.
ACGGACAAATGAACACCACTTTTGTTTTCCCTCGATATACCAGTCCGAAAAAGCCCGCTACAACTTTAAATATTTTTTCGCAATCCTACCAAAAAAATTATTCACACTTAGAACAAACTATGAGCGAAACGATTTTCAAATTTTTTATAGAAATAAAGCGACCAATTTTTACCCATTACAATTTTTTGCCAGCCTACTTAGATAGCTACAGAAAAGGTTTTTTCTAGACCAATAACCTTCAGTCCAACTGCGAGTAAGGCAGGAAACTATCATAAACAATACTGTCCACCTTTCAACTTTCCCCATAAACATTCTTTACGACTCGCCGCGTGGCACGAAATCCAAACTAGTATCCAAACAGCATCCCAATACTCCCACTTAAATTTCATAACTCAATACCCCGCAACAGCACAAGCAGTAGAGCCGACACCCGACGCTGACGAAATGACCGAAGCCAACATCCCTGATAATCCTGAATCCCCCGACATCGAAATTATTTCAGACTATTCTTCCTCCACTTCTCTGGTCCCGCCTGAAGTTTACAATACCCCATCACCAACAGTCTCTAACTAAACACCTGAAGACTTGCCGATGTCCCGATCGTCAACGCCCGAATTTTTATCTATCGACCACTTCGAGGAGACTATTCCATATTTTGAGAAAACATCCACCCGCTGCCCTCTCTTCATTTATTTGTGGATTGAATTCGACCTGAAGCTGTGCTTCTTTACCGATTACACAATATTACCAGACAAAACAATTTTGTTTCATTCCTCCACAGTAACTGAAACATTCCAGGAAAAAGTAATATTTGAAAACAACCATGCAGCATATAACATAATTTTAAATTTCATAGAAAATTCCACAGAAGAATTCCTAGACGGAGAATTCGAGCTGATCAACACCCAAAATCAAACATGCCCAACTTTCCACACGCTGTGAGACAAGGCCGCAACGCGGCATTCATCAACTGGTTCTAACTTAGCCGTCCAGATAGACACTATCTCCCGACAGTCCTCCCCTTTTCCCTACAAATCAAACTCTGGATCCAAAAAAACGAGGTTGTCGGAGTATTCGACGATTACGTTAACCGCAACAACGGCACAATCTCGCTATTTGTAGAACTGTATGACACAGACAACTCGTGCCATACAGTAACATTCAGTCCCGAATTTCATAGATATCACCATGTCCTATATTCACTTGAGAACCCAACAACATATCCCCTTGACGGCATATATGATCCACATAACGATGCCGACTTATTCGAAGAATAATCACTGAAAAGACCTCGATCACCTTCACGCCTTTTATAATGTAACTCAAATTTAAAAAACGCATATATATACCAGAAAACTTAAAAATTTAATAAGTTAATACCAACACTAGCCCTATAACCTCTTTAATTTGTGCATGTTTAGACTAAATATTGTTTCACAAATGCTTTAAATTTATTTTTATTATCACGGAAACAACAAAAGCACTTCGGGCAATTAATTGATCAAGCTCCTCAAATTGAGACCGCGAAAAAAAATTGAAAAAAAAAGAAAAAATATAACACCTGTTCGAATTTTACATCAAACTAGTATTACCTAACTATATTAGTATCTAAACAGCACTACAGTGACTTCTTAGCAAAAGACTTATTATATCGGGCAACTACTTATACATTAAAAAAGTGAGCAAATATGCGATATTGAAAAAAATCAGAACTCACCCTAAAGGAGATTTGAATTCTTTGGCGGGAGGAAAGAATAGACGAATTTGCTCTCGTCGTCCACGAGGTCGTCATTTTTGGTGGTTTTTCGTTTACCCCCCACTTAGATTTACGCTTATATGACTTAGTCTTAATTATCAAATCATTTCTCACTAACGATTGAACGTGCTCTGTCACATCAGTGGAGCCGCCTACTCTTATATCCCCCTCCAAAGCCCATTCGAGTAAACCTCTCTTCATCCTTTATCATTTAAAATCTCTTAACCGCCCCTTTACGTACTCCAATTCCAAATATATTGAAAGTTCTCCGACCCACATCAACATTTTGTTATTCTTGCGCCTCCCAACCAGTTACTAGAGAAACACCCTCGGACATAGTCAAAACAGCGTGGCTACAAAGGGAGGGTTGACAGAGCCTGCTTGACTTAGTTGGTAAATAAAACCAGATATCAGTCCCTAAGTCACTAACTTTAGGCCCTCGCTTAATCCAATCCATAAAATACTGAGGTGTCCCCATTACATTGTCAAACCCTATCGATGTTTTGTAACTACCGCAAATCAGAAACAGCTTCTCTCCTACTACTGTTTTCGAAATGCTATCATCACCGCCTATTTCAATATGGGCGCGGGTCCACCATGGACCAAACTGTACCATAGCATCTCTTCTGGTACAGTGCTAATTTTCGGGCACGCTAAAAGTCCAGCCCGCTGAATCGTCTAAACCTTGATAGGGATACACCTCAGTATAAATACGCGAGGCCTGTTCATAGTTTGACAAGTTCGACAGAAAATCTGTGACTTCGTACAGGCTATTTATTTTAACAATACTTCTACAGAAATCATTACTCAGGCTCACTATCTCCTCGTTCCCTATTTTAAGTGGCACCTTAGGCCAGCCTTTTGCCCCAACTAAGCCCCCCCGCCCTTCACTTACTAATTTCGATTTCAGATCCTCCCAATTATTAATACCAGTGCCATCTACCCAAGTCACTTCCTTCCATCCAATGCTTATTAGTTTTTACCGACTACAATACTCCCCCTTAAAACTCTTAATAGATGCCACCAATTCCGTTCTCTGTCGTGTTGATCTAAACGATCAAATCTCTTACAGAAAATGAGCATGCTGAAGCCCATACTCATACTGCTTTTAATCATACCTTTCTGCTGACTGACTTGATAACACATTCGAATATTTTATTCCCAATAACTGCCTCGCCATACCAAAATTAGTCTGAAATATAACAGTCCAAAAGTTGACACAATAACGAGGCTTCAGAATAATGAAAACAAACGTTTCATATAATAAAAGACAAAAGAAACTAGTTCAATTTATGCCCCCTACCCCAACTCTTGAAATAAATCTCGCGACCGCTGACAAATAGAATTCATTAGTTATTCAAATGCAATTCCAATCTTTGATTAATAACCCTCCCTTCCATCAATCTACCTCAATTTCGGTCAAATTATATACCCTGAGCCCACAATTCCAATCACGAAAGGACATTATGGCACGACATCCATCAATTCCATTCACCACAAAACTTCCATCAATTTTACGCAAATCTGACTTCTAATCACCTGCGTCACACTGCAACTAATGAACTCTATTCTACTACTGACGCCAAATAAATCTTGTACAAATAAATCGATAGAAGAAAACGACTACCTTGAGCAATTCTCAACGGAAAAATTTGATGAAAACTGAAACAGAGACTAAAACTCAATACTTAATGGGTTTTCCAACCCATGCTAAACGCTTTTCTAGATAGCCGCAGTATCGAGCATGAAGACTCAGACTCAAGAAAAACTTATAAAATATTCACTATCTATTAATAGAATGAACTCAATTCTGATTGGACAATAATGTAAATAAAAAGTATAAATAAGAAAGGCATAACACGAATTATTCATTCATTCTTCAATTGATTCTTGTGAAACTTAGTGCTATTTGCCATCCTCAGAACTTGTGAAATTTTCACATCTTAGCAGAATACCGGACGCTTGCGAACCTAAACCCTTAAAAAATATTTGAAAAGGAAACATAAAAACTGCACACGGAAACTAAGTATTAGTAGGAAACTCCTATTAGAATCGCTCTGCAGAGAGTTACCATATGGGTTCTTGTTTAATAACTGAGTTCATTTAAATTGCGTCGGATGGAGGAGCATTTCACAATCTTAGTGAAAAATGCCCTCGAATGAAAAATGAAATGATTGAGCAAACCGTTGCAGGTGACGGACTGTACATGAGAATATGCAGGCAGCTATTACGTGCCCTCAGTTTGTTTTTCGTTTGAAAGTTTAAGTTTCATATGAAAGTGGAAGACAATTCCTCAAAAATGGGCAATATTATTACTTTATCGATTTGATGATGAACTAATTAATTTTCACATGGAATCAGATAATGAATAATAGTATGAACAGATGAAAAAGGTCCCCCCCTTCGACACACAGAGATTATTGTCTAGTGCGTCGGATAATAATTGAAAAATATTTAATTTTTATTAATAAAATTAGGTACCACCGAGATTTGAACTCCGATCTTTGGATTCAGAGTCCAAGCTGCTAATCATTACACAACAGGATTTTAGCACAAGTTGCTGAAGGACTGTTCGAAATTAATTGCCTCATTGGTTGATTAGTAGCCGCCGTCAGCCTCTCAGCGGCTATTATTTCATTTAAATTCGATCACGTTTTTCGTTTTAAATAGGTCACGATTTTCACGCTTCACTTCTTACTTACCTTACTCGCTTTTTCAACTGAATTGATTTTAAATTCTTTGTGCATCGACTTACGCAATATAATGAATACAGTCAAAGTCACATGAGCAAAACCAAAGGAAACGGGATAAACATATAAAGCCCGGTTTTTCAGTCATAATGCATTAGGTTATCAGAGTTCAATGCGGCTCGAGATGTTTAGTCAGATTTTAGAATTCACTTCTGCTGATAAACGCAACTTGTGTAAAACAGGCAGATTCTTTGTTTGAAAATGCCGAAAGTTTAAAGTAGTAAACTTTTGTTTAGGTATATAGGAATTTCTGGCATTTGACTCTTAGAACTTTTTAACGTTTTAAGCATGCTTATTTGACTCTTTAGAAGTCACTAAGAAATTCTACATAAACATAATTAACCCCTACGTGATTCTTGTTGCGTAGGTTTTGTTTTGTTTTTTTTTCTCGAAAAAATATAACATTTAGTTTTGTTATGAATAAATTGAGCTGGGAGCTTTTCATATATTGATTGATTATTTTTTGGTTAGTAGGTTATTTGGCTGATTCTACAGCCTTACAAAACACAAATGCGAATAGTTTTCTCGTCACGCATTGGTTTTCTAGACCCACTTGGGTTGCGCGCCAGGGTTGTCCAGACTAAAAGGAATGTTGTCTCCTCAGTGGTTTTTAAAAATATGAATTTTTTGTGGACTGAATGTTATGTGCAATTATTTTCAATTATTAGTTTTAAGCAATTATCTAGGCCCCGGTGGGGGTTTCAAATGCAGTTTTTTGGTTGATCATTTTTTATAAGACTGGTTTAAGTTTTGCCGTTTCAAAATTGTTTGGTTAAGTGCGAGGGCATCAAAATGATGTGCGGCTCTATTTTAGCTGTTCTAGTCCTGTAGATGAACCAGATACTCTTCCCTTACCAGACTTGCATAACAAGATCAGTCGTAATGAAAATTTTTGAACATATTCAACATGTATGTATGAGGAAAATTGGGTGCCATCGAGAATTGGACTCGTATCCTCGACTACAGAGTCCATGTTGCTAACCATTACACCATGTGACCATGAGAGTGCTGTTGAAGGACTGTTTGAATTTAATTGCTTCATTCGTTGATTTTTTAGTTGAAGAACGAATATGCAATTTTACGTTGCTGAAAGTCTGCAAGACAGAATTTTCTATATAGATAGCCAGAAATTTACTTTAATGAACTTTCGTTGTTTCAAACTTTAAGTTGTGTTTTACGTATAGGTTATGCGACTTACGTGCTTGAAGTCAATGAGAACTTCTTTTCGCTATCGAGAACCGCATAGCGGTTGGAGCTGATCTGGCAGATTTTGGAACTGACTTCTGCTGAGTAACTTAACTTGTTTAAAACAGGCAACTTGCTGGTTGGAAAATGCCGAAAGTTTAAAGTAGTAAACTTTTGTTTAGGTATATAGGAAGTTCTGGCATTTGACTCTCAGAACTTTTTAACGTTTTCAGCACGCTTATTAGACTCTTTCGAATTCACTATGAAATTCTACATAAACATAATTAACCCCTACGTGATTCTTGTTGCGTAGGTTTTGTTTTGTTTTTTTTTGTTGAAAATATAACATTTAGTTTTGTTATGAAAAAAATGAGCTGGGCGCTTTTCATATATTTTCATTGATTTTTTTTGGTTAGTAGGTTTTTTGGCTGATTCTACAGCCTTACAAGTTACAAATTCAAATTATTTTCTTGCATCACGCATTGGTTTTCTAGACCCACTTGGTTTGCGCGCCGGTGTTGACCAGAGTAAAAGACTCAAATTTTGAAGCTTCTGCAACCATTGGTATAAGGTATTCTTTTAAGTAAAAGAGACGCTCCTCTCTTTGTTCCATCCGGTTTTTCATCAATAACCAGTACTTTCTGTGACACACACACTTCCCTTCAACTCAACAACGGAAAACTTTACATAACTTTAAGTGTCGTCTTTTCGCTCGTCAACTATCGTCAAATTGAGTAATGTCCCTCAAAAGTTTTCTCTTCAATGGGTTTTTAACACTATGATTTTTTTGTGGACTGGCTTTTTTGTGCAATTATTTTCAGTTATTCGTTTTAAGCAATTGTTTGGGCACCGGTGGTGTTTTTAATGCAATTTTTTGGTCGATCATTTTTTGTAAGACTGGTTCAAATTTTGCCGTTAAAAATCTTTTGGAGGACATCGATATGGATTCGGAGTCCAAGCTGCTAACCATCACATCATGGATTCAGTGTCAGAGGTGCTAACCATTACATCATGGGACCATGTGAGACGTGGCTATGGACTGATCCTAATGAATTGCCTCAATGGTTGATTTATTAGGTGAAGCTTGTTCATGCTATTTATTAGGTCTACAAGCCAGAAATTCCTCTATGCATAGCCAGAAGTTGAGTTTCTTGAACTTCCGGCGTTTAAAACTTTCCAAGTTGTGTTTTAAGTATGTTACGTGACTTATTTGCTTGAAGTCACTGAGGACTTCCGGTCTCTATCGAGAACCGCATAGCGTTTCGAGATGTTTGGAAGATGCCGGATTTTGGAAGTGATCTCTGCTGAGTAACATGAAGTTGTTTAAAACAAGCAGTTTGTTAGTTTGAAATTGCCAAAAGTTTGTAGTAGTCAACTTTCCTTTTTGTGTATAGGGTTGTCGGGTTGGTTTCGCAAGAATTGCAGTTTTGGGTTGGTTTTGTTTTTTTTTAAGTATAGATCCCTAAGTTTTGGCACTGCTCAAACCATCTACACTCCGCAAGGGATTCTCATCGAAAGGTAACGGTACTGGAGGAGGTCTTTGCGTACTATCCAGACTGAACGTGGCATCAGCTTCCGGACTATGTCATTGGGTTCCGTTTTACAACCGTTCGACACCCAAATCCGTCTGATCAGGGCTTGCTTGGGTTGCGCACCTCAGTCTGAGCTGGGCCCCGCCATAACCTTCAATTCTAAATTATGCGTTGGAATATAGCAGCTAGTATTGCACTTGCGTTAAGTATAGCAGATAGTATTGCAAAAATAGCACTTGCGTTAGAAATTTAATAATGCAATTCAATGTATGGGACAACTTATATTTGTTCCGACCCCTCTTGAGGGGGAAGGAACTATATACTCAAACGGTTTTTTTGTTCAGTCAATTTTGGCCGATCGATATATTAATGGTAGAGAGTTGAGACTGGTATCATTAGAAAGCTTGTCCAGCGTAGAATATAGAATTAAAAAGATTTTTTTGAATTTTCGTTTTTTACCGGGAGTTATCGAGGTTTAGATTTTGAGAAAATAGTGTGGATTCCGGCGAGGTTTTATTCAGTTTTTCCGGAATTTTTGAATAAAACTTCGCCAATTTTGCTAATATTTGTTTATTTTTTTGAAAGTGTTGTTGATTTTTATTTGTAAATACAAAAAAATCAAAAGAATATTGTAGGCTATTTTTATTATTTTTTTGTCAAAAATTCTGGCTAAAAATTAATACTTTTTCTTCAAAAACAGCACGAAATAGGTTTCTTTAGTCCATTTTGATTAAATTTACAGGAAGTACAGACCCAAACACACCTAACACAATTTTTGTAGACTCAAAAGGCGGCTTTTTTACATCAAATTCCGTTGAGAGTGCTCTGTAATTAAAACTTTTTTAAACGTTTTTTGCTAAATTTATTCGTTGATTATCAAAAACGCAGGATCTATTTTTGATTTTTTTTAACTAACAAAAAATCAATGTCTATAACATTCGAATAATTAAGTGTTCTTAAAGAACAAACAGCATTAGCAGGGCTAGTTTTGGACCAATCTTGGACTGGTATAATCCAAAAATAATTCGGATTGTAAACAGTCTTTTTTATATAAAAAAGTTCGATTTCTTCGACAACAGGGCAACAGTTAAATAACAGAATATTTCAAAGAAGCTCACTAATGATAGTTCCAATTGGGTTCCTAATTAGCTCCAAACTATTGTATCTAGTTGATTACTTGAAAGCTTATGGTCGTTTTGACTTTTAAAAGTATTTGATTTTCAAATAAATAATGACTTATTGACTTTTTGCCTCTATTTTTCTCTTTCTTTGGTCAATTTGTAGCTTATTGTCCGCAATGAAAGAATGCTTCTTCTTTCTATTGTAGTCAAATTCAATCTTTATTGCGGTTTTACGACTTAAGTTATGGCTACTGGCTTTGATACAACTAGATTTCAATTTTTTATCTAATTCTAATCTAGTCTCGTTAATTCCAGTCCAATTATGACATTATTGTTGTCAAAGGAAGGTTTCAAAAGGGGATTAGTGTCACACAGTCTAATGTTTTTGAAGAATTCATTTACTTTACTGGCTTCGACTTGAAAAAAAAAGTAATTTAATTTTTGATTTTTGTCATGTTTGACGTTCTTTTTGTAGACATAAGACATATTCTGGATAATTGCAATTCTCATGGGCTTCTTTTGGAAGAATATACGAACCTAATTAATTTTTTTATTCTGTAATTAATGGCGTTCGTGTCTTTGGAAATATTTTTTTTTCGAAAAAAATTAAGTTGTTACTTATTTTTGCATTTTGTTCTCCATTTTTGTCTACTTGTTACCTTGCTTCATTAATGAGAAATCACATAATACATTGTCGGTGGTTGCAAAAAGTGCAATTGAACACATTTTGATGGCCATAGTATGGCTTCACGGTTTCGAAAGCGTTTTCTGCCAAGTTTTATTTGATTTTTTGTTTGTTGTCTATATGTTCTTTTTGTAACCGCGTAAAAAATTGAATGCCGGCAGCTCTTAATTCCTTCTATGGAAGCATTGGTAATCGTTCATCTATGGGATATTTTATTTGAGTTCTAATGGTTTTCATTATTTCAAAATTAATTGTTTAAAAAAATAAGCGAATTTTTTTTACTGTTTTTGTTCTTTTTTGTCTAATTGTTCCCAAGCCCTTTTATTGACTACTCCCTTATCTTTTCTGTTGAATTACAAGTTATTTTGTTTGATATCAGTTTTATCTGACGGTATTTTGACTTTGTTATTAAGTTTTGTTTTTTAAAACGGACCTGAAGTTTTTGATGTAATTAATTTTTGTTGTTGCTGTTGTTTGATTTTGCTGTTCGTCTTGACTCGCTTTTTTAATATTTGCACATCTCATCAATCTAATGCGCCATTTTTACTCCACCACAGTTATTTGCTTTGGGGACTTTATGTTCGTTCATACACCAATTTTTTTTTAAAATACTTGAATTTTTGGGTTTTTCTATGTTCCTCATTTGGTAGACAATCAAGCCAAAATTGTGGATGAGCGGGGTCGGAACCTTATGTGCGATCGCACATTACCGAGTCGCCTTGTTTATTGTACTGTTAGACGTGTAACACGCATGCGCTATTAATTTAAAGATGCATGCTTTTTCCGTTGGTGCTTGCAACTAATGAGGTACATCTTGTTTGCAACCCCCAAGCTAACGTGCGGTATTTTTGCATTATGATATACTGTTTAATGTAACTGCTAGAAAAACTGATAAAAATCGTATCATTTTCCTTGTGACGTTGCGTTAAGTATATCAGATAGTATTGCAAAAACTACTTAATGGAATCCATTATTGGGGTTGCATTACGGGCAAGTGGAGGGGCAGCAACGAGAAGGAAAATGATAAGATTTTTATCAGTTTTTCTAGCAGTTCCACGGGCAAAATCCCATCCATACCGAAGAGTCAGTCAAATTTTCGCCACAGTTATGCACCGTTTCATGTATTTTCTATGATTTAAAACAATTGAACAATTTAAAACAAATCAGTTTTTGTTTAGTCTCGCTTTTCTGGTATGATTAGTGTTAAATTGATTTTTTCCCCTATATTTTTCATTTTGGCTCTAATCATAAGTTTGGAAAATCTTTGTTGATTAAAATTAATCAATATTAATTTTGGTTTTCATCTTTAGATTTGAAACGATTGTACCGTCAAGCAGGCGTGGACAACAAGCCAACGTGCTTCCTATTTGTGGACACACAGATCAAAGAGGAGTCATTCCTGGAAGACATCAACAACATTCTCAGTTCAGGAGAGGTGCCCAACCTCATGAAACCAGATGAGTTCGAAGAGGTATGTGTTTTAAATTTTATGAGAAGATGGTTCCAATATTGGTGAGAGAATCTTGAAACTTCAGAAATTATCTTAAAGTAAATTAAAATTTTTCTCCAGCATTGCGAACAGCCAATTGGGTTTATTTGATTATGATGATAGGTGAGGACAGCACTGGCTGACATAGCGGTGAAGGAGGGTGTCCAGGACACCCCAGAGAGTATTTACTCCTTCTTCATAGAGAGAGTGAGGGCCAACCTGCACGTGGTTCTAGCTATGAGTCCCGTTGGAGAACCATTCAGGTCAGTTCAACTGTATTCACATCGATTTGAATTCTGATTATCGCGCCATCGTTGTTTTGCCGCTTATTGTTATTTCTCCTTTATTAACCGCAAATTGGTTAATGAGTCAACTTCAAACTAGACTAATATATCTGTTTAGATACAATATGTGGAAAACTTAAAGATTACCCAATAAGTTGACAACAAACTATAGGTAGACATCAGTTTTTGCTTCTTTCCGTGTTATTAGTACGATGCAATACTGATAGAGAATCGGTTACTATTATGAAGTGTTGCTTTTTTCAGCAAAAGTGGTTGTCCACCAGAAGCAGTTTTTGGGAACTTGATCGGAACGTTTTATGAGCTGGGGTAAAAGAAAAGTTATCATAACAATTGGGTGATTTTTGTTAAGCCCTGATGTTTGTTAAACCACAGTTCTGCTCTTGCACTTCATGGCACCGTTTATTTTCCTGTCATAATGACCAGATGAATAAATATAAGGATCACAACCAGCTCAGAAGTTGATGGCAAGCTCTTCGATGAGCTGAGATTGGAAAAGCACCTTTAATATGGAAAGAAAGCAAAAGTACGAAGTGTTTTGTCTGTTTTAGGAATCGCATTAGGATGTACCCTGCTCTTGTGAACTGTACAACCATAGACTGGTTCTCAGAGTGGCCTCGGGATGCTCTGTTGGAAGTTGCCGAGAAGTACCTCGAGGGAGTAGACTTGGGAGAAGTTGACGAGGTATTCCCTCTTTCTCAACTTGGTGCTCCTTTTTTGGGCACTCAAAATTGTGGTCCAAACCTTTCCTTGTTAATTTGAAAAAAATCAAATTATTATTTTTACAAATATGATACATCCTTCTTGGTGACATAGAAGTAATTAGTTTGAGGGGATATGAACATTTACAGATATTTTTCTAAAATGCTGCATAATGATCTGCCGTTTGCATTTAACACTTGAAATTCAAGTGCTAACATGAAAAAACTTTCATCGAAATAATTGTTATTTTTAAATCCACACTTTTTGTGTTTTCGTATTATTTGTGAATTTCCCTCTGTAGTTACTACTCTTCGTTTTTACGCATAGAAACAAATGCTAAAGCGGGATAGCACTCTCAACTTGAGTGCAATGATGGCGAGCCAGCAGGTATCTCTAGTGTGGCTTGATTTGTGTTTGCGAGTGATGGTGGTCTTGACAAAATGTTTTTTTAAAAGCGAATTACCAGATATAATTTATCGCCGCTGGAATATGAATAGGGAGACTGTAGGAATTGTTTCAGCTCTTTATTAATTTCTGTTGCAACCATAACATTATTTTTTCAACCCACCGATTTTGTACGGCTAGGAATTTTATGCCAGTCTCACTTTTTTGTCGAGGCAATTCATATCTCATGCGGAGACATATACAAAAAGCATCATCAAAAAGCAGAAGAAAAAAGAATTGATCCTTGAAGATTTGTCTTTTTTAACACGAAAGCAAATTGGGGTTTGAAATGTTCAATACTTTTCATATTTCTTTCCTTGCCTAGAAACTTTAAGTACCCCTTAAATGTAGTCTGAAACCGGCATAAATAAACAAGTGCATTGAAGAAACAGATTCTGAAGATCTTCAATGAAAGTCTGAAGCAACAAACAGCGACAGATTATGTATCACTTTTTTCATGTTCGAAAATCATATTTATCAATCAAAATGCTAAAGGTCAATTAAAAACGCGTCCCATTTTAGTGGAAGAAGCATGTGTTCCATTGGCACGTGCTTTCCCTTGTGAAATTAGCGACAAACTAAAAATTTATGTTATAGTTTTAGGGAAATTCTTTTTTTCTATCTAACTACCCAAGTGGATTCAACCGGAGCCTCAAATAATGTTTCTAATTGAAAATTAAACCAGAGTAATACAATTACCCGAAAAGTAAAGCCATAGCGAACCTCAATTTTGTAAATTTGTGGACGAAAAAATTTATGTTGTTTGGCTGGTATTGCCCCGTTTAATATCAAAATTCAGCTTCCGCGTACCTAATGGCCGTCCGAAAGCTCTAATTGTATTTCGACCAGGTTAATTGTTCCGATCCCACTGGTGGGGGGAGGAACTATATACTCAAATTGGCTTTTTTGTTCAGACAATTTTGGGCCGATCGATATAGTCATCGTAGAGAATTGTGAATGGTATGATTAAAAAGCTCGTCCAGCGTAGACTTCAAAATTAAAAAGCTTTTTCTGAATTTCGTTTTTTTCGAGGAGTTATCGAGGATTGAAGTTTTATGTGAGCACGGGATATTTGGCATGATTTTGTTCACTTTTAGTGTAATTTTTCTTCAATTTAAGATATTTTCTATAAAAATAGTATTTCAAAATTACATTTCACGCCACAAAATGAATCGATTTTGTCTTCCTAGGAGAACAAAGATGTTAAAAAGACCAGTTCTGGTCTCTTAGGGAAGTTCAATATAAAAAAAAACTCGAATTCTATTTGAGAGCTTTTTTTAGAGAACATTTCATTTTTTGTTTTTAGGGCACCTAGAGATTAGTCACTTTTGATATTGAAGTTCCGTTTATGACAAACCTCTTTTACAGTCAAATGAAGCCCAATGAACCAAAAATTCGTTTTCAAGGAATTGCTTATATTTTTTTGGCTTCGACTCTGACTTCGTAATTTTAATTGAAATTTTGATTTTCTTTTTGAGGTTTTAATAATTGTTTGGAGTCCTATGGGATATACTCATTGACTAAAAGTGCAATATACTCCGTACTGAGCATTACTTAACCTATCTAGTGCTTTGAGTGGACAGCTAATGACTGCTAAAACTTTAAAAATAGATTTCCGAATTTTTTTTATTTTAACCAATCATAAGCATATTTTTGTGAACTGTATGTCAGTGTCAGCGATGACAGGACACTCGTCCATCCTATAACAACCACAATTAATCTGATTAGCGGTTTTATCTTCTAATTTTTGGTTATATGATTTCAATGCAACAAGATTTCAAAATTTTTTTTTTAATTTTTGGATATTTTCGTATTACTGGTTCCTTTTGATATCTTATAGCCTTATCCTGATATTGATAATTGCCATTGGTTTAGCGAAGAAGTTTAAGTGATTATAGTTTAAGTTTTAAGAGAAATGCTACTGGTTTCAATGGCTTCGACACTTTCTTCTTTCACTTTTCTACTTAGTTTTTGGTTTTTGCCTGTTTTTGTCATTGCTTTCATATCCATAAGACTTATTGGAATGTCTTATTGATTGACTATGCATAATAAACATTATTTTCCTCGCATCAGGGCATATCAGAGCGTATTTATTGACTGCTGTTGAAATCTTTTGAATTTAACGGCTGTTAAGACTTTAAAAAGTTTTTAAATTTTTTTTGAACATCAACCAATCTTAAACTTTTTTCGTAAATTTTTAGCCAGTCCCAGTATTGGTGATTGGTGGGCCCATATTTTTCTACTGTGACCAAAATATATCTCGGTTAGCGGTTTCATCTTCTACCTTTTAGTTTTACGACTTCAATGCCAGTTTTCATATTTTTTTTTTAAGTTTTGGATATTTTTTTCGTATTTTTGTTTCATTTTCAAATCACATTATCCTAATACTGATTGTTCCCTTTGTCTTAGGGAAGGCGTGCAAAGTATCATAGAAAAAACTTTTAGAGAAGAGCTTATGGTTTAAATTGCTTCGACACTTTCTCGCACTTTTCTACTGAATTTTTGGTTTTTGCCTCTAATTGTTGTTGTTTTCATAGTCAATGACTTGTTGTAATGTCTTACTGCTAACCTATGAACGAAAAACAGCCTTGTCGTCCCATCGAGGTATAATTAAGCGCATTTACTGGCTTCCGTTGAAAGCTATTGAATTTAATGGCGTTGATACTACGAGTTTCCTCAAAATTTTGGTGGCTCTAATGTATGATGTTGATTTTTTTTGAAGTCATATTGTTAAAAAAGAAGAATCCTATTGCTGTTAAAAGATTAATTGAAAATAGAAAAGTTTCGCTGTAAAGTTCATTTTTTTAATGCCTTCGACACTTCTCGCTCAATTATTTTCTAGAATTTGTTATTTTTGCGTTTTTGTTCTTTACGTAGCAGAAATGGTTCTTCAGAATTGGTCTCATAAGCTTGTAATTGAGGATTGAATGAACGATGCAACCCGTAGCAGTTAGTTTAGAGCGAATAGATATAAAGTTTTTGATTTTATACAATTTCAAAGTTTTTTAGTTTTTGTTGTTCTTTTCGTCAACTTGTAACTTATTTTCATCAATGAGAGGTCCCATCCAATTTCGTGGATTTCAAACAATAACATAGCTGTTTATATTATGTCGTCACTGATGTTTTGTTTGTGGGACAAAATGCGTTTTCATGAACGTTTTTTGAGTGGTCAATTTTTGTGTTTCTTTTTCTCTTCTTTCAGCACAGTCGCGTAATAACAGATCCCAATCTGGCCCAAGTGAACTTTTTTAATCTCTCAGTATAAATCGTTTAGCCGATTTATTATAAATGACAATTGAATTTAAAATACAATATTCAGATAATAGTTAATGATTTTAATGGTATCAATAATTTTTGTTTTCACAAATTGTTTGTAAGTTTTTTTTTCTGCATCTTTAGTCCATTTCTATTGCTGAGTCTAAACCAAAACATGGCCTCTTGCATTCGTTATAACTTTTTAGTAGTTTCATCGAGCATTGTTTTAAAAGCTAATGATCTTTAAGAGTTTTGAAAATTCTTGATTTAAAAAATGCTGATTAATTTTTCAATTTCGCCTCATTATCCGTTCTCTATGTCGACTTATTACCTAGTCTCATTCAGGAAAGTTTCCATCTGCTGTATAGTTAAGAAAAAGTGAATTTGTGTAGTTAAGGTTTTATTTGACTGCATTTTGACGTTGTTACTAGGTGCCTTCAAAATTAATATTGAGTTTTTGCCGTGATATTTTTGTTTTTGCTTATTTTGTTGTGTTTTTCTCGTAGCCTCTTTAATGGCAGATCTTAGACCTAGTTTGTGCTATAATGAGTTGGCGAAGCATTGTGTAATTCAGCGAGTAATTAGGTTTTATAACGATTTTATAAACTCAAACATCCATTTTTGTTATCTCTTCATTTGGTTGACAATCAAGTCAAAAATGTAAATGAGCTCTGGTCGGAACATCAAGTGCTAACGCACCTTAACGAGCCTCCTTGTTTGGGCTATTTTAATAGCCGTCGTCTACTTCTCAACGGCTATCATTTAGGCTCTCTTCTTTTTTTAAAAATCCAAAGGATTTGTATTGTATCGTTATGCATTTTTTTTATAAAGATCTGTTCACGCTTTTCTTGGCTCTTTCACGTCAGTGAAAATTCAAATATTCTGGTGATTTTAGTTACGCTGATGTACTAAAGATAGTGAAAATTAGAGTCGGTTCATGGCGTGTTTTTTTTTTCAAACTACCTTTTAAGTGGAGTCAGAAATTGGTGTTTGAACAAATTTTCGGTTTTTGAGAGGAATTTTTTCCCCTTGCGTCAACCTGACTTCTATTTTCAGAGTTCCTTCTCCTTGAGTGCTTTTATCATCATACATATGTGTTTTAATTGCGCCTTTTTGAATTTGCTAGAGTTCATTAAGATGCAGCCGAAATTTTTTGTGAAAAACATTAAAGAATATTTGATTTTGTCCACTTTCAAAAGTTATTTCTGTTGTCCTCTGTCTTAGTATCATCAGTGACAGGTCTCTTTCAATAATGAGGCGCAGAAGAACCTAATTGATGGTCGGAGTTAATAGTTTACTTATTTTCATGACTTTGACCATAATTTTTCTCAAAAATTGTGAGTTTTTGTTGTACTTTGGTAATTTGTTGTCTTATCGTTTATTCTCATTAATAACAAGCCTCATAGGTTGCTAATTGGGGTTATATTAGTTGATTAAATCGTTTCTGCTCGAGGTTGATGCCTTCTATCTCTTTGATATAAAATGTTTTCAAGAAATATTACAGATTTTTCGAGTTTTCTGGGTTTTTGTTGTTAACTTTATATCTTTGTCTCATTATTGGCGGTTTTCATTGGTTTCTAAAAAATCTTTTTTTGTTTAAGGTCTTTTCAATTCATAGATATTGCGTTTTTGACTTATACGCTGCAAGATTTTTGGTCGATAATGAGAGCCGAGGAAATTTATTTAGTTGCACGAGTTCTTAGAAGTTGTTTTTTGATTTTGACCACGTCTTTAAAAAATAGATCTTATTTAATAGTCTTGCTTGTTTTTTTGTTCTTGCGGTAAAATTGCTTAAGTCAATGGTTTAAAATTGTTCCCATTGGCTAATACGGCTAATTTTGTTGACAGGTCAAAGCTAAATATATTCTTTGAATTGCAGTTCAGGACTTGTCCTGCTATGATATTAATTGGGTCTACCTTTTTTTCGTTATGCTTATGTCATCTTTTCTTACGTTTGTTTTCTAACTTATCACACTCTCTGTATCAACTGACTGGAAATTAAAATTGATTCAGCAATTTTACTCAAATACATTCAAGTTCAAAAGGCGAAAACAAGAAATCAAATAAACAGGATAAACCTATTAAGCCCGGGCACTAAAAATTCATGTTTGAAAAGACTATTTGCATTATGTTATCAATTTTTGTTGAAGTATACTGCTAATCGGTAATACTCTAAAGCTTATTGTTCTCCAATATACCAGCTGAACTTGCCAAATTTTTTTGAATCGAATGAAACTGCGGACAAAATTAGAGCACTTTTTGAAACTTTTATACTGCTAACAGGCTTTAGTTTGAAGCATTTTGTTCTCCAATTTAAAAGAGAATTCACTTTATTTATCTAATCTAATGAAATTGGAGAGGAATTTAGAATACTTTTTAACACTTAGAAAAGATATTTTTCTTTATTTTTTCTTGTTTTTTCTAACAGATTCAATCCCAATGGCGGTCAGTGAGGTCAACGGCTGCTATTTTCGGGCAACCTGCCGGCTTTGTTCAGCATTTCATTTCAAACTATTTTTGTTTGAATTTAACTCTATCAAAACTGCAGTGGTTATTTTTCCCGACCCCTCTTGACGGGGGCAGGAACTATATGCCCAAATGGGTTTTTTTAATCAGACGATTTTGATCGATCGATATATTAATTGTAGAGAGTTGTGTGTGGTATCATTGAAAAGCCCGTCCAGCGTATAATGTGCAATTAAAAAGATTTGTGGGAATTTTTTGTTCTTGAGCGAGTTATCGATATTTAAGTTTTTGTGAACACTAGACCGATTTGCGTTGTTTTTATGCACATTTTCCGGAATTCTTTCCTAGACTTTGATAAATTTCGCTAAAATATGATAAAATTGCTTTGAATAGTGTTTTAGATTTTATTTTCAAAGACAAACAGTTATTGTTGACTTTTGATTTAGTTCTTTAGTTCACTTTGATTGAATTCACCGGTAGTACACACCCAGAAACCACTAACAATCTTTGTAAACTCTGAAGGGGGCTAGTCGGACCACCACTTGTATTGAGAGTGAGTGCTCTGTAGTTTTTATTTTTTGTGTTTTGCTAACTTTACTCGATGTTTATCAAAAACACAGCGTTTATTCTTGATTTTTAACTAGCAAGTTATCTATCTGTAATGTTTGAAAAAATTAGGTTTTTCTAACGGACGGACAGCCTTTGGAAAGCTAGTTTTGGACCAACCTTAGACTCTTACAATCCAAAAAAAGCGGATTGTAATCAGTCGGCAGTCGGTCTTTTTTAAATAAAAGTTGATTTTTTAAATATTAATTAATTAACAGAACAATTCAAATCAAAGTTCACTTGTGATAGGTCCAATTGGCTTCCTAAACAGCTTCATATCAATGTGTCTAGTTTTTCTACTCGAAAATGTTTACTTTTTTACTCAAAATTTACTCGCTTATGGTCGTTTTGACTTTTGAAAATATTGGATTTTTAAAAAAAAATTGGCTATTTGAACTTTGCCACTATGGTTTTCTTAATTTGGTCAACTTTTTGCTTAGTGTCAGCAAAATATGAATGCTTCTTCTTCCTACTGAGTTAACAAGTTTTCTTCTTTTTTGCGGTTTTATGTTTAAGTTTAAGTTATGGCGATCTGGCGTTGATACAACTAGATTTCACTATTTTTTTTTATTTTTAGGCATTTGCCCCTTTTTTCACGCTCTTTTTCTCATATTGTCACATTATTGACAGTTCACATATCACATTGCTGGTGTTCAAAATAAGGCACAATTAAACGTACCAAAATCTTTAAAGGTATTTTTTGTGGTTTTAACGAATTTGACACCACTTTCTCGAAGAATTTAATTGATTTTTTTTTACTTTTGTCTATAACTGTCGTTTTTACATTGTCTTTTTAGTCGTATGTAATTTTGCTGGATAATGCAGTTCTCATTGGATTTTTATGGAGGAATAGATGAGCCGATAATATGATCTTAGTAGATAGCTGTTGGCTTTCTTGACTTTGAAAATAGCTGTTTTCAGAAATAAAATAACACTTCCTAACTTCGAGTTTTTGTTCCTTTATTTTCTATTTGTTACTTAGTCCCAATAATTACAGTTAATATATGGCTTTATTGGTGTCAAGGTAGGGCGCAAATCTACAAAATCAATTGCTTTTTTAAGATTTTGCGATGACTTTACTGGCTTCGACACGGTTTTTTTTAAGGAGAAGTAAATTAATTTTTCATTTTGGTTTGATTTTTTGATTTTTGACCTTCATTAGACGTAAGACATATTTTGAATAGTTAGAGGTCTCAAAGGTTTTCTTTAGACGAATAGACGAAAATATTTATTTGGTTCATTTTCTACCTAACGGCTTTCCTGACTTTGATAATAATTTTTTTTCGAAAAATACAAAATTATTATTTAATTTTGCCCTTCTTTTCTTATTTGTCTACTTGTTACCTATTGTCATTAATGAGAAGTCACATATCACATTATCGGCTTTTGGAGAAGGCGCAATCGAGCATATATTGATGTACAAAATATGGCTTTACGGCTTCGAGAGCGTTTTCTCGACAAGTTTTAATTGAATTTTTGTTTGTTGTCTCTATTTGTTGTTCTTTTTGTAACCGCATAAAAAATTGAATACTGTCAGGTTATAATGCCCTTCTATAGAAGCATAGGTAAGCTTAAATATGTTGGATGTTTTCATTTGACATCTAATGCTTTTCTTTACTTTGAAATAAATTGTTTTTAAAAATATAAGCGAATTTTTTAACTTTGCTCTTACTGTTCTTTTTGTCTTATTGTTACCGAGCTTTTTTATGGACTGGTCTCATATTTTTTCTAGTGAAGTACCAGATATTTTGTTTAGTTTCAGTTTTAAGCTATTTTGACTTTGTTATTAAGTTTTTTTTAAATGGACATAAAATTTTGGATGTAATTAATGTTTGTTTTTGTTGTTGTTTGATTTTGCTGTTCGTCTTGACTCGCTTTCCTAATGATGGCAGATTTCATCAATCTAATGCGGCCTGTTTTATTCCACTGAGTTGTTTGCATTGGAGGCAATCTTTTTGTTCATACGCCAACTTTTTTTGAAAAATACTTGAATTTTTGGGGGTTTTCTATCTGTTCCTCATTTGGTAGTCAGTTATGCCAAAAATGTGGATGAGCGGGTCGGAACTTTATGTGCGATCGCACATTTACCGAGCCTCATTTTTTAGTTTAAAACCCCCTCCCACCGCCCCAGTTATGCTCTATATGCACAAACTTATACACAAACACACTATTTTCATTTGCCCCCTCGAACACTTATGCATGCTATGGCATACAGTTTGGCATTTGATACACTCATATATACAACTATGGCCAAGAACAGATCTGTTAATTTTCACTTGTAATTAATGATCTTAGTTATTTATGTTTGATCCCACTTTCTCTGTCTATTATTTATGCTGAGTTTTGAGTTGTGTTTGTAATTTAAGAACAAGACAAGCTTGAGACAGGTACAGTATGTTCACAATTCTTCTTTTGTCTCACAAGTCAGACAAACACTCAATATTGGTGCGATGCGGCGTTTGACAATCAATGTTTCAGCTTTTTCTCATTGGAGATTATTTGAAATCATTTCATGGCGTCAACTTCTAATCAAATTATTTCACTAATTTTATTGAGACTCAAATGTTTTCGCACAAACAGAGCTAGCCTTTTGAATAGTCAAGTGAATTCCCGTGTCAATCTGCGGGCGCCATAATATAAAAATGCTGAAGTTACTTGAAACACGCACGTGCAATTTTCAAAATGCCAGGTTATACAATGCCAGATTTCAAACGCGCAAGTTCATGTTTCAAACAAAGGGTTACTTGACTAAAATTGGGTCTAGGAAATAAACCCCCAGAGAAATAAACCCCCACGAATTTTTTCCGAAACCGGTTAAAATCAGTTTGAAATACTGGCTTATATCTCGAATGGCTGCGCGGTATCAATTAATGCCAATTTTTTCCAGTGGCTTCATAAGATTCACGTAACCTGTACATAGAAAATACTCAGGTCAGAAAGAGCTCAAATAAGAATTGCGGGGACGAGCCACAAATCAAGTAACATGTTGCACTGCTTTTAAAGATTTAAAGATTTCGTAATACTTAGCATCATTGTATGTCAAAACACGGCAATGCTTTCAAATATCTCTTGAATGTTAAACCATCGCGTATCCACATACATATATAATTCTTGACTGTTTTATGTCAACTGTCCTCAATGTGGTTTGAGGTCTTTCGCAGTTTGTAGATGTACTCTGTGTTAAATTGACCAAACATTGACTTGATATGCTTAGCGGCTGCACCGCCATCACTGTTACTGTTATTGCCATCGCGTGTTTTAAAAAGATGACTGATTTCATTTTTTGATTGTTTATTTTTAGCCCGGTAGAATATGAATATCTATATTTGGTACTTTTTGCTCCGTATAAATGGTTATTTCATTTTTTTTGCAAGCCCTTACCTCTTATTGTTATACAAACCATAATCAATACAGAAACAATACAAAGCACTCATTAATTCGTTCACGCAGAGGCAAGAAAATGAATGGAATTTTTTTTTCACAGGCCAAACACGTATCATATTGTTCTATTCAAGATCACGCACCATATATAGCAATTTCTTTCACGCAAATAACTGTTTTTGTCAAAAAGAACACAGTTCGTTAGTTTCACCTCACGCGGTATCTTCAGGTTTTACCAAGTTGCTAAAATTTGTCAGTTTTTAGGCTGATCCGACACAGGTAAAATGCTTACAAGTAAACAATCTAACTGTACCCTTTCCTTGTAGCATTAGGACTTAGATTGAAACCCAGCCAACTGCAACTGACAAATTCGTACCCTTGTAACTATGAGGCTGTTTATGCAGATTATTATCTACGTAGAAACACTGACAAGTTTGCCCAAACTGTTGAAGTAATAGCGCTTTTATTCATCTTCTTCACGAGGGGAGATCAAGAACTGAGAGATTCTTGTGGCGATTTACATCATTGGAATACTTCGTCTCCAGCCACTCTTCCGCTTTTAAACACATCTGCCAATTATAGTGATAATGATGTAGAAGGTTTTAGCGCCTTTCATGATCTCAAAAATGCGTGAATAACTGATGGACTTCACAGAAAGAATAAGTTTTCAGTTGTTTTTTGAAGAGTTTGCATTTCTCTTGTGATCTCGGATAATCCGGTATTCGGTTCCAGAGTTGGGCACCGGCATGAAGGCAGTAAAAGTGGAGGCACTCGTGAACAGAGTAAATCAAATGATTTTTATAGTTCAAAAAATGATAGTTTAAAATGACTGACAAAATTTTGGCAGCTAATGTGCTTGAAGGATAGCCAGCCTAGGCTCCTCTTTCGGTTTGTTGTCCATTCCACTTACAACCGTTAGCACCTTGAAATACCATAGCTACATAATGAATGATGTCGATTGTTTATTATGCTTCGCTTTGTAACAGTGCTTGCTGTCATCGAAGAGCTCAATGACGTCATAATGAATTGGTAAGATGGTTTCCTCATTTTAGATGAAGAGCAACGTGGCACAGGTGTTCACTACAATGCACTCATCTGTTTCTGACATGTCTAAGAAGATGTTAGAGGAAATGAAACGTCATAACTACGTCACTCCGACCAACTATCTCGAGTTGGTTACCGGATACAAACTGTAAGTATTGCTAAAGATGCAAAACTGGATTATTTTACAGATTGTGTGATTTTTTTTCATTAATAGAGCAGTAGGAGCAAAGGGTCTAGGAACTAAAACCCCACGGAAAGAAACTCCCACATGATTTTAGATAGGAATTAAACCCCCACGGAAATAAACCCCCATTTTAAATTTGAGTTTTGGCCGTGATAATTTGTTCGGTTGTGATAGTTTCATATCAAGTCCCACGGGCCGCTGACGCATGACAATGGGTCGCGAGGCATGGCCAAGCACGCTAAATGCGCAGCTTGTTAAAAGTCAAGTGGGGGTTTATTTCCGCGGGGGTTAATTTCCTACCTAAAATTATGTGGTGTTTTCCGTGGGAGTTTTTTCCGGAACCGGTAGCAAAATGGTCCCTTAACACTCTAACTGTCCATTAATAATGTACCTTAATTTGTCGTAACATGAGATTGCTTGTAACTTAACACATCAGACTGCTGTTTTATGTATACAAAAACCCCTCAATCGTACTTAGACAATCTTTTCTTGATAGCCGTTTCTTATATAACTTTTCACAAAATTTGTGCTTTCTTTCCTTTTATCCACAATTGATTTGTAGGCTACTGGCGGAGAAACGACAAGAACTTGGCAATGAAATCTCCAAGCTTCGCAATGGTTTACTCAAAATCGACGACACCTCTGAAAAAGTGCAAGTGATGAGCCAGGAACTGGAAGTTGCCAAAGCTAAAGTGGCCAAGATCAGTAAAGAGTGCGAGGAGTATTTAGTTGTGATTGTGGGTCAGAAGAGAGAGGCGGATGAGTATGCTAAGACTGTTTCGGCCAAGCGAGAGAAGATTGAGGAAGAGAAGGTGGCTTGTAAGGAGATTGCGGACCAGGCTGAGGAGGATCTAAGTGTGGCTTTGCCGGCGTTGCTCGAAGCAGAAGCGGTTAGTTATTGACCCTGAAGTTGATATTTTCGGACTTCATAATTATAAATATCAACGAGTAGGCAATGTGAGTTGTAATTTTTAATATCTTTTGAAAGAATTTGATATACCCTTGACTGGACAAGAAAAAATTTTTAAAAAATTTTATGATGAAAAAGCTGCAAATTAAGATAAATTCAGAAAGAGCAACCTTAAGAAGATCAGTTTGTTTTAGCTTATATAATTAGGAGCAAAAACAGGCCAAGGCAATAATTTACGCGTTGGAGTTATTTGAAATTTATTAACGGTTTTTTTGTGTGGTCTGAAAAGTAAGTCACTCAGATATCGTAGTTTGTCCTCTTGATTTGGTTGAAGATCTAGAGTTACTCGTGTTAATATTTATTCTACGTTATAGTGCCAAATCGAGAAACAAATTTTGTCTCTGATATTTTTGATGACTTTGCTTGCAAGATACGAATTGGCAAATTTACTTGGTTGCCTTATTTATGCAGGCGCTTGATTCCCTGAACAAGAACGACATCACTGAGGTCAAGTCGTACGGCAAGCCCCCACGGCTGGTCGAGACAGTCATGCAAGCTGTCATGATTCTCAAAGGGAAGGAACCAACCTGGGCTGAGGCCAAGCGAGATTTGAACGACCAGAACTTCATCAAGTCGCTTAAGGACTACGACAAGGATAATATGTCTGACAGGATGTTGAAGAAGATTGGACAATATTGTGCCCAGCCGGATTTCCTGCCGGACACCGTGGGCAAACAGTCCGCTGCAGGGAAGTCCCTGTGTATGTGGGTCAGGGCCATGGACACTTATGGAAAGGTAGGTCGCTTCTCAATATCAAATATTCGCCAAATTCTGACATCAGTAATGGGCCAATGACGTTGATTTGGTTTGAAAATGGTCATTGTATTGTTTTTGCATTAGCGTCCTTAAATAGTTTGCCTTTTTGCACGTGCAGTCTTCCGAAGTCGCGTTGAGAAATTGTGTAGTGTGCGAGACTAATTTTGGCCAAATATATTCGAAAGCATTGTTTATAGAACAAATTATTTATCTGCCGTTTTGTCAATATGAATGATCCGTGAGTTTTGCTTAAAAAGGAGTTGAAATTTTGCTCACGTGTTACATTGACGATACGGCAGATACATTATTTTTGGTGGATGAGTGCGGAGAGACATAATATAAAGGGATTGGAAAATTAAGGATGGATTATGAAATCTCTTCTTAGTGAAAGAAACTTACAGTGAATGTTAAAGTTAGAATTACTTCGATGAGGCAAAAAAGTGACCTATACCCGCGTGATTTATTAATTGTCCGTGTTCAGGTGTACCGAGTGGTGGCTCCTAAGAAGGCGAGACTGGAGAATGCCCAGAAGGTGTTGGCAGCCAAACAGGCCGAACTTGACGAGGCACTTGCCAGACTGGACGAGGTAAGTAGTTGACAGTTATGTTGACCCCCATGTTGACAATTTGTTCCCCCATGTTGACATGTGTTCTTTTTGTGCCGAAACTTGGCTCATTGAAACATTGCTAGTATTAGAAGGACTCTCACGTTATAAATGAACAAAGCAGAAATCGATCATTCATTGGGTAAGAAACTTTGGCTGGCTGTAAAGTTGGTCGGTGTTTTGCCGCCATCCGAGGCTTGACTACTTAAATTTGAATATAATTTGGATAATGGGTGGTAATGGTTCAACTCATTGCCGGAGACCTGATGATCAGAGGTGCCATGGTGTAGTGGTTATCACATCAGCCTAACACGCAAAAGGGCACCAGTTCGAGCCTGGGTGGCATCAGACATTATAATTTTAAAGCCTTTATAAAAGCTCGACAGCTTTTCTAAATATCATGACAGCTATTCTAAATGACAGGCTAATTTGAAAATGTGTTATCTAATGTCTTCAAAAGACATTGATCGGCCAAAATTGGCTCAAATGAAAAGTAGGCTGGTATAAAGTTTGCAACACGTATTTCATGATGGGTTGGACAAAATTTGGATCTATTCTGTCCCCCCCCCCCAGTGTTTTTTACGCCGAACGCCGTATTAGCACGTTACTATGTAAAAAATAGCACGTGCGCCTGGGGGGCGTAAAAAATATAAGCCCACTAAGCTTGGGGGGACAGAATAGATCCCAATTTTTTTTAAATTTTGATACTTTTGTGTTAAGACTTATTTAGCGCCTTACTAAGTTTTCTAAGATTGGTCAATTTGGGTCCTTATTTTAAACGTATTAAACAAAAATTATCAGCCAAGGAAAATTTGCACTCGGGTTAACAACTTCTCGGCTCGAGCATTAGAAAATTGCAGCTTTCAGTTATGCCGTCTAGATATTGAACTAGCTTAAAATGAAGCCATACAAGTGCAATATCTTGAAAACATTTTAAGACAAAAAATCCGAATGTTATATTTATCAATACTTTTATTATTA
The DNA here is from genome assembly GCF_964194025.1 of Convolutriloba macropyga. Taxonomy (NCBI): domain Eukaryota; kingdom Metazoa; phylum Xenacoelomorpha; order Acoela; family Convolutidae; genus Convolutriloba; species Convolutriloba macropyga. Next base: position 44,023,594 of record NC_134474.1, read on the forward strand.
GCTTTCAAATGAATCTAAGCTTGGGCAACAAACTCTGAAAATGGACTATAGCTGGATTTTACCAGCTATCATTGCTTGCCCTATGTGCCAAAGGTATCAAATTTGGGTACTCCTTGCCCCCTTTTTCTCGATAGGCCAAATTTGATTTATCTTGTGCACATTTTATCTTTGGTTTTTCTTTCAACGTTTTAAATGTTACAAAGTGACGGCCAAGTTATCTTTTATTCAGTTAATTGTGATTTTTGGCGTTGTTCAGGTGAACAAGAAAATGGAAGAGTTGAAGAGACAGCACGAAGAGAAGGAGGCACAACAGAAGGAACTCGCTGAGCAGGAGGCCTCTCTCAAAATCAAATTGGAGAGGGCTGAAAAACTGGTATCAGGATTGGCTGGTGAGAAGATCAGATGGGAAGAGAAAGTGGCGGTTAGTTGAAATTTCGCGATAGGTGAAAGTTTTTTGAAATTTGGATATTATTATAGCTGCAACGCTGTAAGTTCTTGTGGTTTGTTATGGTGATCCGTGGTTTCTTACATTGGTCCAAAATTGATAAAAACAGGTAATTTGATCAGTTTAATCTATTTTTATTATTTTCACATAGGTTATCCGTATATTGTCGTTCTCAGTATGGCGTTTTCTATACAATTGTTTTTATAAATATCTTTTGCTATTATGAGAAGTTACTTTATTAATAGCCGCGTCGGCAATTCCAGGCGGCTATTATTGCGTTCCTAATTTTTTAAATCGTCTAACAGATTTTTGTTTCGTCTTACCCTGACTTCTTGGAATTGACTTTTTCAATGACTTCAGTGACTTCTACTTCTTTGCAGTTCGTGACGTCATTTCTGCTTTTAGGTCAATTGCGTGACTTACCTCACTAAAAAAAGACTTCTGAACTCACTTATGGAACTTTAAATTTTATGAACATTTACTAATTAAAAGTCAATAGTGTGCATCGAAGTAGTGCCAAACTTATATGCCCTAATTCCTGAGTAATAGAGTCTTGAGTTTTAATATCGAATATTAATTTTGAAAAAGCTCCATTAGGGTTTTTCCTTGTAGAGCAAATGTGTCTCATAAAAATGACAGTCCGAATCTAACCCAAAAAGTCTAGTGGTCCATTAAAAAGCCGGTGGTCGATCTGTCAATCTTATTTCCTTAGTTGTTTCAATTCATGGTAGGCCGCAAGCGTCTATCGCGGCTATTTTCGGGCAATCTACCGGCTATGTTTATTTGATGCACCGTTTTTACTGACTTAAATGAGTTTTTAATAGCCGCCCTCATCTTCTCAGCCGGCTATTATAGCGCTCCTTTATTTACTTCGTCGAACTTTTTTTCGCTTCACCCATTTTGCCGCTTTTTCGACATTTTGCGTGAAATCTTTTTGACTTCTCTAGGTCATTCTGCTCAAAGTCCTTTTAAACAGCAGCTGCTCAGCAAAGCAATTGAAAATGACGAGAGTCAGTATAAAAAATCAAAGTCCGAAATAGAAACGGGATAAACCCATAAAGCCCATTTTTAGATGCCCGGTACTTGAACTTTGTTCTCATATGTTTTGGTTACTATCTATGATGCTTATTGGTATTGATATTAGACCCTGTAGCCTCTCTCTGAGAGAAAGGAGTATGTTCAATGACATCAAAATAAATCGTACTTAAAAATGTTTTTATACAAAAATCAACTTTTTTTGATATTTTCTTTTCTTTCAATCCCAATAGAGTTATGGGAATCAACGGCGGCTATTTTCCGGCAATCTGCCGAGTGTGTTTTATTTTGTTTTGCTTTTAGTTGCTCTCAAACGAAGTTATGGCAACTATGTTATTCCTGACGTATTTTTTTATTAATGGGATTTGTACTGCCAATTTGTCATTTGACCGTTGTTGTATGTTTCGAATTTTTGATGCTTTTGATCTTGATGAATGTGATAAAACCGGAGGGAGTTAATTGGCTGAACAATTTTTTTTATTACCTCATAAGTTTATTTGCTGCTCAAGATTAAAATAGTTGTACATGTCGCACTGGTTTGGCATGTTGTAACCAGTGATCGTTTTTATTTTAAAAAAGTATGCTTTTATTAGATCTTGATTTTTTATTCCGTTTATTGTTTCATCTCACTAAGTATCGCCTTGATTGATAGTTCTATCATTTGGTGTGCATTGATTTAAATGAAACAGTACCACAATGTTTAGGTATCACAAATCTTCTGTTATCAATAATCATAATTGACTCGCAAATTCCTATTGGACTTTCCGAAAAAAAAACTGATTTCAGATTTTTCAATCACAATGCTTGATTGATGTAAATTGCATGTTTAAGCGCGAATTGTTTATGGTTTTAATGAAAGTCAACGATAATTTCCAGTTAGTACTAGAGTCTTTTTGCTCTGTTTTCTTTGCTTCATCGTCTGACATTCATTTTTGGTTTTATCTTTTTTTTCATAAAGAAAAGCTGTTGTCAAAAGCTGTTCATTGATTTGTTCCTCTATTGAATGGTTTATGCGTGCTCAACGTTATATTTTTGCTGTTCTTAGCATGTGTTTTTAAATATTTCGCGTGTTTGCTTTTAAATCATAGTTAACTTTGTCACTCAACAAAATGACCTCAGCAACCGAATTTTTTAAAACTTAGGTTAATTTCAAGGTAACTATATGATGTAATGACGATTACTAATAAAATGTGTCTGCCAGATTTGAATGAAATTTGATTGCCACCGGCATCAATATGACATTTTTTGGCATCAATTTGTTAGCGTCGTCCATAATTCCAGGAACTCAGTTCTATATCGGTTCCTATCTATTTTTTATGGCACGCGATTCTATTTCGCAGCTATTTTTGAGTCTACCTGTCTTATTTTTTGATATGATTATTCTATATGCAATTTGCTTGATTGTGATATTTTCTAGGCTCTTAGTATTATTTTGATTACTTACCTTATGCGGATTTGACTTTTATTGCTTTGACGGGTATAAGTTGCTCTTAAACTAAACATTTTTCTGACACTTAGACATCTGCTGTCTACCGTTTTGTTTACTAGACTTCCTGAGTTTTAATAATTATTTTTAAACCACTCCATATAAATGTTATAATGTCAAATTCTTTTTTTGGGTTATACCAATCTGTTAATTCTTTACAAAAAAACACCAGTTCGTAACATGAGATTAATTTGATCACTCAGATACCAAGCTATTGCTATTCTTTCTGCAGTTTTAGGGTGTCTTTTATATAAAACTTCACTGAGCTTATAACATTCTCGCATTACAGTTGAGCAGCGAAACATTTCTTGTAACTATAGCTGTAAATGTTTTTATGGAAAATTTAAAATTTTTAGGTCAAATATTTACGGGGTCATTGTTTTTACACAAAGAGATATATATTTCAGGTACCTTCAAAGTGAATTATTTTACATTAGCTCTTGAAATTCTACAAGTCTTTGTAATTTACTAACTAATTTTTTAAAGCTCGCTTTAATATTATTTGCTAAAACGCAGGTTCTTGCTTTTTTGAACACTCTTTTGGCTTTATAGATTATTTCTTTGATATTATTTATGTTTCGTATAAAGATTTAACTCTTCTTTATTTCCTTTATGGGAGTGTATTTTAAGGCAGAAGTCTTTGGAATTCAGGATGATTTATACTTCTAATTTTTGGATGTGGTTATCTTTGATTCACGCTTAACTTTTCCATGGCGCAACGTTTAACTTTGATTACCTTTTGATTTCATTTTTTTGGTCTCATTTGAGTGGTAAACACAATTTTTTTCCACATTTTGATTGTGTTGTTAAGTGTTTTTAATGAGACAAATCTCATCGGCCAGTTGCGCACATTTTTTTTACTTACCAGAATTCATATTATGGCAATTTATATATTTCAAATAAAATTTGATTTAGTGATTAAGAAAGTAATTTTGTAGGTTCAGAGTCGTTTACTTTTCGGCTCCTCTTCTTTTTTCTTGAGCTGTTTCAGGCTATGTTTTTTTCAGCTGATTATTTTTGTGCAGATTTCAGTATTTGTAATCTGCGATGTATTCGTCCTTCAAATAACTTTTTAAATCCCGAAAACAAAAATCAAACACAAGTCAAACATCAGTTGCTTCAGGAATCAAACGAACGTCTTGGAATTCTTTGATTATTTGTATTACAAACTGTATTATAAGGTCCGCTGCGAATAATTGTTGTAAGGTTTCGCCTTGTAGAGAACTGGGATTATCAGATTTTCATTTCCGCTCTTTGTCTCTTTTTCATCTCGGTTTGCTGTGTATGAATAATTTAATTGTTTGATAAGTCTTTTCGATTAACAGAACGTATTAATTTGACTAACAGAACGGTAATTAATTTCGACAAAGTAATTAATTGACTTGAAATAGTAGTCGGCTACGGCCTGAATCTAGTTTTGTTTTGATTCCTAATTCTTGTCGCTACCTTTTCTGACTTCGACAAACAGATTTTTTGTCGTTTTTATCAAACTTTTTGTGATTTCCTTTAATTTTCTAGGTTGGTTTCATGTTTCTATCATTCTGCTCTAAACGCTTTTAAATAGTTGTTACAAAGAATTGATAACTGCCCCGCTAATTTGTGACCAGGCCTAGAGCTAATTGGTACGTATCCCTTTTACTTTCTTTAGGATTTTGGATTAATCCTCATTAAGAAGTCGGATTGAATTAACATCGTTTTTCTCATTTTGCAAAAGTTACAAATGTGGATTATCTTTTTTCTTTTCTATGCTCGTGCCAGTCACAACATGGACGCATGGGAATCAGTCAGGGATATTTCGGGCAGTTTTCAATGTATGTTATGACAGTCTCCATAAGTCACGATTTTCACGTTTGACTTCTGACTTACTTCAATCTCTGTTTCAACTGAATGGATTTTAAATTCTTCCATGCATTGAATTACGCAATGTAGTGAATATGGTCAAAGTCAAAAGAGCAAAATCGAAAGAGACGGGATAAACCGATAAAGCCCGGTCATTAAGTCCTTGAGATTTATGTTATCAAAGTTCATTAGTGTTTGCTAGCTGATATCCGTATTGAGCTTATTAGCTTTCAGTTTTAGAAGCTGAATTAGGTATAGTTTTAGGTATAGTTAAGTAAAACTTCAGGCCAAGTTAGAACGCTTTTTGAAACTGAAAAAAGGGAAAAAAATCAGTCAATTTGTCTCTTTTTTTTATTTTTCTATTTCAATCACGATGTGCATCAAGCGCGTCAACGGCGGCTATTTTCTGGCAATCTGCCGGCTATGTTTGTAATTTGAAGTCATCCGAGTTGTCATAATACAGTTACCTGTGGTATAATGTCAGTCCACATTCCTTTCCAAAAAGATTTTTTTGATGAGAACAAGTGCATAAGAACCCATAGAATCGAGTCTCTCGCCTTAGTCGAAAACTAATGCCAAATTTGCAACTATTTGCAAACTAATGCTGATTTTGCAAAAAATTTGCAAACAATCGGAATAGTTCGTTCCGGTCGAGCTCTGCTTAAATATGGATGCTACTTTTAATTGGCCTCACTTTCTTTTTCCCCTGCCAGGAGTTGGAAGAGAATCGTGGCTATTTGGTGGGTGACTGTCTGGTAGCATCAGCCTTCCTCTCCTACTGTGGCCCATTCTTGTCCGAGTACAGAGACGAGATGGTCAACAACATCTGGTTGGCCCAGATCAGGACTCTCCAGGTGCCTTGCAACCCTCTCTTCTCCTTCGCCAACTTCATGTCCAAACCCACAACTGTCAGGGAATGGAATCTTCAGGTAGTCTTCATCATCAATTATTATATTTACACCCACTCCCTCATTAGGGTATAAAGGTAAATGGGAACATAAAGGTAAGAGGCATAAAGGTAAAAGGCATAAAGGTAAAAGGCCAATGGGAACAGATCTAATGGCACCAACAGCTCAAAACGTGCTAACGTTCGGTCGGACGCTTATTTTTCTGTAAACGCATAATTCATTGTTCATATATTCCTCTCTAAGGGATTTTTATGCTATACTGTAAAGCTGAGAGCAAGAACTAGAGAGTTAACTGCTATTTGAGATAAAATTTGATGAATTTGAGGTATTTAATGTGTTCAACTAATCCGCATTCAGTTCTTAAATCTTTTCCGGTGCCCCACCCCCAATTTTTAAATTATGACCATAAATCTGGGGAAGCGAGGATGAGGGGATATAATGGCAAAGAAATAATCCAGAAATTTTACATCCAAATCTTTCCACTAATTTCACAGGTGCAGATTGGAACTTTGACAAATTTGGGTGTGTTTGGTACCCACTCTGTTTGATTTGTCAAAAATATTCCTATAGATTGAGATGCGGGGCATCGATCCCCGTACCTCTCGTATGCTAAGCGAGCGCTCTACCATCTGAGCTACATCCCCTGAGTGTCAGAGGGTTTCTTTGCTGAACCATTAAGTTTCACTGGTGGCGACCGAAATCAGTTCTGAAACATTACATATCCAGTGTAATTTAAGTTTCTTTATGCCCCGTTTATCTTCAGAATGATTAATTTGAGGTCATTGAGTTCGCCCAGGCGTGTATTTTTCACCGAAACTGCTGAAGAAGCATATTTTTATCTTGGTAAATTTCGTCCATTTCCCCGCAGCAGTGAGGTTAGCTTGCATTAGCGAAAACTGGATAAGAGAAAAAAGCTCGCGCACTCTTTCGTTTTGAGAGCAACTTGTTGGCTATTTATGTAAAAGTGCAAGACTGTTCTTCTGCTCAGTCTGATGTACGACCATTTTGCACCTGTTGTTTTTGCCTCCTTTTTCAATTTCCTTTTTGAAAAGGTGATTCATCTATCTTAGTAGCCTTGCCTTGTGCTCATCCAGCTAGTATTTTGTTCTTATTGTTCCGACCCCATCATATGGGGGGGAGGAACTATATACTCAAATGGGTTTTTTTTTGTTCAGTGAATTTTCGCCGATCGATATATTCATCGTAGAAACTTATGAGTGGTATCATTAAAAAGCCCGTCCAGCGTAGATTATAGAATTAAAAAGATTTTTTCGAAATTCATTTTTTACAGGGAGTTATCGAGCTCCAAAATTTTGTGATCATTCTGGCGTTTTTGTTCACTTTTACAGTTTTTTTTTCACTTTTCCGATAAAAGCATGTGTCATATCATTGAAAAGCCCTTTGAAATAGATTATATAAGTTTTTTTTTGAAAAATCCCTGATCAGGTAATATATTTTTTTAGTTATCATATTGACATTTTCGTGGTGTCAAAGTGTATTTCTGATGTTGGTTTTAGATTTTCGGTTTTTGGATAGCAAATTACCGTGTAAAAATATTCACTGCGCCTAGGGTAGAATGATACCAATTTCGTAAAACCTTCGAAACAGAATAGATTCAAAAATTTCTAATTTCTGTCTGGAAAAGGCAAAAACAAAATTTTTGGTTTTTGCCAGTTAAGGTTATTAAAAAAAAAAAATTATTAAAAGGCTTTAGAAAGTTAAATTTAAAAAAGTTATGTCACCCTGATTTGGGCTTTTTGAACAATAAAGTTCGAAAACACCAAATCAGATTGACAAAACCTTTCTAAATTTAAATTTCAAGAACTAGCAGATTTGGATCTAGTCTATCCCCCACCAAAGTGGGTATCTATTTTTACGCCGCCCCACGCCTACGTGCTGTTGTTTTGCACAGTGATACGCTGCATCAGGACTCTTGAATTGTAAATGGTAGTAATGAAAAAAAGATAGGGGGCGGCGGAGCAGAACAGATCCCATAATTTTTTCCCCTTGTCTAAAAAACAGGGGTCTTCCAATTATAGGACCCCCCCCCCACCTCAACTTAGTGGTCAGATAACCTATAGCCCCCCCCCCAGTCATAGTAATTATACAATAATGGGGGCTAAAATTTCATGGGGGATATAATGGGAAAGACCGAAATATAGATCTGCACAACTTTAGTTCATATGTAGTTGAAACCTATTCAATAAATGGTCTTTCACATTATAACCCCCTGCAATTATAGCTCCCCATTATGGTATATTTACCATGACTGGGGGTTATAAGTTATATAACCACTAAACTGGGGGGGGGGGGGTTATAATGGGTAAGACCCCATTATTGAGCCTGTTTCAACTAAAAATTTATAAAAAAATGTGTCGGTCTATCTTTTAGATATGGGGGGAGAATTATGGGATCTATTTCCCCCGCCCTCCGTACCTTGTTTCTTATTACTACGTTTTACAATTCATGTGTTGTGATGCAGAGTATTACTGTGCAAAACATTAGCATGTAGGCGTGGGGTGGCGTAAAAGTTACGGGTCGTTCCCATTATAGACCCCCCATGAAATTTTAGCCCCCATTATGGTATAATTACCATGATGGGGGCTATAGGTTATCTGACAACTAAGCTGGTGGGGGCTATATTGGGAAAGACCCAAAGTTACTTACCCACTTTGCTGGGGGGGGATAGATTGGTTCCAAAACTGATGGTTGCAATAATAGCTTTGACCTCATTCTGATGGTGATAATTAAAATGGGAGTAAATTGTATTGTGTTTGCAGAAATCAAACGTGCGTTCAAATCATCAAAAAAGTTGTGATTTTTGGCAGAGTTGTTTTGCTGCTGATGATTTCGCGCCAAGTCAAAAATTGCAGCGACAAAGAATTTTTTGCTCATCTCAATCTATAGAAGTCAACAGAAGTTATATTGTTGGGAAAAAAGTCGGTGTCCCCAAAGTACTAAATATCATCCCCCCCCCAAAAAAAAACATACATACACAAAAACACACACATACCCAAACACACACACACACACACACACAATCATGTATGCGTGGAGGGCGTTCGAAGTGGTTGGGGGGGGGGGTCGGAACATAATGTGCTGTGCACATTATCACGATTCGCCTTGGTTCTTTTTAATTACCATAATTTGAAATGTATTATTGCGCCATCTGTTAAAGAGACTTGCTCGCATATTTCTGTATTTTTGGTCACTCATTTATCCCATTTGTGGACCAGTTTAGATCACGCAAGATTGCAAATCGAGTAGAACTTGAGCGGTGTTTTGGAGAAAAATGATTTATTTACAGCGTTAAAATAGAGAAAACTTTTTGAGCAATTTTCTAAATTTAAGAATTTTTTTATTCAATTGCCTTAATTTAATTTTTGTTTTCATTGTTTCTCCTTCAGTTCTGTATCGCAGTTTTACTATTGCTTTTCGAAGTCAAGCATATCTCTATTTCGTCAAAGACATCATTAAAAATAAATTTCGCATTTTCTCAAGATCTTGAGAATTCAGTCAAATATTTTGATTTCTCTTGGTTTGTTTCATTCTTGCCTCATTTTGTGTTGAGTGGTTGCTCACTCTTTTTGAAACATGACATTAAAAACAGAAACGGGTTAAACTCCTAAAGCCCAGTTTTGGAGGTCATTTATTTAAAATTTGTTTCCTTTCATCTGTTATCAGGTCTGATGCTATTAGGTGTTTGTACTCCCACCCCCACTATTCTCTCATTTACAAACTAGAAATTTAATTACCAAATGAAATCAAAATGAAATACTTTTGATGTTTTTGTAGGAATATTTATTTTTTATATATATGTTCTCGTTTCTCTGCTTTTTTCGATTACAATCGGGATCTTTTTGGATTCACTGTTAGATATTTTGCGGCAATCTCCGCGGTATCTGTGTGTATTTTTGTGTAGGAATAAGTTCTTCTGCTGTCTAATTAATAATTTTTAATGTGAAGATTTGAGGCCAAATTTATCACAGAGTGACCTCATTTTGTCCAGAGAGTGACACGTGAGGGCTAATAATTGAAAAGTAACTAACTTTTTTATTAACAAAATTAGGTCCCACCGAGATTTGAACTCGGATCTTTGGATTCAGAGTCCAAGGTGCTAACCATTACACCATTGGACCGTTAAAATTAGCGAAGTTTTTCGTATCAGACATCAATTTCCCTCTAATTGATAATATTATGAGGTCGGACGAATTCAAGGTACTGCCCCCGGTGAATAGTTTTTTTGGATCTTTCCCTTTTATAGCCCACCCCCCCACCCCCCCCCCCACAAAATTATAGCCTCCATGCTATGCGAGAGCAACTATAGACACTTCTAGAGTACTAGAGCGTTTTAAGTATGTACATATTGTGCGTTTTATCTTACTGGTGCTTTATAGACTCGCATTTTCTTTTGCCTTAATGTTTTGTTTAATTTTTACTGCCCATTTCTTAGATCGCTCAAAAATATGTGACCTGTTTATGGCGTCATAATTGTGCAATTAATAGAATTGGCTGAGCGTAAAAGGTTTTAAATAATTCTGTCTGATCAAAATTGGGTCTGAGGAGATTTGTTCTAATCATTGGATGCTGAGTTTAAGGTTCTAGCCATTGCACCATGGGATCCTGAATGATTATATAGTCATAACTATTTGACTTTAAGCAGAATTGTCTACAGTGTTTAGTTCATCCTTATTTCTGCGTTGACTCTCCGAAAGGTGGACATGAAAATAAACAAGGCGATATTTGTCGAAATGTGACAAAATGGTTTGTAAGGTGAAATAGATGTCATGTAGCTGTAGGCATTTATTGAATGATTTTCTCTAAGCACGCAGTAAGCTGGACAAAAAGGGAAGATTGGGCGTTAAGCTAAGATGGTAGAGCAGTCGCTTTGCATGGGAGCCATCCTTTATTTCTGGTGAACTCATAAATTTAACAGAATCGCGACTGTGCGCGTATGAGTTGTAGCTAGTCTTATGTTCTCGAGGGCATTCTTTTAAAGAGGTGAACTGCCCGCTCAATGTCCTTGCATGAATTTGTAAATTGTAACTTACTTTTGATAAAGGAATTCAAGATGTCCAATTTGGTGTCCGGAGTACTAGCCGACGTGAAAATTAGCCTAAAAAGTAGGAAAATTAGTAGAATTGATTGATGAGATATGTATATAGAATTAATTGTTAACAATGCATGTAGCATGGGGGTGCCTTGGTGTAATGGTTAGCACCTTGCACTTTGAATACAGAGATCCGAGTTCAACTCTCGGTGGGACCTGAGTTATCGATTTTGTTAAGATACTTAGGTTACGTAATCTGAGTTTTGGATCTCTTTTCCACTTTTTTGTGTTTTTATAGCTATCTGCTGAAACAATTGAATCAACATATATGTTATTGCATTTTTGTTGCTGCAGGGCCTGCCGGCTGACCAGTTCTCGACTGAAAACGGAGTGGTGGTGACAAGAGGTACCCGATGGCCACTGATGGTGGATCCACAGGGACAAGCCATCAAGTGGATCAAAAACATGGAAATCAAGAGAGTAAGCCCCCTCACTTATCATAAGACCACTATCTATTCTATGTGAACTATTTATGGATCTACTCTCCCCCCCCCTCCCCCCCCCCCCCAACAATTGTTTTTTGCACCCCCAGTTACAAATTGTATGTTGTTATATAGCAGGTTACTACGTAAAAAATGGCACGTGCTTTTTCAAAGGCGTCTAATTTCGGGATATAACTATCATCTTCAATCATGAGTTTTTATTTTTATCTGACCAAAGTGGGGAGAACAGAAACATACTTTTCGTGTGTGTAAAAATGGAAGGACTGATGAAAATGGATTCATCAATTAGTTGATCTACTGTTTTAGTAAACATAGTCATGGTAACCAAGTTAATTTTTAATTCAAATTTCAGTCATTAAAAAAAATATTCATTGGTGTGTTTCTGAACTGTACCTTAAAATTTTGAAGGAACAGGTATAGCCAAGGTTTTCTCGGCTTTCTCCTCCCGTTCCGTTTACAATTGAAAATCTGGTTATGCGGTGGTGACTGTAAATAAGACTAAATCTTCCGCTAGTAACGAAAAGGAAGACATTTTTTTCCTGACCACTGCTCCTGATGATATGATCTTGATGTTATAGTGACAGTTGAATCTAAAATGGTGTTTTGTTTCAGACTAAAGTTTGTCTGGCATCTTAAATTCCTCGATGCAAACTTGATCTAATTTTTCATGTTAGATTTCATGGCGGTGCTCATAGACCATTTTAATTCTGCGGTCGCGGTGCGAATCTACTACATCAGAAGCCTTTTTAGCTGAAATGGCGGCTTTGTGGCTGTAGTATGCTCGCAATATTATTATTAGCAGGGAAATCAAGGTTTTGAGCACACTGTTTCCATCTCAACCCCTCCCTTCCCCTTCGACGCAAAGAAAATATTGTTTCAACATCTGTGCGGGTGTGTTTTTAGCATCGGTAGCCATTTACGTAGCGCGATAAAAGACACAATACATAAGGTTATATCATGATAATGACTTAATTATGTCAAAATATCAGTTTTATATCATTATAAGGTCCTAATTATGTCAACTAGATGGTCTTTTTCAGGAGGGAAAAGGAAACAGTGCCAGTCATTGGTATATTTATTGTCAGAGTTTTCGAATTAATTTCATATTTTTGCAGAATCTGAAGGTGATTGACTTGCAAATGCCGGATTTCATGAGAATCCTGGAAGGCGCTATCCAGTACGGGACTCCGACGTTGCTGCAGAATGTACATGAAGACCTTGATCCTTCTTTGGAACCCATTCTGAAGAAGGCTGTCTACAAACAAGGTCTAGCATCTCTTATTCTAATGTTTTATTCGACCTTCCCTTGTGTGGTACTTTTTACCGATAAACATAAAGAGGATTTGTACTGTATTTGTCTCAAAAGGCATGGGTCTGGTCTGTCTTTCAGTTGATAAAATCTCATTGTTAGTGGATCTCCATTAGTGAATGTAATTGAATTATTTTATTTCAATCGATCCGCGGGGAAACAAAAAACTGTTGGCTTGATTAGTTTGATTTTTCTGACAAACATATTTGTTTTGAAGAACTACTTTGTGCGTTCTGACCTCATGTAATAAGGGGAACTATGTGCAAGTGTAGCTTTTTGTTCTGTCATTTTTGACCCCTTAAATATTATTCTGAGAAAAACATCAGTAGTATTATTTGAAATCCCGTGAAGAGCAGAATTTATCAACCGAGTGACTTTTCAAATTGTGCGCTGCTAAAAAGTGACTTTTTTTAAAAAAAAGAGTTATTGTTAGGAAATTAGGGGGAAATTGACGCAAATTATCATAATTAATTGCTCTCAAACGAAGTTTGTAGCAATTATATTAGGCCTGTCGGTCTTTTTTTAATGCGATTTTTCGCTTGACCGATTTTTCGTCTGACGCTTTTGACTTTTCGTCTTTAAAAACGGGATAAACAGGTAACGCTCAGCGGGCACTAAGTGGTCTTAGAGCCTTTCAGCTCTGTTTCAGCTCAAACTGTTTTGGAGACTTATACTTATACTTATGGTGTGAAGGGCGGTTCTTAGAGGTTGAAGACACCCCCACTGTTGACCCCCCCTCCTATTGCCCCACCCACCCCCCACCGCGCTAATGCCCCCCTACCCCAGTGGTGCCCCCAAACAACCCCCAACTCCCCCCCCCCTCCCGTGGCAAGCTACTGACGAACAACCGCTTGCTAAAAACGCAAATTTTTACTATTTTGCAACTTTTTCAAGCTTTTTGAAAATTTTTGAAATTTTTTGGTTTTTATCAGCCCTAGGTGTTAAAGAAACTCCTCTAGGGTTCGATAATAGGTAACTGCATTGTTTCTAGTTGTAATCGAATGGTCTCAACATTTTAATATCACGAATTTCAGCAATTTTTTGACAAAACGTGAAATTTTTTCAAATTTTTTGACATTTTTTTCCTTATTCAGACCCAGGGGCCAGGAAACATCCTAACGGGTTCGATAATAAGTTACTGACAAATTTTTAGTGGCAATGGAAAAGTTCTTCAACTTTTTAATGTTACAAGTTTTAACAATTTTTTAGCTTTTTTTCAAGTTTTTTTGAAATTTTTTGTAGTTTTTTAGAATTTATCAGCCTCAAGAGCCAAGGAACCTCCTCTAGGGTTTGAAAATAGGTTACTGAATAATTTCTAGATTAAATGTTATGTCTTGCAAGATTTTAACGTCACGAATTTTGGCATATTTTTGATGTTTTTTGCCATTTTTTTTTTCAATTTTTTGACATTTATAGTCATTATTCAGATGATTTTATAGTCATTATTCACATTTTTGAGTCTCAAGGTTCAGAAAACCTCCGTTAGGGTTTGATAATAAGTTACTGGAAAATTTTTGTTGGCCATGGATTAATTTTCAACTTTTTAACATCACAAGTTTTGGCAATTTTTTTAAAACAAAGCTTGCAATTTTTTTGTCTTTTTTAAGGTTTTTCTGGCCTCAAGAGACACGGAATTTCCTCTAGGGTTTGATAATATTTTATTGCATAGTTTATATGTTTAATGGAATGTTCTTCAAGATTTTAATATCAGTAATTTATAATTTAATTTTTATTTTAATATATTAATCCTGTTTGTCCTTTATGAAATTTTTCTCTTGGCCGATTTTTTGTCTGACCCATATGACTTTCGTCTTCAGAAACGGGATAAAGAGGTAGTGCCCTGAGGTCACTAAACCGTGGCTAGCTGTCGGTTATGTTTTATGACTTAATCAAAGCGTAGCCGGCGAATTAAACTGCCAAATAGACTTGCTCAGTCACAACTTAGGAACGGCAACAGGTACAAAATTTTATTGATGGAGTTGGCGGTGCGATCTACAAAATATACCGTTAAATATAGTCGATATTTATAAAATTCTTAAAGCATTTTTAAAAATGTATTTCAAAGTTCGCAATGCTCTATTGTCGATCGCATTCGTTATATATAAGAATCATTTGTTGAACTTGATAGGAAGTAGAGTTGACCGTATTATCAATGACCTTTATGTAGTAATTGCTGAGGGTTGCTTAGAGAGTGAGGCGAGTATTCAATGATTAATTTGTCATCTAATTTAGTTAATAATTCAAATGAACGTATCTATGGACTTCGCGTACATGAAATCAATAAAAATGCAACATAAAAATATTTAAAAAAGTCAGAATTACGTGAACAAAAAGAAAATTTAGTGTCAGACCTCAATTTACCTACTCCCAGATTACATCTTTGCAGCTATTCTAAGACAATAATTCTGGAATTCTTATCTGATTCATGGCTGATGAAAGATCATTTTCTACTCCAATACTTAGTTTGTAATCGGTGCTCTGTCTTTCTCTAAGATGTTTCTTTGCGTTGTGATAGGATTTTTCTCTCTGAACTAAACTGGGACAAACTAGTAAAATTTGAGCTGATTGAGTTTAGGTGCTAATACTATAGTTTTATGTTAGTTTTGATCAAGTTTTTAAGAAACAGACAAGGCATTAATTGTTCAGACATGTCTCCAATCATGGGGCTTTTTTGACCTATTCTTTGTCTAATTTCATATTTGCCTCATAAATAGTATTCTTAACAAATCTTTGTTTCTACAACTTTTATAATGCTGCGTAGATTCTTTATGGTGTTAAGCTCTAGCTAAGGATTTTAATGGTTCTGAAACCACCAAATTTGTGAGTACTAAGTTTTGAGAGCCTGTCCAGCATTGTTTTCAGTCATTCAATGCGAGTGAATAAGACACGGTAAATGTCATCCAACGATTTTAGTTTTTGCTTTTTGAAGGTAGAAGTGGGCAATTGTTAGTTTTGACGACTTTATATACGATTAATTTAAAAAAACTAATATGAAATCTTATGCTGTCCTCTAGTTTTGGCCTCTTTTATTACTTTTTGTTAACTTACTTTTAGCAAACTGTTTTTTATTTACAATGCTAATTTTTAAAAATCTTTACTTTTACCGCCAATGGCTAAGCAAACCTCTTGGAAAATCACCTTAGACGCCTTAAAGTGAGCTTTTTGGACAAATATATTGGAATACCAGTCACAACTTAACAAAAATGTTTTGGTGCTCCTGTTGCAATTCCACTCAAGATTGGCGTTTATACCAAAAGAACTAATGCTACTATTGGAGTGGAGGCTGTTCAAAGTAAAACAGAACGAACAAACTAGCTTCCTTTTTAATAGCCGCCCTCATCTTCTCAGCCGGCTATTATAGCGCTCCTAATTTTTTTTTACTTCTTTGAACTTTTTTTCGCTTTACCCATTTTGCCGCTTTTTCGACATTTTGCGTGAAATCTTTTTGACTTCTCTAGGCTAGTTTCACTCCTCTGTCATTCTGCTCAAAGTCCTTTTAAACAGCAGCTGCTCAGCAAAGCAATTCAAAATGAAGAGAGTCAGTATAAAAAAATCAAAGTCAGAAATAGAAACGTGATAAACCCATAAAGCCCCATTTTTAGATGCCCGGTACTTGAACTTTGTTCTCATAAGTTTTAGTTACTATCTATAATGCTTATTGGTATTGATACTAGAACCTGTAGCCTCTCACTGAGAGACATGAGTATGTTCAATTACGAAATGACATCAAAATAAATCGCAATCAAAATTGTTTTTATACAAAAATCAATTTTTGTTGATATTTTTTCTTTCAATCCCAATCTTTGTTATGGGATTCAACGGCGGCTATTTTCCAGCAATCTGCCGGGTATGTCTATAAATTTTTGCTATTAAGTAGTTGTTATGTTGGCTAATTATGCTTTGCTGCAATTTCTTGAACTTTGCCCAGAAAATGTTTGGTTGGTTCTGGCCATATTTATTTTGGCCGAAATTGATGGAATTTGTGTTTTGGGCGCATTTTTTCGGTTAATTTACTGTCATTTTAAATTTGTTTTTAGATTGTTGTATCAGTTTTTTAATGATGAGCAACGAGCCGTTTCAGTTGTTGTATGACCGTTAAGATGAGTGGAACGATTGACTTTGATTGCCTTGAGAACAATGATTTTCAAAAAGTTTTGTAAATGTCGTATTTCTGCTCGTGTTTTTTGCTGCTGGTTTACTTAGTCTGCATTGCTATTATTAAAAACTAATAAATAAATGGGTTTTGACTATCTTTATATTATCTTCATTTGCTTGACGTGATGTTTTCCCCTGGTTATTCATTTAAGTGGAAGGTCGGAATTAGCTGCGCGAAAAGAGAGATGCGTGAGCCTCCTTGTTACATTATGTGTTTCATAAATTGTAGTGTGATCATTTTGAGTTTCACACACTCATGTTTTGTGTGAATGACTGCTTGTTATCTTTTTGTTTTTGTTAATTTTAGAACACAGTAAGCGTTTCATCATCGAAATCAGTAAAGGTTCATTTTAGTCTCATAAAACATCTCATCCGTTAGTTTCATCATAGAACAAACTTGATACCATAGTATCATGAACTATAGCGATACGGGGAAAGAAACATAATTTCCCTGTCGATTCTTCTAGTGATAATTTTGCGAATTTCAAGTCCTTTCAAAGCATAAAATTGTTAATTGAAAAATGGCGAGCTTTTGAGCAAACTGGTAACTGAACGTGAATTGAATAATGTGAACCTTGTAACTGAATTCTTGTAGTTGTGTTTGATCGAATTGAGTTTGTGTTGAACAGGTGGCCGTATGATGATCAAGTTGGGAGATAAAGAGATAGACTACCATGAGAGCTTCCGCTTCTACATGACAACTAAGCTGGCCAATCCCCACTACAGCCCTGAGATCAGCACAAAGGCCGCCATCGTCAACTTTGCAGTCAAGGAACAGGGTCTGGAGGCACAGCTCCTGGGTATGTAGTTTTATTTCATAACAAAATCCTATCACGCTTTAGCTTTTGATTGGTTGATAAAAATATAAAATGGAAAATAAACGCAGTACAATTGTATAAATTTAATTACTACCACTGCCGCACCTCCGTTCAGTCGCTTGTATCAAGCACCCCTATTAACGTAGAAATTAACTAAGCCGAAATCAGAACTTTTTTACCTTGTTCCCCGCACTTGGAAAAACATAGCAAAATACTGAATAAAAACCGTACTAGAAGGATAATAACTCCATAGTGAAACCTCCTTAAATGAGGGAGTATGCCATAAATCTTTTTCTGGTGCATAGCATATCAATAAACTTGAACAATTACTGATTGAAAAAAGCAGGTATTTTAAAAAATTGGAGAGTACTATTAACTAATCGGATCTGTTCCCAAATTTCTCTTTCTAAAAGGATAAGCTCAAAGCTGCGTATGAGTTAGGCTCATAAGGAGTTAAGCTCTAGGAGTTAAGGAGTTAAGCTCATAAGGAGTTAAGGAGTTAAGCTCAAAGTTGCGTATGAGTTAAGCTCTAAAAGGATAAGCTCAAAGTTGCGTATCTTAAAAGTCCCTTTTAAGATTAAAATAAAATTGAGGCGCTTTTTCGTGCTTTTCGCTAATTGATCTCAAACAAAGTTTGTAGCAATTATTTTGGCCCTAGTTGATCTTTTTATGTGTTTTTTGCTTGATGGTTTTTTGTCTGATAGACTTAATTTTTGATTTACTTTTTCGTGACTCTCTTTTTGATTTGAGTGATCTAAAGTTCTCACGCATTCACAATTTTAAATGGCTGAACTCAATTTGCGGCAGTTTATATCTTATAGTCAAATCAAAATTCTTTTTTGTTCACTTTAAAACTTTGTGCTGGTACCTAGAAAACTCTAATATCGTCATTTCGAGGTCCTTATACCTCCTTTCATGCAAGTTGGATGAGGCAAGGTTCTCTGCTTGCCATTCGATAGCAGTTTTTCCGAAGTTAACCAGTTGTTTGATTGCTCTTGAACGAAGTTCGTAGCATTTATTGTAAACGTGTGTGTCTTTTTTATGCAAAACTTTCGCTTGACGGTTTTGACTTTTCGAGTGACTTTTACGCCCTTGACTTTTTGCGTTTCGCGTGATCTAAAATTCTCTCTCAAACACATTTTTAAGCAACTGAACTCAATTGGCGGCAATTTAGTACTAAAAGTCAAATGAAAAGTGCGCCGAAACTGGTGCCATTTTTCACTTTGAATGTTAATAGTGGTATAGGTGTATGTTAACCTCTAATGTGGTTATTTGAAGCCCACTATTGAACTTCATTGTCCTATTTAGACTCCCCCCCCCCCCGACTGAAGCAGGCTGCAATTGATTAGAGCTCCCATTAGTCGTTCGAGAGCAATTCTTCCGACGTTTAGTCGGTTATGATTCTTTTAGTAATTTAATTTTGACTTATGGTAACCCCGTGAGAGCGACTTTGTCTACATCAGAACTACGTAAAGCTGGCATTTTGTGTTCGCTATACATCTAAGTACTTCAGTTTTTTTGACGTTCGCAAGCGTTTCCTCCTAAATTGTCAAAATAAGTACTGAAAATATAGACAACCATTGAATGCACCATCAGCGCTAATCTTCAATGGATTTTTTATTTCTTTTGGAATGTTTGAAAAGAGATGAAATAAAGCCCTGCTCGTAACTGTAGAGGCATATCAATATTATCTGATCTAAATGTTGATAATAAATTTGGCTTCAATCATCAGCTGCATCGTGATAGAGAGCACTTTTATTCGCCTCCTCGTGATTTCTTCTTAACTGCTTCCAAGCGAAGTGGAAGCCATTATTGTTGCCGTATTTTTGCACAACTTGGCGAGAAGTATTGGTATTCTTAAGTTTTTATTCATCATTTATACGTTGACTTTTTTTCGGAAAATTTCCGATGTTTGCGAACGGTTGGAGCCCTTCCCAAAGCCTGTAGGGTCATAACGTAGGCTGTAGGGTTTGCGCAGGACAGCCAGTCAAGAAAAAAATAGTTAATTCTCGAGGAGACGGTTTTTTGAAGAGCTTTTCCCAATTTTACTAGATGGACATTAATCATCACACTGAAGACTAAGTTTTGGTAATTGTTATAGAGTTGACTTTTTTTAATGTTTTGAACTCCCGAATTGGAATAATGGAATTAAAAATCGATTTTATCGCTCTTTTATTAATAAAAGGTTATCGACGAAATCCATTCTACGGCATCAACCGGGGACCATTTTAACGATTTAAATCCTCTTAAATCTATTTAAATCTGCTGAAAGAGAATCGATTATAATAATTTAAAACAAGCTTTGAAATGGATTTAACTTGAGCTACGAAAACTCCATTAAAAGCTATCAAATAGAATAAAATTTTTTTATTGTTTTTCCGCTCAGTAAATGAGCGTTCCTAATAGAAACTAGAAAAGGCGGTGAAAACCGTTAGTTTTAATTTTAAATTAGCCTTTCATGTATTTTGAAAGTTTTCAGCTGTCCATCAGTTTCGCAACAGCAAGTCTATCGGCTCAGCAGGTGCCCATATGAAGAAAACGAAGATCTGCATCTATAATAGAGAACATAATGCTGCCAAACCTTAAAATAATTCAAATAGGGTAAAATTGGTCAAAAATTTTTAATAAGATAATGATCAATACCTGGATAGAAGATGTCAAAGTTGGATTGAATGTGATCGATCACTTTTTCGACTAATTTTTGTCTATTTTTCGACCGTTTTCCCGCAATATATTCGTTTTGCGGACCTATTTTCGACTAATTTTTGTATTTTTTTTCTAGCCTTTGTTGGCTAATATTGTCGTTTTTTGGACCTTTTTTCGTCTATTTTTCAGACCTATTTTCAACTAAATTTTGTATTTCTTTGAAGGTGTTGACTTACTTTTGTCCAGGTTCATTTTGGAGATTTTCTTATTGAAGTCAGGTAAAACTAATTTAGACCAAATGTTATTGAATTGAAGCTTAAAAAAAATCCAAATTGAACTAACCTATTGGCTGCTTTTAATAGTCTCGATTTGCTCCTTGAAAGGATTTGTACATTTGCTGGACTCAGGATTTGTATATTTGCTGGACCTGGAAAATCGTAAAGCCAAAAAAATGTAAATTTAGTGCCAAATAAGTGAGAAGTTGAATTGAAATGACAAACTAGCCAGTTGGCTGCTTTTTACTAGTCTCCCTTTGTCCTGGAAAGGACTCGATTTATATTTGATGGACCTGGAATGAAATTGTGACGCCAAAAAATTGTAAATTTATAGCCAGATAACTGAGAAAAATATGTTGAGTTGAAATTACAAACCCCAGAAGAATACGAAATCATGCGCAGTTGACAATTTGAAATGTGTTTTAGCAGTTGTGTTTTCGCACAGCTAACAATTTTTTTTCAATTCTGATTAGCTAAAAATCGATCGCGAGAAAACAAGACAGCCCTTAAATAAATTTAGTTCCATTTAAATGCGTTTAAAAATTTGCTTAATAAAAATGGCTGTAGTAGCTGCAGATTTTTTAAATATTCCCCATATATTTTCAAAATGTAGTCTTAGCCAAAGAAAATATCCATTAAATCGATTGCTTGTTTAAGTTTCCCGGACCCTGGCTAATATTTTTTAATAAAGCACTCAAAAACCATATACTTACGATGACGTCTGTTTTTCTGAAAACAATATATTATACCAATCGATTGTTAAAAGAGTCAATGGTTAAAAACCAATCTACTTCAACGGCTAAAAGTGTCAGTCGGGGTACCCCAACTGCGCGACACACATTGTTCTGACCAGGGCAGATTTCGGTCTCGATGGTCTCGTACCCATTTTGCGCAAATGTTTTGGGATGTTTTTGGTCTCGTTGGTTTCGTGGACACAAATTTTTTGGTACGCTTTATCCATAATTTCGTTCTCTCTAGTTGCAATTAATTTTTTATTTAAGAGAATTCAATCTATGGCAATTTGTAAAAGCAAGCATGATTTTGTGGTTGTGAGAGATTTTGCACGATTTGTAAGTTGGAGTACCTTTACTTTACGCCTCCTTTTTCTACAGCTGTTTCAGGTACTTTTTTTGGCTCATAATTGTTGAAAGTTGTTTGAAAGTAGCACCTTGAAAAGAACTGTGGAAAAAAATATCGAATTTTCATTTGTTCTTTTTCTCTTTTTCGTTTTGCTCGTTCTTTTGGGTATGGACTATTTAATTGTTTCATCCAACAGAAATGATACCACGTTAAGAAAGATATTTTTTGAGCGTCAACTTGAATGGATTTTTCAGAAAGATGTTGGATTTTGCTTCTTTGTTCTCCATTTCATTTCTTTTTCTTTTGTTTTCGGTTTGATTTTTCTTTTGATTCTGATTGGTTTGATTTTTCTCTCATTCTGCTCTAAACGCATTTAAATAGCGGCTTCTCGCATAGAACCGATAACGGCCTCATAAATTCCGGTGTTTAATTGCTCTCAAACGAAGTTTGCAGGAATTATATTAGTCCGTTCTGGTGATGTTTTTATGCGATTTTTTGCTTTCCGATTTTTTGTCAGACCAATTTGACTTCTCGTCCTCAAAAATGGGATAAACAGGTAGCGCCCAGTGTTCAATAAGTTCTCTTAGAGCCTTTCACCGTTTCACAGTGCAGCCGCCTCCCACCGTTTCCCCCTCCACTGTTCCAAGCCCCCCCCCCCCCCCTCCTATCACCCCCCATCAATCAGCCCCCACCTGCTGCGCTCACCTCATGCTATGCTCACCAGGCCTAATGCTGATTGGCGCGTATCCCCCTGACTCTCCCGAGTATGCTGATTTAAGCCTAATTTAGTGGTTGGATTGAATTATATTTTGATTATTTTTATTATGATTTTTATTATAGTTTCATATTTAAAAAACACAAATGTAGATTATTTTTATTCTTTTCTATGCTCGTTCCAGTCGCATTTAGTACGCATGGGAATCATTCGGGGCTTTTTCCGGCAGTCTTTCGGGTATGTTTATATAGATTTTTTCACCTTGCCTCCTCCCAGTACGTATTACATAGGAAAACTTTTTGTCACATAATACGCAACCAGTAAACTGGGGGCGGTTTAAAGTGGATCCGAAATTTGGGATTTGATACTAATTGCTGCCCCCATAAAGCAAGGACTGGACATTATGGTTTTGGACTCTAAATCGTAATGGGTTTTTTAAAAGTTTTTTATGGATAAAAGGTGGCAAGAAGTTAGAGTTGATTCGGAATGCATTACGTTGCAGACCCCTGATAATGAAATATAACATTACATGGCAAATATTCGTCTGTTAGTATAGTATGTGCACTTGGAGATTGCATTAAGGTCTACAATCTAAATGGTTGATCACAAACTCAAAATTGTAATGACATTCAGTTCAAAGTTGATATCATGGTTGTTACTTCATACTCTCCCATTGCTTACTGAAATGCTATATGTTAAGCCTATTTTGTATGCTGAGCCAGAGCGTTTTTTAATCGTTTGCTCGTGTGAATTGTGGAGTCAAGTAAAAGTGGTCTGTATGCTGAATGAAAAATTCACATTAAGCGTGTAAAAGAGGTCCCACCGAGATTTGAACTCGGATCTTTGGATTCAAAGTCCAAGGTGCTAACCATTACACCATGGGACCTTGTAAACGTGTGAAGCCAAGTATTTGGAATCAATCATTTTCCAACAAATTGACAATATAATTGAAGTCAGACTACGTAATTCACCACCGCCCCCGTGAACATTTTTTTTCTCATAACCCTGCGTGATTTTTTGCGCTGCCACTAAGGGTTTAGGTTGTCTGACGAGATGGAGATTGCCATTACACCTTGGGACTACAGAGGGTTTCTGCTAAGGGCTGTTTCAATATACATGCGCGATTTGTTCCTAATTCATTTGCAGCAGATTTGTGGGTCCACATATTTGGGTTTCGATCATTAAATATAAATTGTATATAATCACGTAGAGGTAAGCGCATACTTCATATATGTTTGACGCCCAAAAATTCCGATCAAAAACGATCATTTTTTTGAACAAAAGTTCAACAGGTGACCGCATTCTTCATATATGTTGCGACTGCTTTCTCAGCATGATGTCATTTTTCAGCTGAAAATCATTTTATTGTCTGTCATTCTATCAGAAAAGTGTTTATTGCCACATTTTGTATTTGTCGCAAAAAGTATGCTTTTTATGACAAAGCATATGCGTATTTTTGGTTTTTCACAGCATAATCGCGTGTCATGCAAAACTAAATAACTTTCACGCGGCATAATGTAGTTGGGATCTGCAAGCCTCATCTACCTTTGCCTCATTAAAATAGCACCTTTATTTTGTTCCAAATTTTGATTGCAACGTCAAATATTTTCTGTCTGTGTTATTATGTATCAGATAGAAAGGTCAATTTACTTTCGTTTGTACTAAACGTTTAACACACACGTGCAACTAATTTAGAGACGCGCACGTAATTTTTGTATCAGTTTAGATAGTTTGGCCGCAAACAAAACTGTCCGTTAATACTGAAATTTCATTCATTTTTGCATTTTATTTTCTGTTGAAAGAGCCTTTTTGGGTAAAAATGGGACGTTTTTAACCATGTCGACAGAAATGAAGCTGCTTTTGGTCCCTCAACGCTGCATGGAGTCTTATTTTATGTTAGAGAAAACGGATTGAAGTTTGTACTTCCGATTTTTGAGGAAAAACCCATTTAAAAGATTGCTCCAAAGTGAAATTTATTGTGTAAGCGGAGATGAAGCAATGTGCGATAATTCTCAGTCTGTTGTCCTCCATATTTACACTTAAAATGAACGCTTCATGTTTTATAAGATATGTTGCTAATTTTTGGTGATGTCGTAAGACGCGATATAAGATTAACTGAACTAAAAGATACGCCCCACAAGGGACTCGAACCCTTGACCGTTGGATTAAAAGTCCAACGCTCTACCGACTGAGCTAGCAGGGCTCGAGAACGTGCTCTTCAGGTATTTTGAGTTCTCGGGTGGTCTTTCGGCGAATACTTTAAATTTTCAGAAAACTAAAAAAGAAACGAAAACAAACGTTAGTCAGATTTGGTAGATTTTTGATGTTCAGCGCTCCCCCCCCTTTAACGTTGAGTCCTGATGTTGATAGTCGGTATTGTTTGTCAGGTATTGTTGTGAGAAAAGAACGACCGGAATTGGAGGAACAGAAAGACACTCTGGTGTTAAACATTGCGAGTGGAAAGAACAAACTGGTCGAATTGGAGAACGAGATTCTCAGGTTTGTCCATTCATCACTTGTCTTCGCAATTGCTTCTGATCTTCTGATTTTTTTTTACTGTGTATTCCAATTGTTTCGATTTTTGAGGCCGAAGTTGGATCTTTTTCGTTTGTGCCCCCTCCCCAGCTTAGTGGGTGCATATTATTTTCACCCCCCCCCCCCCAAACGTACATGCCATTGCCATATTTTTACATAATTGTTTAAATTGTTTAATATGTAATAGCACGTGCTCTGTAATTGGGGGGAGCATAACATACTGGGGGGGGGGGGCACATCTTCATATATTTCAAAATCGGCACATCTTCATATATTTTAAACAGAATATATCAGTGATATATCTCCCCCCATTGTGGGTAGTAAGAGCTTAACATTTATGCCCAATATGTATGATTTAGAATCATTAGGGAACTAAACATCAATGGAAGCTTCTATAATTTAGACTATTGAATGAAGCACAAGGGTCCCTACTGGATGATGAACAACTTGTGAACACACTTCAGCAGTCCAAAATCACCTCTCAAGAGGTCACCGAGTCACTTGTGGTGTCTGAGGAGACAGAGAAAAAAATCGACGCCGCTCGTGACGTAAGTTATTTTTGATGACGTCATTGAAATCCGGATGTATTGATCCGCTGATTTTTCTCCCCGATTCAATTATCATATAAAATAATTTAAAAACTCTTTTCCTAGTAACACATTAAGGCTCGAGCAATTTTTCATGCACGCGATATGGACCTAGACGGTTTTGAAACATGAGCTGGTTTTTTCTTGAGAGCTGAATTCACACAATTTGAGATGAGATTGGAAAATTGGAGTAGTGATTTCGGTCAGGCCGAAACAGGAAGTGGAGCAAAAAAGTAGGTTTTGCGGTGTGACAATTTTTCACACCTGCTCTCAAGTAGAAAGAGAAAACTGTTTCAACAAAAATTTGATTTCTCGATTTGGGTTTTTGTTCACATGCGGTAATTTGACGTTGACAATGAAAGTTCTTTGAATTGTTTTCAGGACTTGTCTTGCTTTTTTTGTTCGTTTCACCTTTCGATCACGTTTCTAGTTTTACATAAGTCACGACTTTCACGTTTGATTTCTGATTTACGTCATTGACAGTTCCACCTTAATGGAATTTGTTAGTATTTTTGAAAATTCATTTGTATTTCTTTTCGAGGTCTAGACTTTTATTCAATGAAAATTTGAGTTATAATTCAGCATTTGTGCTGGTTTTTCGGATTTGTTTGACACTAATTTTTCGTTTCATTTTTGAAACAGCAACCCTCAAACGAACAACTTTGTTGATCATTGTAAGGTTCCTGTTCACTGACTGCTCCTTTGCTGCTTTAATGTGAGTCGCGTCATTTCTTACACTAAGTTGCAGTGATTCGACATTTGTCTTTTGCTATCTATATTCTATAGCACGATAGTCTTTTTACAGCTGTTCTGGCAAAATCATTATCTTGCAAAAAAATGTTTAATCACATTTTTTGGGATCTTATCCGTTTGTGCCTCCCCCAGCTTAGTGGGCGCATATTGTTTGCCCCCCCCCCCAGACGCACGTGCCATTTTTTACCATTAAGATTTACTAAGTAATGGCACGTGCTCCGTAACTGGGGGCGCATATCGTACTGGGGGGGGGGGGGGTACAAACGGATCCTACTTTGCAATAAAGCTTCTCTCAGGATTTTGCCAGAAAAATTTTGAGAGATGAGCTTTTGTATTGACTAGTGTTTAAAGCCAAGGTAGTAATGTTTAAGCATTGTATCAAGGAGGTACCTTTATGCAGTTTTTCTTACCCTTTTCAATACCGCTCAGATGTGAAATGGCTGAGTGACCAAACTTACCACCGATAATGGCCTTGAATACTAACTATATCATGTGGTTTACTGTTCCAAAGGTAAGGTTTAGGAACATTAAGATGACAAAAGAGCCAGTTCAGAATTGTCAAACTTCTGCTGTGCCAGATTCTGAAGTGTCAAAAATTTCTATGTACAGTGAAATAATTTAAAGTTTTCAAAGTGTCTTTTTCAAGCAAGGCTACGTGACTTCTAAAGTCACTTCAAAATTCTGACTTCAAAATTTCAACGGGGTTTTCGAGGAATGTCAGGTTTTCTTAGTGACTTCGATCAGAGTTCACGTAACCTATGCTACACAGTCTGCAAACAATATGCATCTATGGGGTAAAAACGGAAAAGGTCCGGCCATTTCTATAAAAGGCTAGGTTGCAAACGACATGTAAGGATAGCTGTGCTATTATAGGGATACAAGCCGTGTGCACAGCGTGCTTCGATCCTGTTCTTTGTGCTGAATGACATGGGCAGAATAGACCCCATGTACCAGTTCTCTCTAGATGCCTACATTGACTTGTTCAATCTCTCAATTGACAAGTGTCCCAAGAGTCCCAGACTGGACGAGAGGATTCTCAAGTTGAACGATTACCACACATACGCTGTTTACAGGTATCCATCCGTTTAGCCAACACCGCGTTCCTTTCTTTTCAGACTCCTCCTCCTCCTCCTCCTCCTCCTCCTCCTCCTCCTCCTCCTCCTCCTCCTCCTCCTCCTCCTCCTCCTCCTCCTCCTCCTCCTCCTCCTCCTCCTCCTCCTCCTCCTCCTCCTCCTCCTCCTCCTCCTCCTCCTCCTCCTCCTCCTCCTCCTCCTCCTCCTCCTCCTCCTCCTCCTCCTCCTCCTCCTCCTCCTCCTCCTCCTCCTCCTCCTCCTCCTCCTCCTCCTCCTCCTCCTCCTCCTCCTCATCCTCATCCTCATCCTCATCCTCATCCTCATCCTCATCCTCATCCTCATCCTCATCCTCATCCTCATCCTCATCCTCATCCTCATCCTCATCCTCCTCCTCCTCCCCCACCCAACAAATATAGCCCCCAGTGTGATATCTTTATAAACGGAGGCGCTTTGTAGTCCTCTTTAAAATAAAGCTGACCACATTTTCATTTGTAGGTTTTTCGGTTTTAATCGGCGAATCAAATTTACTAATTACTTGGACTCCCATCGCTTGATCCGCCCTCCCACTCCGCTCACACCCTCTAAAGCTAGCATCCCTAAGCCCCAGCTGGCTACTAACGAAGCCAACCTCTCGCCGGTCGTTTGAAAGGCATTTCGCCCGACGCTAGTCGGTTATATTTACTAACTACTTTTCTTCACTAAAAATGTTTTGGAAATGTTTGACCTCTTTGATTGAAAATTGATACCTTGAACGTCAATTTTTCAGATAGGAAACAAAATGACTTGTATGCAATTTGCTACAAGTCATTTTGCAGGTTGTTAGAGTTTTTGGGCTTTCACACTTGCTACTTGTTTGCTATCTTCTACGCTAGGGTGAAATGAGCAAAGTGAACACTTCTTTTCAAGGCACTAAAAATTCATATTCTCGTTCAAACAAAGTGCTTTTGTTATGAGCTTGGTTCGTTAAGTTTCACCCCTCGATTTCTCATTGAATCGAAATACCTTAACTAACCCGAGTAAATATTTTGTATTAGTATGTGATTATATTAGGTTATTTTAATATGTTATGATATTGATCACCCTAGATCACCCTATCAAATCTAACAAAGACAGTTGTAACAGAGAAAAAAAGAACAGCAGACAATGTCCCTTGAATGTTCTTCGGTTATTGATTGGTTTTCATCCTTTGTATAAAACGATTTGACACATTTGATTCATTGGTACTGATTTTTTATAAATTTTGATATTTGGTTTTGTAATCAAAAAGTTTCGCCGCACAAGGTACTCGAACCCCTGACCATTGGATTAAAACTCCAACACTTTACCGACTGAGCTCGCGCGTGGACGTGGCTTGCAGATATTTTGGATTAGTTCACCTATCAACTCTAACAAAGACATTTGTAACAGAAGAAAATATGAAAAGCAGACAATGTCCCTTGAATGTTGTTCGGTTTTTTAATGGTTTTCATCCTTTTATTTAACACAATTTGACACATTTGATTTATTGGTACTATTTTTTTTATAGATTTAGATATTTGATTTCGTAATCAAAAAGTTACGCACAAGGGACTCGAACCCTTGAACGTTGGCTTAAAATTCCAACGCTCTACCGACTCAGCTAGCAGGGCTCGTGCGCGTGAATTGCAGATTTTTTGCATTAGATCACCCTATCAACTCTAACAAAGACAGTTGTAACAGAAGAAAATACGAAAAGGAGACAATGTCCCTTGAATGTCGTTTGTTTAGTTATTGATTATGATCCTTTTATTTAAAACTATTAGACACATTTGATTTATTGGTACTATTTTTTATAGATTTAGATGTTTGGTTTCGTAATCAAAGAGTTACGCCCCACAAGGGACTCGATACCTTGACCGTTGGAGTAAAAGTCCAACGCTCTACCGACTGAGCTAAAAGGGCTCGTGCACGTGGCTTTCAGATATTTGGGATTAGTTCACCCTATCAACTCTAACAAAGACAGTTGTAACATAAAATATGAAAAGCAGACAATGTCCCTTGAATGTCGTTCGTTTATTTATTGATTTTGATCCTTTTATTTAAAACTTTGTTACATTTGATTTATTGGTACTATTTTTTATAGATTTAGATGTTTGATTTCGTAATCAAAAAGTTACGCCCCACAAGGGACTCGAACCCTTGAACGTTGGCTTAAAATTCCAACGCTCTACCGACTCAGCTAAAAGGGCTCGTGCACGTGGCTTTCAGATATTTGGGATTAGTTCACCCTATCAACTCTAACAAAGACATTTGTAACATAAAATATGAAAAGCAGACAATGTCTCTTGAATGTTATTCGGTTATTTAATGGTTTTCATCCTTTTATTTAACACGATTTGACACATTTGAATTATTGGTACTTTTTTTCATAGATTTAGATATTTGGTTTCGTAGTCAAAAAGTTACACCCCACAAGGGACCCGAACCCTTGACCGTTGCATTAAAAGACCAACGCTCTACCGACTGAGCTAGCACGGCTCGTGCACGTGGCTTGCAGATATTTGGGATTATTTCACCCTATCAACTCTAACAAAGACAGTTGTAACATAAAATATGAAAAGCAGACAATGTCCCTTGAATGTCGTTTGTTTAATTATTGATTATGATCCTTTTATTTAAAACTATTAGACACATTTGATTTATTGGTACTATTTTTTGTAGATTTAGATGTTTGGTTTCATAATCAAAAAGTTACGCCCCACAAAGGAGTTGAACCCTTGACCGTTGGATTAAAAGTCCAACGCTCTACCGGCTGAGCTAGCAGGGCTCGTGCGCGTGAATTGCAGATTTTTTGCATTAGATCACTCTATCAACTCTATCAAAGACAGTTGTAACAGAAGAAAATACGAAAAGGAGACAATGTCCCCTGAATGTCATTCGTTTAATTATTGATTATGATCCTTTTCTTTAAAACTATTAGACACATTTGATTTTTTGGTACTATTTTTTTAAGATTTAGATGTTTGGTTTCGTAATCAAAGAGTTACGCCCCACAAGGGACTCGATACCTTGACCGTTGGATTAAAAGACCAACGCTCTACCGACTGAGCTAGCAGGGCTCGTGCACGTGGCTTGCAGATATTTGGGATTAGTTCACCCTATCAACTCTAACAAAGACAGTTGTAACATAAAATATGAAAAGCAGACAATGTCCCTTGAATGTCGTTCGTTTAATTATTGATTTTGATCCTTTTATTTAAAACTTTGACACATTTGATTTATTGGTACTATTTTTTATAGATTTAGATGTTTGATTTCGTAATCAAAAAGTTACGCCCCACAAGGGACTCGAACCCTTGAACGTTGGCTTAAAATTCCAACGCTCTACCGACTCAGCTAGCAGGGCTCGTGCACGTGGCTTGCAGATATTTGGGATTAGTTCACCCTATCAACTCTAACAAAGACAGTTGTAACATAAAATAGGAAAAGCAGACAATGTGTCTTGAATGTTATTCGGTTATTTAATGGTTTTCATCCTTTTTTTTAACACGATTTGACACATTTGAATTATTGGTACTATTTTTTTTATAGATTTAGATATTTGGTTTTGTAGTTAAAAAGTTACGCCCCACAAGGGACTCGAACCCTTGACCGTTGGATTAAAAGTCCAACGCTCTACCGACTGAGCTAGCAGGACTCGTGCACGTGGCTTCCAGATATTTGGGATAAGTTCACCCTATCAACTCTAACAAAGACATTTGTAACAGAAAATATGAACAGCAGACAATATCCCTTGAATCTTGTTCGGTTAAATATTGATTTTGATCCTTTTATTTAAAACGATTTGACATCTTTGATTTATTGGTACTATTTTTTATAGATTTAGGTTTTTGGTTTCGTAATCAAAAAGTTACGCCCCACAAGGGACTCGAACCCTTGACCGTTGGATTAAAAGTCCAACGCTCTACCGACTGAGCTAGCAGGTCTCGTGCACGTGGCTTGCAGATATTTGGGATTAGTTCACCCTATCAACTCTAACAAAGACAGTTGTAACATAAAATATGAAGAGCAGACAATGTCCCTTGAATGTCGGTTGTTTAATTATTGATTATGATCCTTTTATTTAAAACTATTAGACACATTTGATTTATTGGTACTATTTTTTGTAGATTTAGATGTTTGTTTTCGTAATCAAAAAGTTACGCCCCACAAAGGAGTTGAACCCTTGACCGTTGGATTAAAAGTCCAATGCTCTACCGACTGAGCTAGCAGGACTCGTGCACGTGGCTTCCAGATATTTGGGATTAGTTCACCCTATCAACTCTAACAAAGACATTTGTAACAGAAAATATGAACAGCAGACAATATCCCTTGAATCTTGTTCGGTTAAATATTGATTTTGATCCTTTTATTTAAAACGATTTGACATATTCGATTTATTGGTACTATTTTTTTTATAGATTTAGGTGTTTGGTTTCGTAATCAAAAAGTTACGCCCACAAGGGACTCGAACCCTTGACCGTTGGATTTAAAGTCCAACGCTCTACCGACTGAGCTAGCAGGGCTCGTGCACGTGGCTTGCAGATATTTGGGATTAGTTCACCCTATCAACTCTAACAAAGACAGTTGTAACATAAAATATGAAAAGCAGACAATGTCCCTTGAATGTCGTTTGTTTAATTATTGATTATGATCCTTTTATTTAAAACTATTAGACACATTTGATTTATTGGTACTAGTTTGTAGATTTAGATGTTTGGTTTCGTAATCAAAAAGTTACGCCCCACAAAGGAGTTGAACCCTTGACCGTTGGATTAAAAGTCCAACGCTCTACCGACTGAGCTAGCAGGACTCGTGCACGTGGCTTCCAGATATTTGGGATAAGTTCACCCTATCAACTCTAACAAAGACATTTGTAACAGAAAATATGAACAGCAGACAATATCCCTTGAATCTTGTTCGGTTAAATATTGATTTTGATCCTTTTATTTAAAACGATTTGACATCTTTGATTTATTGGTACTATTTTTTATAGATTTAGGTTTTTGGTTTCGTAATCAAAAAGTTACGCCCCACAAGGGACTCGAACCCTTGACCGTTGGATTAAAAGTCCAACGCTCTACCGACTGAGCTAGCAGGTCTCGTGCACGTGGCTTGCAGATATTTGGGATTAGTTCACCCTATCAACTCTAACAAAGACAGTTGTAACATAAAATATGGAGAGCAGACAATGTCCCTTGAATGTCGGTTGTTTAATTATTGATTATGATCCTTTTATTTAAAACTATTAGACACATTTGATTTATTGGTACTATTTTTTGTAGATTTAGATGTTTGTTTTCGTAATCAAAAAGTTACGCCCCACAAAGGAGTTGAACCCTTGACCGTTGGATTAAAAGTCCAATGCTCTACCGACTGAGCTAGCAGGACTCGTGCACGTGGCTTCCAGATATTTGGGATTAGTTCACCCTATCAACTCTAACAAAGACATTTGTAACAGAAAATATGAACAGCAGACAATATCCCTTGAATCTTGTTCGGTTAAATATTGATTTTGATCCTTTTATTTAAAACGATTTGACATATTCGATTTATTGGTACTATTTTTTTTTATAGATTTAGGTGTTTGGTTTCGTAATCAAAAGGTTACGCCCACAAGGGACTCGAACCCTTGACCGTTGGATTTAAAGTCCAACGCTCTACCGACTGAGCTAGCAGGGCTCGTGCACGTGGCTTGCAGATATTTGGGATTAGTTCACCCTATCAACTCTAACAAAGACAGTTGTAACAGAAAATATGAAAAGCAGACAATGTCCCTTGAATCTTGTTCAGTTAATTATTATTTTTGATCCTTTTATTTAAAACGATTTGATACATTTGATTTTTTGGTACTGTTTTTTGTAGATTTAGATGTTTGGTTTCGTAATCAAAAAGTTACGCCCCAAAAGGGACTCGAACCCTTGACCGTTGGGTTAAAAGTCCAACGCTCTACCGACTCAGCTAAGCTAGCAGGGCTCGTGCACGTGTCTTGCGGATATTTGGGATTATTTCACCCTATCAACTCTAACAAAGACAGTTGTAACATAAAATAGGAAAAGCAGACAATGTCTCTTGAATGTTATTCGGTTATTTAATGGTTTTCATCCTTTTTTTTAACACGATTTGACACATTTGAATTATTGGTACTATTTTTTTTTATAGATTTAGATATTTGGTTTTGTAGTTAAAAAGTTACGCCCCACAAGGGACTCGAACCCTTGACCGTTGGATTAAAAGTCCAACGCTCTACCGACTGAGCTAGCAGGGCTCGTGCACGTGGCTTGCAGATATTTGGGATTAGTTCACCCTATCAACTCTAACAAAGACAGTTGTAACATAAAATATGAAAAGCAGACAATGTCCCTTGAATGTCGTTTGTTTAATTATTGATTATGATCCTTTTATTTAAAACTATTAGACACATTTGATTTATTGGTACTAGTTTGTAGATTTAGATGTTTGGTTTCGTAATCAAAAAGTTACGCCCCACAAAGGAGTTGAACCCTTGACCGTTGGATTAAAAGTCCAACGCTCGACCGACTGAGCTAGCAGGACTCGTGCACGTGGCTTCCAGATATTTGGGATTAGTTCACCCTATCAACTCTAACAAAGACATTTGTAACAGAAAATATGAACAGCAGACAATATCCCTTGAATCTTGTTCGGTTAAATATTGATTTTGATCCTTTTATTTAAAACGATTTGACATCTTTGATTTATTGGTACTATTTTTTATAGATTTAGGTTTTTGGTTTCGTAATCAAAAAGTTACGCCCCACAAGGGACTCGAACCCTTGACCGTTGGATTAAAAGTCCAACGCTCTACCGACTGAGCTAGCAGGTCTCGTGCACGTGGC
This sequence comes from Convolutriloba macropyga, assembly GCF_964194025.1. Classification (NCBI taxonomy): domain Eukaryota; kingdom Metazoa; phylum Xenacoelomorpha; order Acoela; family Convolutidae; genus Convolutriloba; species Convolutriloba macropyga. The sequence continues at coordinate 44,057,660 of NC_134474.1, forward strand.
TTGCAGATATTTGGGATTAGTTCACCCTATCAACTCTAACAAAGACAGTTGTAACAGAAAATATGAACAGCAGACAATATCCCTTGAATCTTGTTCGGTTAAATATTGATTTTGATCCTTTTATTTAAAACGATTTGACATCTTTGATTTATTGGTACTATTTTTTATAGATTTAGGTTTTTGGTTTCGTAATCAAAAAGTTACGCCCCACAAGGGACTCGAACCCTTGACCGTTGGATTAAAAGTCCAACGCTCTACCGACTGAGCTAGCAGGGCTCGTGCGCGTGAATTGCAGATATTTTGCATTAGATCACCCTATCAACTCCAACAAAGACAGTTGTAACAGAAGAAAATACGAAAAGGAGACAATGTCCCTTGAATGTCGTTTGTTTAATTATTGATTATGATCCTTTTATTTAAAACTATTAGACACATTTGATTTATTGGTACTATTTTTTGTAGATTTAGATGTTTGGTTTCGTAATCAAAAAGTTACGCCCCACAAAGGAGTTGAACCCTTGACCGTTGGATTAAAAGTCCAATGCTCTACCGACTGAGCTAGCAGGACTCGTGCACGTGGCTTCCAGATGTTTGGGATTAGTTAACCCTATCAACTCTAACAAAGACATTTGTAGCAGAAAATATGAACAGCAGACAATATCCCTTGAATCTTGTTCGGTTAAATATTGATTTTGATCCTTTTATTTAAAACGATTTGACATATTCGATTTATTGGTACTATTTTTTTTTATAGATTTAGGTGTTTGGTTTCGTAATCAAAAAGTTACGCCCACAAGGGACTCGAACCCTTGACCGTTGGATTTAAAGTCCAACGCTCTACCGACTGAGCTAGCAGGGCTCGTGCACGTGGCTTGCAGATATTTGGGATTAGTTCACCCTATCAACTCTAACAAAGACAGTTGTAACAGAAAATATGAAAAGCAGACAATGTCTCTTGAATCTTGTTCAGTTAATTATTATTTTTGATCCTTTTATTTAAAACGATTTGATACATTTGATTTTTTGGTACTGTTTTTTATAGATTTAGATGTTTGGTTTCGTAATCAAAAAGTTATTCCCCACAAGGGACTCGAACGCTTGAACGTTGGCTTAAAATTCCAACGCTCTACCGACTCAGCTAGCAGGGCTCGTGCACGTGGCTTGCAGATATTTGGGATTAGTTCACCCTATCAACTCTAACAAAGACAGTTGTAACAGAAAATATGAAAAGCAGACAATGTCCCTTGAATCTTGTTCAGTTAATTATTAATTTTGATCCTTTTGTTTAAAACCATTTGACACATTTGATTTATTGGTACTGTTTTTTTTATAGATTTGGATGTTTGGTTTTGTAATCAAGAATTTATTCCCCGCAAGGGACTCGAACCCTTGAACATTGGATTAAAACTCCAAAGCTCTACCGACTGCGCTAGCAGGGCTCGTGCGCGTGAATTGCAGATAATTTGCATTAGATCACCCTGTCAACTCTAACCAAGACAGTTGTAATAGAAGAAAACACGAAAAGGAGACAATGTCCCTTGAATGTCGTTCGTTTAATTATTGATTTTGATCCTTTTATTTAAAACTTTGACACATTTGATTTATTGGTGCTAATTTTTTTTATAGATTTAGATGTTTGATTTCGTAATCAAAAAGTGACGCCCCACAAGGGACTCGAACCCTTGAACGTTGGCTTAAAATTCCAACGCTCTACCGACTCAGCTAGCAGGGCTCTTGCACGTGGCTTGCAGATATTTGGGATTAGTTCACCCTATCAACTCTAACAAAGACAGTTGTAACATAAAATATGAAAAGCAGACAATGTCCCTTGAATGTCGTTTGTTTAATTATTGACTATGATCCTTTTTTTTAAAACTAGACACATTTGATTTATTGGTACTATTTTTTGTAGATTTAGATGTTTGGTTTCGTAATCAAAAAGTTTCGCCCCACAAGGGACTCGAACCCTTGACCGTTGGATTAAAGTCCAACGCTCTACCGACTGAGCTAGCAGGGCTCGTGCACGTGGCTTGCAGATATTTGGGATTAGTTCACCCTATCTACTCTAACAAAGACAGTTGTAACAGAAAATATGAAAAGCAGACAATGTCCCTTGAATCTTGTTCAGTTAATTATTAATTTTGATCCTTTTATTTAAAACGATTTGACACATTTGATTTATTGGTACTGTTTTTTTTATAGATTTAGATGTTTGGTTTCGTAATCAAAAAGTTATTCGCCACAAGGGAATCGAACCCTTGAACGTTGGCTTAAAATTCCAACGCTCTACCGACTCAGCTAGCAGGGCTCGTGCACGTGGCTTGCAGATATTTGGGATTAGTTCACCCTATCAACTCTAACAAAGACAGTTGTAACATAAAATATGAAAAGCAGACAATGTCTCTTGAATGTTGTTCGGTTATTTAATGGTTTTCATCCTTTTATTTAACACGATTTGACACATTTGAATTATTGGTACTATTTTTTTATAGATTTAGATATTTGGTTTCGTAGTCAAAAAATTACGCCCCACAAGGGACTCGAACCCTTGACCGTTGGATTAAAAGTCCAACGCTCTACCGACTGAGCTAGCAGGGCGCGTGCACGTGGCTTGCAGATATTTGGGATTAGTTCACCCTATCAGCTCTAACAAAGACAGTTGTAACATAAAATATGAAAAGCAGACAATGTGCCTTGAATGTCGTTCGTTTAATTATTGATTATGATCCTTTTATTTAAAACTATTAGACACATTTGATTTATTGGTACTATATTTTTTTGTAGATTTAGATGTTTGGTTTCGTAATCAAAAACTTACGCCCCACAAGGGACTCGAACCCTTGACCGTTGGATTAAAAGTCCAACGCTCTACCGACTGAGCTAGCAGGGCTCGTAAACGTGGCGTGCAGATATTTGGGATTAGTTCACCCTATCAACTCTAACAAAGACAGTTGTAACAGAAAATATGAAAAGCAGACAATATCCCTTGAATCTTCTTCGGTTAAATATTGATTTTGACCCTTTTATTTAAAACGATTTGACACATTTGATTTATTGGTACTATTTTTTTAAAAAGAATTAGATATTTGATTTCGTAGTCAAAAAGTTACGCCCCACAAGGGACTCGAACCCTTGACCGTTGGATTAAAAGTCCAACGCTCTACCGACTGAGCTAGCAGGGCTCGTGTACGTGGCTTGCAGATATTTGGGATTAGTTCACCCTATCAACTCTAACAAAGACAGTTGTAACAGAAAATATGAAAAGCAGACAATGTCCCTTGAATCTTGTTCAGTTAATTATTAATTTTGATCCTTTTATTTAAAACGATTTGACACATTTGATTTATTGGTACTATTTTTTTAAGGATTTAGATATTTGATTTCGTAGTCTAAAAGTTACGCCCCACAAGGGACTCGAACCCTTGACCGTTGGATTAAAAGTCCAAAGCTCTACCGACTGAGCTAGCAGGGCTCGTGCGCGTGAATTGCAGATATTTTGCATTAGATCACCCTATCAACTCTAACAAAGACAGTTGTAACAGAAGAAAATACGAAAAGGAGACAATGTCCCTTGAATGTCGTTTGTTTAATTATTGATTATGATCCTTTTATTTAAAACTATTAGACACATTTGATTTATTGGTACTATTTTTTATAGATTTAGATGTTTGGTTTCGTAATCAAAAAGTTACGCCCCACAAGGGACTCGAACCCTTGACCGTTGGATTCAAAGTCCAACGCTCTACCGACTGAGCTAGCAGGGCTCGTGCACGTGGTTTGCAGATATTTGGGATTAGTTCACCCTATCAACTCTAACAAAGACAGTTGTAACATAAAATATGAAAAGCAGACAAGCAGACAATGTCCCTTGAATGTCGTTCGTTTAATTATTGATTATGATCCTTTTATTTAAAACTATTAGACTTATTTGATTTATTGGTACTATATTTTTTTTGTAGATTTAGATGTTTGGTTTCGTAATCAAAAAGTTACGCCCCACAAGGGACTCGAACCCTTGACCGTTGGATTAAAAGTTCAACGCTCTACCGACTGAGCTAGCAGGGCTCGTAAACGTGGAGTGCAGATATTTGGGATTAGTTCACCCTATCAACTCTAACAATGACAGTTGTAACAGAAAATATGAAAAGCAGACAATATCCCTTGAATCTTGTTCGGTTAAATATTGATTTTGACCCTTTTATTTAAAACGATTTGACACATTTGATTTATTGGTACTATTTTTTTAAAGAATTAGATATTTGATTTCGTAGTCAAAAAGTTACGCCCCACAAGGGACTCGAACCCTTGACCGTTGGATTAAAAGTCCAACGCTCTACCGACTGAGCTAGCAGGGCTCGTGCGCGTGAATTGCAGATATTTTGCATTAGATCACCCTATCAACTCCAACAAAGACAGTTGTAACAGAAGAAAATACGAAAAGGAGACAATGTCCCTTGAATCTCGTTCGTTTAATTATTGATTATGATCCTTTTATTTAAAACTATTAGACACATTTGATTTATTGGTACTATTTTTTATAGATTTAGATGTTTGGTTTCGTAATCAAAAAGTTACGCCCCACATGGGACTCGAACCCTTGACCGTTGGATTCAAAGTCCAACGCTCTACCGACTGAGCTAGCAGGGCTCGTGCACGTGGTTTGCAGATATTTGGGATTAGTTCACCCTATCAACTCTAACAAAGACAGTTGTAACATAAAATATGAAAAGCAGACAAGCAGACAATGTCCCTTGAATGTCGTTCGTTTAATTATTGATTATGATCCTTTTATTTAAAACTATTAGACTTATTTGATTTATTGGTACTATATTTTTTTTGTAGATTTAGATGTTTGGTTTCGTAATCAAAAAGTTACGCCCCACAAGGGACTCGAACCCTTGACCGTTGGATTAAAAGTTCAACGCTCTACCGACTGAGCTAGCAGGGCTCGTAAACGTGGAGTGCAGATATTTGGGATTAGTTCACCCTATCAACTCTAACAATGACAGTTGTAACAGAAAATATGAAAAGCAGACAATATCCCTTGAATCTTGTTCGGTTAAATATTGATTTTGACCCTTTTATTTAAAACGATTTGACACATTTGATTTATTGGTACTATTTTTTTTAAAGAATTAGATATTTGATTTCGTAGTCAAAAAGTTACGCCCCACAAGGGACTCGAACCCTTGACCGTTGGATTAAAAGTCCAACGCTCTACCGACTGAGCTAGCAGGGCTCGTGCGCGTGAATTGCAGATATTTTGCATTAGATCACCCTATCAACTCCAACAAAGACAGTTGTAACAGAAGAAAATACGAAAAGGAGACAATGTCCCTTGAATCTCGTTCGTTTAATTATTGATTATGATCCTTTTATTTAAAACTATTAGACACATTTGATTTATTGGTACTATTTTTTTTTATAGATTTAGATGTTTGGTTTCGTAATCAAAAAGTTACGCCCCACAAGGGACTCGAACCCTTGACCGTTGGATTAAAAGTCCAACGCTCTACCGACTGAGCTGGCAGGGCTCGTGTACGTGGCTTGCAGATATTTGGGATTAGTTCACCCTATCAACTCTAACAAAGACAGTTGTAACAGAAAATATGAAAAGCAGACAATGTCCCTTGAATCTTGTTCAGTTAATTATTAATTTTGATCCTTTTATTTAAAACGATTTGACACATTTGATTTATTGGTACTATTTTTTTAAGGATTTAGATATTTGATTTCGTAGTCTAAAAGTTACGCCCCACAAGGGACTCGAACCCTTGACCGTTGGATTAAAAGTCCAACGCTCTACCGACTGAGCTAGCAGGGCTCGTGCGCGTGAATTGCAGATATTTTGCATTAGATCACCCTATCAACTCTAACAAAGACAGTTGTAACAGAAGAAAATACGAAAAGGAGACAATGTCCCTTGAATGTCGTTTGTTTAGTTATTGATTATGATCCTTTTATTTAAAACTATTAGACACATTTGATTTATTGGTACTATTTTTTATAGATTTAGATGTTTGGTTTCGTAATCAAAGAGTTACGCCCCACAAGGGACTCGATACCTTGACCGTTGGATTAAAAGTCCAACGCTCTACCGACTGAGCTAGCAGGGCTCGTGCACGTGGCTTGCAGATATTTGGGATTAGTTCACTCTATCAACTCTAACAAAGACAGTTGTAACGTAAAATATGAAAAGCAGACAATGTCCCTTGAATGTCGTTCGTTTAGTTATTGATTTTGATCCTTTTATATAAAGCTATTTGACACATTTGATTTATTGGTACTATTTTTTATAGATTTAGATGTTTGGTTTCGTAATCAAAAAGTTACGCCCCACAACGGACTCGAAACCTTGAACGTTGGCTTAAAATTCCAACGCTCTACCGACTCAGCTAGCAGGGCTCGTGCACGTGGCTTGCAGATATTTGGGATTAGTTCACCCTATCAACTCTAACAAAGACAGTTGTAACGGAAAATATGAAAAGCAGACATTGTCTCTTGATTTTTGTTCGGTTATTTAATGGTTTTCATCCTTTTATTTAACACGATTCGACACATTCGATTTATTGGTAATATATTTTTTTATAGATTTAGATATTTGGTTTCGTAATCAAAAAGTTACGCCCCACAAGGGACTCGAACCCTTGACCGTTGGATTGAAACTCCAACACTCTACCGACTGAGCTAGCAGGGCTCGTGAACGTGGCTTGCAGATATTTGGGATTAGTTCACCCTATCAACTCTAACAAAGACAGTTGTAACATAAAATATGAAAAGCAGACAATGTCCCTTGAATGTCGCTCGTTTAATTATTGATTATGATCCTTTTATTTAAAACTATTAGACACATTTGATTTATTGGTACTATTTTTTGTAGATTTAGATGTTTGGTTTCGTAATCAAAAAGTTACGCCCCACATGGGACTCGAACCCTTGACCGTTGGATTAAAAGTCCAACGCTCTACCGACTGAGCTAGCAGGGCTCGTGCACATGGCTAGCAGGGCTCGTGCACTTGGCTAGCAGATATTTGGGATTAGTTCACCCTATCAACTCTAACAAAGACAGTTGTAACATAAAATATGAAAAGCAGACAATGTCCCTTGAATGTCGCTCGTTTAATTATTGATTATGATCCTTTTATTTAAAACTATTAGACACATTTGATTTATTGGTACTATATTTTGTAGATTTAGATATTTGGTTTCGTAATCAAAAAGTTACGCCCCACAAGGGACTTGAACCCTTGATCGTTGGATTAATAGCCCAACGCTTTACCGACTGAGCTTGCAGGGCTTCTGCGCGTGGATTGCAGATATTTTGCATTAGATCACGCTATCAACTCTAACAAAGACAGTTGTAACAGAAGAAAATATGAAAAGCAGACAATGTCCCTTGAATGTTGTTCGGTTATTTAATGGTTTTCATCCTTTCGTTTGAAGCGATTTGACACATTTGATTTATTGGTACTGATTTTTCATAAATTTAGATATTTGGTTTCGTAATCAAAAAGTTACGCCCCACAAGGGACTCGAACCCTTGATCGTCGGATTAAAAGTCCAACGCTCTACCGACTGAGCTAACAGGGCTCGTGCACGTGGCTTGCATATATTTTGGATTCGTTCACCCTATCAACTCTAACAAAGACAGTTGTAAGAGAAGAATATTTGAAAAGCAGACAATGTCCCTTGAATGTTGTTCGGTTATTTAATGGTTTTCGTCCTTTTTGTTTAAAACGATTTGACACATTTGATTTATTGGTACTATTTTCTTTTATAAATTTAGATGTTTGGTTTCGTAATCCAAAAGTTACGCCCCACAGAGGACTCGAACCCTTGACCGTTGGATTAAACGTCCAACGCTCTACCGACTGAGCTAGCAGGGCACGTGCGCGTCAATTGCAGATATTTTGGATTAGATCACCCTATCAACTCTAACAAAGACAGTTGCAACAAAAGATAATACGATAAGGAGATAATGTCCCTTGAATGTCTTTCGGTTAATTATTGATATTGATCTTTTTATTTAAAACTATTTGACTCATTTTATTTTTTGGTACTCTTTTTTTTCTAGATTTAGACATTTGGTTTCGTAATGAAAAATTTACGCCCCACAAGGGACTCGAACCCTTTACCGTTGGATTGAAAGTCCAACGCTCTACCGACTGAGCTGGCAGGGCTCGTGCACGTAGATTAAAGATATTTTAAATTAGATCAACCTATCAAGTCTAACAAAGACTGTTGTTACAGAAGAAAATATGAAAAGCAGACAATTACCCTTGAATGTTGTTCGGTTATTTGTTGGTTTTCATCCTTTTGTTTAAAACTATTTGACAAATTTGATTTATTGGTACTCTTTTTTCTAGATTTAGATGTTTGGTTTCGTAATGAAAAATTTACGCCCCACAAGGGACTCGAACCCTTGACCGTTGGATTAAAAGTCCAACGCTCTACCGACTGCGCTAGCAGGGTTCGTGGACGTGGATTGCAGATATTTTACATTATATCACCCTATCAAATCTAACAAAGACAGTTGTATCAGAAGAAAATATGAAAAGCAGACAATTACCCTTGAATGTTGTTCGGTTATTTGTTGGTTTTCATCCTTTTGTTTAAAACGATTTGACACATCCTATATATTTTTATAAGGCACCGTGTTTAACGAAAGGCGAAATGCATGTTTAAGAGGCCTCTGAAGAGCATGTTTAAGAGATATCGAAGAGCATGTTTAAGAGCTGTGGAGCAGCATGGTTAAGAGGGCAGATTGTGAGAGGTCAATGACCAAAAAGATTGCGCTCGTAAAAGGTCAATGTTCGAAAAAGCGCAGACTGCAAAAGAGTCATTGACCTAAATGCAAAAAGTCGTTGACCTAAATGCAAAAAGAGTTAATGACCGATAATCCAGCTGCAAAAAGGTTTACGCGCCGCAAAAACAAACAGGGATGCAAGCAAAGTCATTCACCGAAAAATGTCAATTAGAAATAGATCCAAAAAGAGGGTATTGCTATTTTTGGCCTTTCAATGATTTCTTGTTATTCCGTTGACAATATGCTGGTTGTCAGCACATGAGGTTAAACTACTCTATTTAAATTCTCTCAAACGAAGTTTGTAGCAATTATATTAGTCCGGTTGGTCTTTTTCATGCGATTTTTTCATGACCGATTATTTTTGACCCATTTGACTTTTTGTCCTTAAAAACGGGATAAACAGGTAGCGCACACGGGGCGTTAAGTTTCTTTAGAGTCTTTAACTTCTCCTGAACACAATTTGTTGCGATGATTTAATCGGAATGTTGTACGCAAAATGTATGTGTGAGCGATATGATATTTTTGAACAATCTTCATTTGTTATCGGTTTTGCTTGATCTCTGTCTCTTGAAAGTTTTTTAACTGAAGTTTAATTAACTGCATCATTTGTTGCCAGGTTTATTCTAAATCAAATGAAGAGTTAGCCTGCGAAAAGAATTGATTTTATTTTTCTTTTGTACTTTCCAAGGAAGATCTTCTCTTTTTTTTCTTTCTGTGCTCCTTCTTTCTCTCCTTGTTTTCTTTCTTTTTTTTTTCATTTCTCTTCTTTTTTTATTGTTGTTTTCTTTTTTCTGCTTTTCTTTCTTTTCTCTCTTTCCTTTCTCTTTCTTTTCTATCTTTTGTTCTGTCTTTCTGCTTTTCGGTTGCTTTTCTCTCTTTCTCTTCTGACGTATTGTTCTGTTTTTGGTCTTTCTTTTTTGTCTGTTCTTTTCTGCCTTTTTTTTCTCTTTCGTTTTGCTTTTTCATTTATTCCTTTTCTCTGTCCTTTCTGTCTTTGTTTTATTTTGTTTGTTTTTCTCCTTTATGTTTTGTTTCTCGCCCTTTTCTCTTTGTTCTGTATTTCTTTCCTGTTTTTCTTTTCCGTCTCTTTTCCTGTCTTGTTTTGCCGTTCTTTTATCTCATTTTTTCAAATTTTGTTCCTCTCTTTTTTTGTTTGCCCCTCTCTCTTTCCTCTGCTCTCTTGCTTTTCTCTCTTTTTTCTTTCTGTATTTCTTTCCTGTCTTTCTTCTCTTTCGTTTGTCTTTTTCTTTTCTGTTCTTTTCTTCTGCCTTTCTTTTTGCTCATTCTTTTTTTCTCTTTCGTTACTGTCTTAATTTTTTTGTTCTTTTCTCTTTTTAATAGCCGCACAGCGTTAGCTGGGGCCATTTTTTGCCTTCTCTCGGTTTTTTATTTCGTTGTCAGGATTTTTGTTACGGCTATATGACGTCACAACCACTTCAAATCCGCTTTTGTGTTCATTCTTTCATATAATTTCAGCTGAAATGCGTGCCTGGCGTCATTTTTCGCTCTCAGTGGAGCGAGTTTTTGCGTTCATTTGCTGTGATTAAATTTTTGGTCACAGTTGACTTATCCCACTCTCAAAAATTACTTCCTCACTTTGAAATTGACTTTTATTTACTTTAATTCAAAGAGACAAGGTCAAATGGGTGTGTGGCACTCTAAATGAAGGTTATTTGAGATCAGCTTATAGAGGCAGCAAAAACTTATCAAGATTTTGAATCGAAATATAACATATCAGCCTTGAATTAAAAGACAATTTTTTTGGTCTGTTTTTTTAACTGTTTTTTTAGACTGCAGATCTACGAAGCTATTGCGGCTATATTCTGGCAATCTGCGAGCTATGTTTGTGTTTTTTGTCTTGCTTTTCTCTCTTCTGTATATATTTTCTCTTTTGCTTTTCCTTTTTTCTCTTGCTCTTCTCTCTTTCATATCCTTTCAGTCTTTTGTCTCTTTCTTCCTGTTTTTCTCTTTTCTGCTTTTCTTTACTCTTTTATTTCTTTCAATTTTGCTGTTCGTCTGTTCTGCCTCTTTTCTGTTTTGTTTATTTTGTATTTTACATGTCTTTTCGTTTCTTTTTCTATTGTTTTTTTCTGCCGTTCTTTTTCTCAATCTTTTTACTTTCGTTCCCCTCTCATTTTCTTTAGTTTGTCGTTCTTTGCTGTTTCCGTTCTGTTTTCCTTTTCTCTCTTGCTTTGCTCGTTCTTTTCCGCTTTTCTTTTCTTGTTTCCTCTTTCTGTTCTTTTCATCTGCCTCCTTTTTCTCATCCTTTGTCTCTTTCTCTTTTGTTGTTCTCTTCTCTTTTTGCTCTTTAGTCTCTTTTTTCTGTTTTTTTTTCTGCCTTTTTGCTCTTTATGCTTTCTCGTACCTTTTTCTCTTTTTATTTTCTGCCTTTCGTTTGGCTCTTCTGCTTTTCTTGTTTTTTTTCTGTTTTTTTTTTCTGCCATTCTTTTCTCATCCTTTTTCTCTCTTTTGTTTCTCCTTAGCTTCTCTCTTTATTTCTCGCTTGCTTTTCCGTCCTTTTTGTATTCCTTTTCGCTTTCTTCTCTGCCTTTTGTTTCTGTCTTTTTTCAATTTCTTTCTGTTTGTCTTTTCTGCCTTGTTTTCGTTTCTTTTGTCTTTTTCTGTTCTGTGTCTCTCCTTCTCTTCAGTTCTTTTTAGTCTGCCTTGCTTTTCTTTGTCTTCTGTCTTTTTTCTCTTACCTTTTTATATTTCGTTTTTGTCTTTCCTCTTTTGCTTTTCTCTTTTCTCTCCTGCCTTTCTTTGTTCGCATTCGTTTTCTCTCCTTCCTGCCGCTGTCGTTTCTCTATATTTTCTCGTTCTTTCCTTTTTCCTTTGTTTTTTCTCTCGCTTCTCTCTGTCTTTTCTTTCTGTCGTTTCTCTCTCGCTTTTCTGTCTTTCTTTTCTCTCTTTTCTCTTGCTTTTCTTTTTTTCTCCCTTGCCTTTCACTTTCCTTCTTCGCAATTCTGTCTTTCTTATGACTCTTTCTCTTGTTCTTTTCTTTCTTTCCTCTTTTTTTTCTTTCTCTTCCGTTCTTCCTTTCTAGATTTTTTTTATCTATTTCTTTTATCTCTTGTTTTTCTCTCTTTCTCTCCTGCTTTTGTCTCTTACTTCTCTCTTGCTTTTCTCTCTTTTGTCTCTTTCTTTTCTGTCTTTCGTTTCTCTTTCTTTCTGTTTCGCTTCTCTTTCTTTTCTTTCTTCCTTTTCTGTCCATCTTTTTTCCTCTACTGTTTCTCTCGCTTTGCTCTGTATTTTCTGTTTTTCCTCTCTTGCTTTTGTCTTTCCTTTTTCTCTTGCTTTTCTCTTCCTGTTTCTCAATTCTGTGTGTTTGCTATCTTTCTCTTACCTCTTTTTCTTGTTCTTTGCTCTTCCTTTCTTTTCTCATTTGTTTCTCTTTTTCTCTTCTCTCTCCTTTCTACCTTTTTTTACTTCTATCTTTCATCTCTTGTTTTTCTCTTTTTTCTCCTGCTTTTCTCTCTTGCTTTTCTTTTATTTTTTACTTCTCTCTTTTTTCTCTTTCTTTTCTGTCTTTCATTTCTCTCTTTCTTTTCTCTCCTTTTTCTGTCCGTCTTTTTTCTTTACTGTGTCTCTCTTTTTTTCTCTGGCTTTTCGTTTTTTTTCCGTTTGTTTTTCTTTTCTCTCTTTCATTTTTGTTTATGTCTTTTCTCTTTTTCGTCTTTTCTCTCTATTTTGTCTTTTTTTCTGTCTTCTTTCTCTCCTTTTCTCTTGTTTTTCTCTTTTCTTTTTTGCTTTTCTCTCTTTTCTCTTCCTTTCCTGTCTGTCGTTTCCTTTTTTTCTCTCTTTCGCTTCTCTTTCTTTTCTCTCTTCCTTTTCTCTCCATTTTTTCTCTACTGTTTTTCTGTTTCTCTCGCGTTGCTCTGTCTTTTCTGCCGTTCTTTTCTCTCTTGCTTTTGTTTCTTTCCTGTTTCTCAATTCTGTTTGTTTTCTATCTTTCTATGATCTCTTTCTCTTGTTCTTTTCTCTTCCTTTCTTGCCTCATTTGTTTCTCTCTTTTCCCTTTTTGTCTTCTCTCTTTCTTTTCTGCTTTTTTTACTTCTATCTTTCATCTCTTGTTTTTCTCTCTTACTTCTCTCTTGCTTTTTTCTTTTTTACTTATCTTTTGTCTCATTCTTTTCTGTCCTTCATTTCTCTCTTTCTTTTCTCTCCCTTTCCTGTCCATCATCTTTTTTTCTTTACTGTTTCTCTTTGTTCTCTTGTTTTCATTTTTTCCGTTTGTTTTTCTTTTCTCTTTCATTTGTCGTTTGTCTTTTCTTTTTTTCGTCTTTTCTCTCTATTTTGTCTTTTTTCTGTCTTTTTTCTTTTCTTTTTTGCTCCTGCTTTTCCTTCTCTCTTTTCAGTCTTTTTCTCTCTTTTGTCTCTCTTTCGTCATCTGTCTCTTTTCTCTTATTCGTTTATTTCTTTTCACATTCCTTTCTGCGTTTCCTGTTTTTGTCTGTTTTCTCCTTCCATATCTCTTTTTACGCTTCTCAAACATGCAGCCTAACGTTTTAAGTGCATTGCGCTACGCCACCATGTAGACGTTCGCTATCTGTACTAGTCTTAGCGCTCCTTAAAATGCAAATTATCACAGCCCAAAAATTGGACATAAAATTGCTGTTACGTGGGGGTAATATACTAAATCAAACACATCGGTAACGTAACGTAATACTTATGACTATTGAACGAGTGGCATATGTTCCAGCCTGACGTGGTACGAGAAAAAAATGAATTTTAAAACTTCTATTCTTTTAAATGATCTTGTTATGCTTTTGCGGGCCTGCTAGTTTGATTTATTGGTACTAATTTTTTTTAAATTTAGATATTTGGTTTCGTAATCAAAAATTTACGCCGCACAAGGGACTCCAACCCTTGACCGTTGGATTATAAGCCCAACGCTCTGCCGACTGAGCTAGCAGGGCTCGTGCGCGTGAATTGCAAATAATTTGCATTAGATCACCCTATCAACTCTAACCAATACAGTTTTAACAGAAGAAAATACGAAAAGGAGACAGTGTCCCTTGAATGTCGTTCGGTTAATTTTTGATTTTGATCCTTTTATTTAAAACTATTTGACACATTTAATTTATTGGTACTATTTTTTTAGATTTAGATGTTTGGTTTCGTAATCAAAAAGTTATGCCCCACAAAGGACTCGAACCCTTGACCGTTGGATTAAAAGTCCAACGCTCTACCGACTGAGCTAGCAGGGCTCGTGCGCGTGAATTGCGGATTTTTGGGATTATTTCACCCTATCAGCTCTAACAAAGACAGTTGTAACAGAAGAAAATACGAAAGAAATATGAAAAGCAGACAATATCCCTTGAATGTTGTTCGGTTATTTAACGATTTTCATCCTTTTGTTTAAAACCATTTGACACGTTTGGTTTATTGGTACTAATTTTTTTTGTAAATTTAGATATTTGGTTTCGTAGTCAAAAAGTTACGCCCCCGAGGGACTCGAACCCTTGACCGTTGGATTAAAAGTCCAACGCTCTACCGACTGAGATAGCAGGGCTCGTGCACGTGTCTTGCGGATTTTTGGGATTATTTCACCCTATCAGCTCTAACAAAGACAGTTGTAACAGAAGAAAATACGAAAAGGAGACAATGTCCCTTGAATGTCGTTCGGTTAATTATTGATTTTGATCCTTTTTTTTAAAAACTATTTGACACATTTGATTTATTGGTACTATTTTTTTAGATTTAGATGTTTGGTTTCGTAATCAAAAAGTTTCGCCCCACAAGGGACTCGAACCCTTGACCGTTGGATTAAAAGTCCAACGCTCTACCGACTGAGCTAGCAGGGCTCGTGCACGTGTCTTGCGGATTTTTGGGATTCTTTCACCCTATCAGCTCTAACAAAGACAGTTGTAACAGAAAATATGAAAAGCAGACAATGTCCCTTGAATATTGTGCGGTTAATTATTGATTTTGATCCTTTTTTAAAACAATTTGACACATTCGATTTATTGGTACTATTTTTTTTATAGATTTAGATATTTGGTTTCGTAGTCAAAAAGTTACACCCCACAAGGGACTCGAACCCTTGACCGTCGGATTAAAATTCCAATGCTCTACGGACTGAGCTAGCAGGGCTCGTGCGCGTGTCTTGCGGATATTTGGGATTATTTCACCCTATCAGCTCTAACAAAGACAGTTGTAACAGAAAATATGAAAAGCAGACAGTGTCCCTTGAATCTTGTGCGGTTAATTATTGATTTTGATCCTTTTTTAAAACGATTTGACACATTTGATTTATTGGTACTATTTTTTTTTATAGATTTAGATATTTGGTTTTGTAGTCAAAAAATTACACCCCACAAGGGACTCGAACCCTTGACCGTTGGATTAAAAGTCCAACGCTCTACCGACTGAGCTAGCAGGTCTCGTGCACGTGGCTTGCAGATATTTTGGATAGTTCACCCTATCAACTCTAACAAAGACAATTGTAACAGAAGAAAATTTGAAAAGCGTACAATGTCCCTTGAGTGTTGTTCGGTTATTTAATGGTTTTCATCGTTTTGCTTAAAATTTTTTGACACATTTGATTTATTGGTACTGATTTTTTATAAATTTAGATTTTTGGTTTCGTAATCATAAAGTTACGCCGCACAAGGGACTCGAACCCTTGAACATTGGATTAAAACTCCAACGCTCTACCGACTGAGCTAGCAGGGCTCGTGCGCGTGAATTGCAGATAATTTGCATTAGATCACCCTATCAACTCTAACCAAGACAGTTGTAACAGAAGAAAACACGAAAAAGAGACAGTTTCGCTTGAATGTCGTTCGGTTAATTATTGATTTTGATCCTTTTATTTAAAACTATTTGACACATTTGATTTATTGGTACTATTTTTTTAGATTTAGATGTTTGGTTTTGTAATCAAAAGGTTACGCCCCATAGGGGACTCGAACCCTTGACCGTTGCATTAAAAGTCCAACGCTCTACCGACTGAGCTAGCAGGGCTCGTGCAGGTGCCTTGCGGATATTTGGGATTATTTCACCCTATCAGCTCTAACAAAGACAGTTGTAACAGAAAATATGAAAAGCAGGCAATGTCCCTTGAATCTTGTGCGGTTAATTATTGATTTTGATCACTTTTTTAAATCGATTTGACACATTTGATTTATTGGTACTATTTTTTTTATAGATCTAGATATTTGGTTTTGTAGTCAAAAAGTTACACCCCACCAGGGACTCGAACCCTTGACCGTTGGATTAAAAGTCCAACGCTCTACCGACTGAGCTAGCAGGGCTCGTGCACGTGGCTTGCAGATATTTTGGATAGTTCACCCTATCAACTCTAACAAAGACAATTGTAACAGAAGAAAATTTGAAAAGCGTACAATGTCCCTTGAGTGTTGTTCGGTTATTTAATGGTTTTCATCCTTTTATTTAACACAATTTGACACATTTGATTTATTGGTACTATTTTTTTTTATAGATTTAGATATTTGATTTCGTAATGAAAAAGTTACGCCGCACAAGGGACTCGAACCCTTGACCGTTGGATTAAAAGTCCAACGCTCTACCGACTGAGCTAGCAGGGCTCGTGCACGTGGCTTGCAGATATTTTGGATAGTTCACCCTATCAACTCTAACAAAGACAATTGTAACAGAAGAAAATTTGAAAAGCATACAATGTCCCTTGAGTGTTGTTCGGTTATTTAATGGTTTTCATCGTTTTGTTTAAAATTTTTTGACACATTTGATTTATTGGTACTGATTTTTTATAAATTTAGATTTTTGGGTTCGTAATGAAAAAGTTACGCCGCACAAGGGACTCGAACCCTTGACCGTTGGATTAAAAGTCCAACGCTCTACCGACTGAGCTAGCAGGGCTCGTGTACGTGGCTTGCAGATATTTGGGATTAGTTCACCCTATCAACTCTAACAAAGACAGTTGTAACATAAAATATGAAAAGCAGACAATGTCCCTTGAATTTTTTGCGGTTAATTATTGATTTTGATCCCTTTTTTTAAAACGGTTTGACACATTGGATTTATTGGTACTATTTTTTTTATAGATTTAGATATTTGGTTTTGTAGTCAAAAAGTTACACCCCACAAGGGACTCGAACCCTTGACCGTCGGATGAAAATTCCAATGCTCTACCGACTGAGCTAGCAGGGCTCGTGCGCGTGAATTGCAGATAATTTGCATTAGATCACCCTTTCAACTCTAACAAAGACAATTGTAACAGAAGAAAATTTGAAAAGCATACAATGTCCCTTGAGTGTTGTTCGGTTATTTAATGGTCTTCATCGTTTTGTTTAAAATTTTTTGACACATTTGATTTATTGGTACTGATTTTTTATAAATTTAGATTTTTGGTTTCGTAATCAAAAAGTTACGCCGCACAAGGGACTCGAACCCTTGAACATTGGGTTAAAACTCCAAAGCTCTACCGACTGAGCTAGCAGGGCTCGTGCGCGTGAATTGCAGATAATTTGCATTAGATCACCGTATCAACTCTAACCAAGACAGTTGTAACAGAAGACAACACGAAAAGGAGACAGTGCCCCTTGAATGTCGTTCGGTTAATTATTGATTTTGATCCTTTTATTTAAAACTATTTGACACATTTGATTTATTGGTACTATTTTTTTAGATTTAGATGTTTGGTTTCGTAATCAAAAAGGTACGCCCCACAAGGGACTCGAACCCTTGACCGTTGGATTAAAAGTCCAACGCTCTACCGACTGAGCTAGCAGGGCTCGTGCAGGTGGCTTGCAGATATTTTGGATTAGTTCATTTTATCAACTCTAACAAAGACAGTTGTAACAGAAGAAAACACGAAAAGGAGACAGTGTCCCTTGAATGTCGTTCGGTTAATTATTGATTTTGATCCTTTTATTTAAAACTATTTGACACATTTGATTTATTGGTACTATTTTTTTAGATTTAGTTGTTTGATTTCGTAATCAAAAAGGTACGCCCCACAAGGGACTCGAACCCTTGACCGTTGGATTAAAAGTCCAACGCCCTACCGACTGAGCTAGCAGGGTTCGTGCAGGTGCCTTGCGGATATTTGGGATTATTTCACCCTATCAGCTCTAACAAAGACAGTTGTAACAGAAAATTTGAAAAGCAGGCAATGTCCCTTGAATCTTGTGCGGTTAATTATTGATTTTGATCCCTTTTTTTAAAACGATTTGACACATTTGATTTATTGGTAATATTTTTTTTATAGATTTAGATATTTGGTTTTGTAGTCAAAAAGTTACACCCCACAAGGGATTCGAACCCTTGACCGTTGGATTAAAAGTCCAACGCTCTACAGACTGAGCTACCAGGGCTCGTGCACGTGGCTTGCAGATATTTTGGATAGTTCACCCTATCAACTCTAACAAAGACAATTGTAACAGAAGAAAATTTGAAAAGCATACAATGTCCCTTGAGTGTTGTTCGGTTATTTAATGGTTTTCATCGTTTTGTTTAAAATTTTTTGACACATTTGACTTCTTGGTACTGATTTTTTATAAATTTAGATTTTTGGTTTCGTAATCAAAAAGTTACGCCGCACAAGGGACTCGAACCCTTGAACATTGGATTAAAACTCCAACACTTTTTTACCGACTGAGCTAACAGGGCTCGCGCGTGGGCGTGGCTTGCAGACATCTTGGATTAGTTCACCTATCAACTCTAACAAAGACAGTTGTAACAGAAGAAAATTTGAAAAGCAGACAATGTCCCTTGAATGTTTTTTGGTTAATTTTTGATTTTGACCCTTTTATTCAAAACTATTTGACACATTTGATTTATTGGTACTCTTTTTTCTAGATTTAGATATTCGGTTTTGTAATGAAAAATTTACGCCCCACAACGGACTCGAACCCTTGACCGTTGGATTATAAGCCCAACGCTCTGCCGACTGAGCTAGCTGGACTCGTGCGCGTGCATTGCAAATAATTTGCATTAGATCACCCTATCAACTCTAACCAAGACAGTTGTAACAGAAGAAAATACGAAAAGGAGACAATGTCCCTTGAATGTCGTTCGGTTAATTATTGATTTTGATCCTCTTATTTAAAACTATTTTACAGATTTGATTTATTGGTACTATTTTTTTAGATTTAGATGTTTGGTTTCGTAATCAAAAAGTTACGCCCCAAAAGAGACTCGAACCCTTGACCGTTGGATTAAAAGTCCAACTCTCTACCGACTCAGCTAGCAGGGCTCGTGCACGTGTCTTGCGTATATTTGGGATTATTTCGCCCTATCAATTCTAACAAAGACAGTTGTAACAGAAAATATGAAAAGCAGACAATGTCCCTTGAATCTTGTGCCGTTAATTATTGATTTTGATCCCTTTTTTAAAAACGATTTGACACATTTGCTTTATTGGTACTATTTTTTTATAGATTTAGATATTTGGTTTCGTAGTCAAAAAGTTACAACCCACAGGGGACTCGAACCTTTGACCGTTGGATTTAAAGTCCAACGCTCTACCGACTGAGCTAGCAGGGCTCGTGCACGTGGCTTGCAGATGTTTTGGATAGTTCACCCTATCAGTTCTAACAAAGACAGTTGTAACAGAAAATATGAAAAGACAGTTGTAACGGAAAATATGAAAAGCAGACAATGTACCTTGAATCTTGTTCGGTTAATTATTGATTTTGATTCCTTTTTTTAAAACGATATGACACATTTGATTTATTGGTACTATTTTTTTATAGATTTAGATTTTTGGTTTCGTAGTCAAAAAGGTACGCCCCACAAGGGACTCGAACCCTTGACCGTTGGATTAAAAGTCCAACGCTCTACCGACTGAGCTAGCAGGGCTCGTGCACGTCGCTTGCAGATATTTTGGATTAGTTCACCCTATCAACTCTAACAAAGACAGTTGTAACAGAAAATATGAAAAGACAGTTGTAACAGAAAATATGAAAAGCAGACAATGTCCCTTGAATCTTGTTCGCTTAATTATTGATTTTGATCCCCTTTTTAAAAGCGATTTGACACATTTGCTTTATTGGTACTATTTTTTTTTATAGATTTAGATATTTGGTTTCGT
Source organism: Convolutriloba macropyga (assembly GCF_964194025.1). Classification (NCBI taxonomy): domain Eukaryota; kingdom Metazoa; phylum Xenacoelomorpha; order Acoela; family Convolutidae; genus Convolutriloba; species Convolutriloba macropyga. The sequence continues at coordinate 44,077,483 of NC_134474.1, forward strand.
AGTCAAAAAGTTACAACCCACAGGGGACTCGAACCTTTGACCGTTGGATTTAAAGTCCAACGCTCTACCGACTGAGCTAGCAGGGCTCGTGCACGTGGCTTGCAGATGTTTTGGATAGTTCACCCTATCAGTTCTAACAAAGACAGTTGTAACAGAAAATATGAAAAGACAGTTGTAACGGAAAATATGAAAAACAGACAATGTCCCTTGAATCTTGTTCGCTTAATTATTGATTTTGATTCCTTTTTTTAAAACGATTTGACACATTTGATTTATTGGTACTATTTTTTTTATAGATTTAGATATTTGGTTTCGTAGTCAAAGAGTTACGCCCCACAAGGGACTCGAACCCTTGACCGTTGGATTAAGGGTCCAACGCTCTACCGACTGAGATAGCAGAGCTCGTGCGCGTGGTTTGCAGATATTTTGGATTAGTTCACCCTATCAACTCTAACAAAGACAGTTGTCACAGAAAATATGAAAAGACAGTTGTAACAGAAAATATGAAAAGCAGACAATGTCCCTTGAATCTTGTTCGCTTAATTATTGATTTTGATTCCTTTTTTTAAAACGATTTGACACATTTGATTTATTGGTACTATTTTTTTTATAGATTTAGATATTTGGTTTCGTAGTCAAAGAGTTACGCCCCACAAGGGACTCGAACCCTTGACCGTTGGATTAAGGGTCCAACGCTCTACCGACTGAGATAGCAGAGCTCGTGCGCGTGGTTTGCAGATATTTTGGATTAGTTCATTTTATCAACTCTAACAATGACAGTTGTAACAGAAGAAAATATGAAAAGCGGGCAATGTCCTTTGAATGTTGTTCGGTTATTTAATGGTTTTCATCCTTTTGTTTAAAATGATTTGACACATTTGATTTATTGGTACTGATTTTTTATAAATTTAGATATTTGGTTTCGTTGTCAAAAAGTTTCGCCCCACAAGTGACTCGAACCCTTGACCGTTGGATTAAGAGTCCAACGCTCTACCGACCGAGATAGCAACGCTCGTGCACGTGGCTTGCAGATATTTTGGATTAGTTCATTTTATCAACTCTAACAAAGACAGTTGTAACAGAAGAAAATATGAAAAGCGCGCAATTTCCCTTGAATGTTGTTCGGTTATTTAATGGTTTTCATCCTTTGTTTAAAATGATATGACACATTTGATTTATTGGTACTGATTTTTTATAAATTTAGATACTCGGTTTCGTAGACAAAAAGTTACGCCGCACAAGGGATTCGACCCTTGACCATTGGATTAAAACTCCAACGCTCTACCGACTGAGCTAGCAGGGCTCGTGCACGTGTCTTGCGGATATTTGGTATTATTTCACCCTATCAACTCTAACAAAGACAGTTGTAACAGAAAATATGAAAAGCAGACAATGTCCCTTGAATCTTGTTCGGTTAATTATTGAATTTGATTCCTTTTTTTAAAACGATTTGACACATTTGATTTATTGGTACTATTTTTTTGTATAGATTTAGATATTTGGTTTTGTGATCAAAAAGTTACGCCCCACAGAAGACTCGAACCCTTGACCGTTGGATTAAAAGTTCAACGCTCTACCGACTGAGCTAGCAGGGCTCGTGCACGTGGCTTGCAGACATTTTGGATTAGTTCACCTATCAACTCTAACAAAGACAGTTGTAACAGAAGAAAATTTGAAAAGCAGACAATGTCCCTTGAATGTTTTTCGGTTAATTATTGATTTTGACCCTTTTATTCAAAACTATTTGACACATTTGATATATTGGTACTCTTTTTTCTAGATTTAGATATTCGATTTTGTAATGAAAAATTTACGCCCCACAAGGGACTCGAACCCTTGACCGTTGGATTATAAGCCCAACGCTCTGCCGACTGAGCTAGCTGGGCTCGTGCGCGTGCATTGCAGATAATTTGCATTAGATCACCCTATCAACTCTAACCAAGACAGTTGTAACAGAAGAAAATACGAAAAGGAGACAATGTCCCTTGAATGTCGTTCGGTTAATTATTGGTTTTGATCCTTTTATTTAAAACTATTTTACAGATTTGGTTTATTGGTACTATTTTTTATAGATTTAGATGTTTGTTTTCGTATTCAAAAAGTTACGCCCCAAAAGGGACTCGAACCCTTGACCGTTGGGTTAAAAGTCCAACGCTCTACCGACTCAGCTAAGCTAGCAGGGCTCGTGCACGTGTCTTGCGGATATTTGGGATTATTTCACCCTATCAACTCTAACAAAGACAGTTGTAACAGAAAATATGAAAAGCATACAATGTCCCTTGAATCTTGTGCGGTTAATTATTGATTTTGATCCCTTTTTTTAAAACGATTTGACACATTTGATTTATTGGAACTATTTTTTTTATAGATTTAGATATTTGGTTTTGTAGTCAAAATTTTACAACCCACAAGGGACTCGAACCCTTGACCGTTGGATTAAAAGTCCAACGCTCTACCGATTGAGCTAGCAGGGCTCGTGCACGTGGCTTGCAGATATTTTGGATAGTTCACCCTATCAGTTCTAACATAGACAATTGTAACAGAACAAAATTTGAAAAGCATACAAGGTCCCTTGAGTGTTGTTCGGTTATTTAATGGTTTTCATTGTTTTGTTTAATATTTTTTGACACATTTGATTTATTGGTACTGATTTTTTATAAATTTAGATATTTGGTTTCGTAATCAAAAAGTTACGCCGCACAAGGGTCTCGAACCCTTGACCATTGGGTTAAAACTCCAACGCTCTACCGACTGAGCTAGCAGGGCTCGTGCACGTCGCTTGCAGATATTTTGGATTAGTTCACCCTATCAACTCTAACAAAGACAGTTGTAACCGAAAATATGAAAAGACAGTTGTAACAGAAAATATGAAAAGCAGACAATGTCCCTTGAATCTTGTTCGGTTAATAACTGATTTTGATTGCTTTTTTAAAACGATTTGACACATTTGATTTATTGGTACTACCTTTTTTATAGATTTAGATATTTGGTTTCGTAGTCAAACAGTTGCGCCCCACAAGGGACTCGAACCCTTGACCGTTGGATTTAGAGTTCAACGCTCTACCGACTGAGTTAGAAGCTCTCGTGAACGTGGATTGCAGATATTTGTGATTAGTTCACCCTATCAACTCTAACAAAGACAGTTGTAACAGAAAATATGAAAAGCATACAATGTCCCTTGAATCTTGTGCGGTTAATTATTGATTTTGATCCCTTTTTTTAAAACGATTTGACACATTTGATTTATTGGAACTATTTTTTTTTATAGATTTAGATATTTGGTTTTGTAGTCAAAATTTTACAACCCACAAGGGACTCGAACCCTTGACCGTTGGATTAAAAGTCCAGCGCTCTACCGATTGAGCTAGCAGGGCTCGTGCACGTGGCTTGCAGATATTTTGGATAGTTCACCCTATCAGTTCTAACATAGACAATTGTAACAGAACAAAATTTGAAAAGCATACAAGGTCCCTTGAGTGTTGTTCGGTTATTTAATGGTTTTCATTGTTTTGTTTAATATTTTTTGACACATTTGATTTATTGGTACTGATTTTTTATAAATTTAGATATTTGGTTTCGTAATCAAAAAGTTACGCCGCACAAGGGTCTCGAACCCTTGACCATTGGGTTAAAACTCCAACGCTCTACCGACTGAGCTAGCAGGGCTCGTGCACGTGTCTTGCGGATATTTGGGATTATTTCACCCTATCAACTCTAACAAAGACAGTTGTAACAGAAAATATGAAAAGACAGTTGTAACAGAAAATATGAAAAGCAGACAATGTCCCTTGAATCTTGTTCGGTTAATTATTGATTTTGATTCCTTTTTTTAAAACGATTTGACACATTTGATTTATTGGTACTATTTTTTTTATAGATTTAGATTTTTGGTTTCGTAGTCAAAAAGTTACGCCCCACAAGGGACTCGAACCCTTGACCGTTGGATTAAAAGTCCAACGCCCTACCGACTGAGCTAGCAGGGCTCGTGCACGTCGCTTGCAGATATTTTGGATTAGTTCACCCTATGAACTCTAACAAAGACAGTTGTAACAGTAAATATAAAAAGACAGTTGTAACAGAAAATATGAAAAGCAGACAATGTCCCTTGAATCTTGTTCGGTTAATTACTGATTTTGATTGCTTTTTTAAAACGATTTGACACATTTGATTTATTGGTACTACCTTTTTTTATAGATTTAGATATTTGGTTTCGTAGTCAAACAGTTACGCCCCACAAGGGACTCGAACCCTTGACCGTTGGATTTAGAGTTCAACGCTCTACCGACTGAGATAGCAGAGCTCGTGCACGTGTATTGCAGATATTTTGGATTAGTTCATTTTATCAACTCTAACAAAGACAGTTGTAACAGAAGAAAATATGAAAAGCGGGCAATGTCCCTTGAATGTTGTTCGGTTACTTAATGGTTTTCATCCTTTTGTTTAAAATGATTTGACACATTTGAGTTATTGGTACTGTTTTTTTATAGATTTAGATTTTTGGTTTCGTAGTCAAAAAGGTACGCCCCACACGGGACTCGAACCCTTGACCGTTGGATTAAAACTCCAACGCTCTACCGACTCAGCTAGCAGGGCTCGTGCACGTGGCTTGCAGATATTTTGGATTAGTTCACCCTATCAACTCTAACAAAGACAGTTGTAACCGAAAATATGAAAAGACAGTTGTAACAGAAAATATGAAAAGCAGACAATGTCCCTTGAATCTTGTTCGGTTAATTACTGATTTTGATTGCTTTTTTAAAACGATTTGACACATTTGATTTATTGGTACTACCTTTTTTATAGATTTAGATATTTGGTTTCGTAGTCAAACAGTTGCGCCCCACAAGGGACTCGAACCCTTGACCGTTGGATTTAGAGTTCAACGCTCTACCGACTGAGATAGCAGAGCTCGTGCACGTGTATTGCAGATATTTTGGATTAGTTCATTTTATCAACTCTAACAAAGACAGTTGTAACAGAAGAAAATATGAAAAGCGGGCAATGTCCCTTGAATGTTGTTCGGTTACTTAATGGTTTTCATCCTTTTGTTTAAAATGATTTGACACATTTGAGTTATTGGTACTGTTTTTTTATAGATTTAGATTTTTGGTTTCGTAGTCAAAAGGGTACGCCCCACAATGGACTCGAACCCTTGACCGTTGGATTAAAAGTCCAACGCTCTACCGACTGAGCTAGCAAGGCTCGTGCACGTGGCTTGCAGATATTTTGGATTAGTTCACCCTATCAACTCTAACAAAGACAGTTGTAACAGAAAATATGAAAAGACAGTTGTAACAGAAAATATGAAAAGCAGACAATGTCCCTTGAATCTTGTTCGGTTAATTATTGATTTTGATACCTTTTTTTAAAACGATTTGATACATTTGAGTTATTGGTACTATTTTTTTATAGATTTAAATTTTTGGTTTCGTAGTCAAAAAGTTACGCCCCACAAGGGACTCGAACCCTTGACCGTTGGATTAAAAGTCCAACGCTCTACCGACTGAGCTAGCAGAGCTCGTGCACGTGGCTTGCAGATATTTTGGATTAGTTCATTTTATCAACTCTAACAAAGACAGTTGTAACAGAAGAAAATATGAAAAGCGGGCAATGTCCCTTGAATGTTGTTCGGTTACTTAATGGTTTTCATCCTTTTGTTTAAAATGATTTGACACATTTGAGTTATTGGTACTGTTTTTTTATAGATTTAGATTTTTGGTTTCGTAGTCAAAAAGGTACGCCCCACAATGGACTCGAACCCTTGACCGTTGGATTAAAAGTCCAACGCTCTACCGACTGAGCTAGCAAGGCTCGTGCACGTGGCTTGCAGATATTTTGGATTAGTTCACCCTATCAACTCTAACAAAGACAGTTGTAACAGAAAATATGAAAAGACAGTTGTAACAGAAAATATGAAAAGCAGACAATGTCCCTTGAATCTTGTTTGGTTAATTATTGATTTTGATACCTTTTTTTAAAACGATTTGATACATTTGAGTTATTGGTACTATTTTTTTTATAGATTTAAATTTTTGGTTTCGTAGTCAAAAAGTTACGCCCCACAAGGGACTCGAACCCTTGACCGTTGGATTAAAAGTCCAACGCTCTACCGACTGAGCTAGCAGAGCTCGTGCACGTGGCTTGCAGATATTTTGCATTAGTTCATTTTATCAACTCTAACAAAGAAAGTTGTAACAGAAGAAAATATGAAAAGCGGGCAATGTCCCTTGAATGTTGTTCGGTTATTTAATGGTTTTCATCCTTTTGTTTAATATGATTTGACACATTTGATTTATTGGTACTGATTTTTTATAAATTTAGATATTTGGTTTTGTAATTAAAACGTTACGCCGCACAAGGGACTCGAACCCTTGACCGTTGGATTAAAAGTCCAACGCCCTACCGACTGAGCTAGCAGAGCTCGTGCACGCGGCTTGCAGATATTTTGGATTAGTTCACCCTATCAACTCTAACAAAGACAGTTTTAACAGAAAATATGAAAAGACAGTTGTAACAGAAAATATGAAAAGCAGACAATGTCCCTTGAATCTTGTTCGGTTAATTATTGATTTTGATTCCTTTTTTTGAAACGATATGACACATTTGATTTATTGCTACTATTTTTTTTAGATTTAGATATTTGGTTTCGTAGTCAAACAGTTACGCCCCACAAGGGACTCGAACCCTTGACCGTTGGATTTAGAGTTCAACGCTCTACCGACTGAGATAGCAGAGCTCGTGCACGTGTATTGCAGATATTTTGGATTAGTTCATTTTATCAACTCTAACAAAGACAGTTGTAACAGAAGAAAATATGAAAAGCGGGCAATGTCCCTTGAATGTTGTTCGGTTACTTAATGGTTTTCATCCTTTTGTTTAAAATGATTTGACACATTTGAGTTATTGGTACTGTTTTTTTATAGATTTAGATTTTTGGTTTCGTAGTCAAAAAGGTACGCCCCACACGGGACTCGAACCCTTGACCGTTGGATTAAAACTCCAACGCTCTACCGACTCAGCTAGCAGGGCTCGTGCACGTGGCTTGCAGATATTTTGGATTAGTTCACCCTATCAACTCTAACAAAGACAGTTGTAACCGAAAATATGAAAAGACAGTTGTAACAGAAAATATGAAAAGCAGACAATGTCCCTTGAATCTTGTTCGGTTAATTACTGATTTTGATTGCTTTTTTAAAACGATTTGACACATTTGATTTATTGGTACTACCTTTTTTATAGATTTAGATATTTGGTTTCGTAGTCAAACAGTTGCGCCCCACAAGGGACTCGAACCCTTGACCGTTGGATTTAGAGTTCAACGCTCTACCGACTGAGATAGCAGAGCTCGTGCACGTGTATTGCAGATATTTTGGATTAGTTCATTTTATCAACTCTAACAAAGACAGTTGTAACAGAAGAAAATATGAAAAGCGGGCAATGTCCCTTGAATGTTGTTCGGTTACTTAATGGTTTTCATCCTTTTGTTTAAAATGATTTGACACATTTGAGTTATTGGTACTGTTTTTTTATAGATTTAGATTTTTGGTTTCGTAGTCAAAAGGGTACGCCCCACAATGGACTCGAACCCTTGACCGTTGGATTAAAAGTCCAACGCTCTACCGACTGAGCTAGCAAGGCTCGTGCACGTGGCTTGCAGATATTTTGGATTAGTTCACCCTATCAACTCTAACAAAGACAGTTGTAACAGAAAATATGAAAAGACAGTTGTAACAGAAAATATGAAAAGCAGACAATGTCCCTTGAATCTTGTTCGGTTAATTATTGATTTTGATACCTTTTTTTAAAACGATTTGATACATTTGAGTTATTGGTACTATTTTTTTATAGATTTAAATTTTTGGTTTCGTAGTCAAAAAGTTACGCCCCACAAGGGACTCGAACCCTTGACCGTTGGATTAAAAGTCCAACGCTCTACCGACTGAGCTAGCAGAGCTCGTGCACGTGGCTTGCAGATATTTTGGATTAGTTCATTTTATCAACTCTAACAAAGACAGTTGTAACAGAAGAAAATATGAAAAGCGGGCAATGTCCCTTGAATGTTGTTCGGTTACTTAATGGTTTTCATCCTTTTGTTTAAAATGATTTGACACATTTGAGTTATTGGTACTGTTTTTTTATAGATTTAGATTTTTGGTTTCGTAGTCAAAAAGGTACGCCCCACAATGGACTCGAACCCTTGACCGTTGGATTAAAAGTCCAACGCTCTACCGACTGAGCTAGCAAGGCTCGTGCACGTGGCTTGCAGATATTTTGGATTAGTTCACCCTATCAACTCTAACAAAGACAGTTGTAACAGAAAATATGAAAAGACAGTTGTAACAGAAAATATGAAAAGCAGACAATGTCCCTTGAATCTTGTTTGGTTAATTATTGATTTTGATACCTTTTTTTAAAACGATTTGATACATTTGAGTTATTGGTACTATTTTTTTTATAGATTTAAATTTTTGGTTTCGTAGTCAAAAAGTTACGCCCCACAAGGGACTCGAACCCTTGACCGTTGGATTAAAAGTCCAACGCTCTACCGACTGAGCTAGCAGAGCTCGTGCACGTGGCTTGCAGATATTTTGCATTAGTTCATTTTATCAACTCTAACAAAGAAAGTTGTAACAGAAGAAAATATGAAAAGCGGGCAATGTCCCTTGAATGTTGTTCGGTTATTTAATGGTTTTCATCCTTTTGTTTAATATGATTTGACACATTTGATTTATTGGTACTGATTTTTTATAAATTTAGATATTTGGTTTTGTAATTAAAACGTTACGCCGCACAAGGGACTCGAACCCTTGACCGTTGGATTAAAAGTCCAACGCCCTACCGACTGAGCTAGCAGAGCTCGTGCACGCGGCTTGCAGATATTTTGGATTAGTTCACCCTATCAACTCTAACAAAGACAGTTTTAACAGAAAATATGAAAAGACAGTTGTAACAGAAAATATGAAAAGCAGACAATGTCCCTTGAATCTTGTTCGGTTAATTATTGATTTTGATTCCTTTTTTTGAAACGATATGACACATTTGATTTATTGCTACTATTTTTTTTAGATTTAGATATTTGGTTTCGTAGTCAAAAAGTTACGCCCCACAAGGGACTCGAACCCTCGACCGTTGGATTAAGAGTCCAACGCTCTACCGACTGAGATAGCAGAGCTCGTGCACGTGGCTTGCAGATATTTTGGATTAGTTCATTTTATCAACTCTAACAAAGACAGTTGTAACAGAAGAAAATATGAAAAGCGGGCAATGTCCCTTGAATGTTGTTCGGTTATTTAATGGTTTTCATCCTTTTGTTTAAAATGATTTGACACATCTGATTTATTGGTACTGATTTTTTTTTATAAATTTAGATATTTGGTTTCGTAATCAAAAAGTTACGCCGCACAAGTGACTCGAACCCTTGACCATTGGATTAAAACTCCAACGCTCTACCGACTGAGCTAGCAGGGCTCGTGCACGTGTCTTGCGGATATTTGGGATTATTTCACCCTATCAACTCTAACAAAGACAGTTGTAACAGAAAATATGAAAAGCAGACAATGTCCCTTGAATGTTTTTCGGTTATTTAATGGTTTTCATCCTTTTATTTAAAACGATTTGACACATTTGATTTATTGGTACTATTTTTTTTCATAGATTTAGATATTTGGTTTCGTAGTTAAAAACTTACGCCCCGCAAGGGACTCGAACCCTTGACCGTTGGATTAAAAGTCCAACGCTCTACCGACTGAGATAGTAGAGCTCGTGCACGTGGCTTGCAGATATTTTGGATTGGTTCATTCTATCAACTCTAACAAAGACAGTTGTAACAGAAGATATATGAAAAGCGGGCAGTGTCCCTTGAATTTTGTTCGTTTAATTATTGGTTTTAATGCTTTTATATTTTAAACGATTTGACACATTTGATTTATTGGTACTAAGTTTTTGTTCATAAATGTAGGTTTTTAGTTTCGTAATCGAAATTTTGCGCCCCACAGGGGACTCGAACCCTTGACCGTTGGATTAAAAGTCCAACGCTCTACCGACTGAGCTAGCAGGGCTCGTGCACGTGGCTTGCAGATATTTTGGATTTGTTCACCCTATCAACTCTAACAAAGACAGTTGTAACAGAAGAAAATTTGAAAAGCAGACAATCTCCCTTGAATGTTTTTCGGTTATTTAATGGTTTTCATCCTTTTATTTAAACCGATTTGACACATTTGATTTATTGGTACTATTTTTAAAAATAAATTTAGGTATTTGGTTTCGTAGTTAATAAATTACGCCCCACAAGGGACTCGAACCCTTGACCGTTGGATTAAAAGTCCCAACGCTCTACCGACTGAGCTAGCAGGGCTCGTGCACGTGCACGTGGTTTGCAGATATTTGGGATTAGTTCACCCTATCAACTCTAACAAAGACAGTTGTAACAGAAAATATGAAAAGCAGACAATGTCCCTTGAATGTTTTTCGGTTATTTAATGGTTTTCATCCTTTTATTTAAAACGATTTGACACATTTGATTTATTGGTACTATTTTTTTTCATAGATTTAGATATTTGGTTTCGTAGTTAAAAACTTACGTCCCACAAGGGACTCGAACCCTTGACCGTTGGATTAAAAGTCCAACGCTCTACCGACTGAGCTAGCAGGGCTCGTGCACGTGGTTTGCAGATATTTGGGATTAGTTCACCCTATCAACTCTAACAAAGACAGTTGTAACAGAAAATATGAAAAGCAGACAATGTCCCTTGAATGTTTTTCGGTTATTTAATGGTTTTCATCCTTTTATTTAAAACGATTTGACACATTTGATTTATTGGTACTATTTTTTTTCATAGATTTAGATATTTGGTTTCGTAGTTAAAAACTTACGCCCCACAAGGGACTCGAACCCTTGACCGTTGGGATTAAAAGTCCAACGCTCTACAGACTGAGATAGCAGAGCTCGTTCACGTGGCTTGCAGATATTTTGGATTAGTTCACCCTATCAACTCGAACAAAGACAGTTGTAACAGAAGAAAATTTGAAAAGCAGACAATCTCCCTTGAATGTTTTTCGGTTATTTAATGGTTTTCATCCCCTTATTTAAACCGATTTGACACATTTGATTTATTGGTACTATTTTTTAAAATAAATTTAGGTATTTGGTTTTGTAGTTAAAAACTTACGCCCCACAAGGGACTCGAACCCTTGACCGTTGGATTAAAAGTCCAACGCTCTACCGACTGAGATAGTAGAGCTCGTGCACGTGGCTTGCAGATATTTTGGATTGGTTCATTCTATCAACTCTAACAAAGACAGTTGTAACAGAAGAAAATATGAAAAGCGGGCAGTGTCCCTTGAATTTTGTTCGTTTAATTATTGGTTTTAATGCTTTTATATTTAAAACGATTTGACACATTTGATTTATTGGTACTAAGTTTTTTTTCATAAATGTAGGTTTTTGGTTTCGTAATCGAAGTTTTGCGCCCCACAGGGGACTCGAACCCTTGACCGTTGGATTAAAAGTCCAACGCTCTACCTACTGAGCTAGCAGGGCTCGTGCACGTGGCTTGCAGATATTTTGGATTTGTTCACCCTATCAACTCTAACAAAGACAGTTGTAACAGAAGAAAATTTGAAAAGCAGACAATCTCCCTTGAATGTTTTTCGGTTATTTAATGGTTTTCATCCTTTTTGTTTAAACCGATTTGACACATTTGATTTATTGGTACTATTTTTAAAAAAAAATTTAGGTATTTGGTTTCGTAGTTAAAAATTTTCGCCCCACAAGGGACTCGAACCCTTGACCGTTGCATTAAAAGTCCAACGCTCTACCGACTGAGCTAGCAGGGCTCGTGCACGTGGTTTGCAGATATTTGGGATTAGTTCACCCTATCAACTCTAACAAAGACAGTTGTAACAGAAATTATGAAAAGCAGACAATGTCCCTTGAATGTTTTTCGGTTATTTAATGGTTTTCATCCTTTTATTTAAAACGATTTGACACATTTGATTTATTGGTACTATTTTTTTCATAGATTTAGATATTTGGTTTCGTAGTTAAAAACTTACGTCCCACAAGGGACTCGAACCCTTGACCGTTGGATTAAAAGTCCAACGCTCTACCGACTGAGATAGCAGAGCTCGTGCACGTGGTTTGCAGATATTTGGGATTAGTTCACCCTATCAACTCTAACAAAGACAGTTGTAACAGAAAATATGAAAAGCAGACAATGTCCCTTGAATGTTTTTCGGTTATTTAATGGTTTTCATCCTTTTATTTAAAACGATTTGACACATTTGATTTATTGGTACTAAGTTTTTTTTGCATAAATTTGCGTTTTTGGTTTCGTAATCAAAATTGCGCCCCACAGGGGACTCGAACCCTTGACAGTTGGATTAAAAGTCCAACGCTCTACCGACTGAGCTAGCAGGGCTCGTGAACGTGGCTTGCAGATACTTTGGATTAGTTCACCCTATCAACTCGAACAAAGACAGTTGTAACAGAAGAAAATTTGAAAAGCAGACAATCTCCCTTGAATGTTTTTCGGTTATTTAATGGTTTTCATCCTTTTATTTAAACCGATTTGACACATTTGATTTATTGGTACTATTTTTAAAAGTAAATTTAGGTATTTGGTTTCGTAGTTAAAAACTTACGCCCCACAAGGGACTCGAACCCTTGACCGTTGGATTAAAAGTCCAACGCTCTACCGACTGAGCTAGCAGGGCTCGTGCACGTGGTTTGCAGATATTTGGGATTAGTTCACCCTATCAACTCTAACAAAGACAGTTGTAACAGAAAATATGAAAAGCAGACAATGTCCCTTGAATGTTTTTCGGTTATTTAATGGTTTTCATCCTTTTATTTAAAACGATTTGACACATTTGATTTATTGGTACTAAGTTTTTTTTGCATAAATTTGGGTTTTTGGTTTCGTAATCAAAATTGCGCCCCACAGGGGACTCGAACCCTTGACCGTTGGATTAAAAGTCCAACGCTCTACCGACTGAGCTAGCAGGGCTCGTGCACGTGGCTTGCAGATATTTTGGATTAGTTCACCCTATCAACTCGAACAAAGACAGTTGTAACAGAAGAAAATTTGAAAAGCAGACAATCTCCCTTGAATGTTTTTCGGTTATTTAATGGTTTTCATCCCCTTATTTAAACCGATTTGACACATTTGATTTATTGGTACTATTTTTTAAAATAAATTTAGGTATTTGGTTTTGTAGTTAAAAACTTACGCCCCACAAGGGACTCGAACCCTTGACCGTTGGATTAAAAGTCCAACGCTCTACCGACTGAGCTAGCAGGGCTCGTGCACGTGGTTTGCAGATATTTGGGATTAGTTCACCCTATCAACTCTAACAAAGACAGTTGTGACAGAAAATATGAAAAGCAGACAATGTCCCTTGAATGTTTTTCGGTTATTTAATGGTTTTCATCCTTTTATTTAAAACGATTTGACACATTTTGATTTATTGGTACTATTTTTTTTCATAGATTTAGATATTTGGTTTCGTAGTTATAAACTTACGCCCCACAAGGGACTCGAACCCTTGACCGTTGGGATTAAAAGTCCAACGCTCTACCGACTGAGCTAGCAGGGCTCGTGCACGTGGTTTGCAGATATTTGGGATTAGTTCACCCTATCAACTCTAACAAAGACAGTTGTAACAGAAAATATGAAAAGCAGACAATGTCCCTTGAATGTTTTTCGGTTATTTAATGGTTTTCATCCTTTTATTTAAAACGATTTGACACATTTTGATTTATTGGTACTATTTTTTTTCATAGATTTAGATATTTGGTTTCGTAGTTATAAACTTACGCGCCACAAGGGACTCGAACCCTTGACCGTTGGGATTAAAATTCCAACGCTCTACCGACTGAGCTGGCAGGGCTCGTGCACGTGGTTTGCAGATATTTGGGATTAGTTCACCCTATCAACTCTAACAAAGACAGTTGTAACAGAAGAAAATTTGAAAAGCAGACAATCTCCCTTGAATGTTTTTCGGTTATTTAATGGTTTTCATCCCCTTATTTAAACCGATTTGACACATTTGATTTACTGGTACTATTTTTTAAAATAAATTTAGGTATTTGGTTTCGTAGTTAAAAACTTACGCCCCACAAGGGACTCGAACCCTTGACCGTTGGATTAAAAGTCCAACGCTCTACCGACTGAGCTAGCAGGGCTCGTGCACGTGGTTTGCAGATATTTGGGATTAGTTCACCCTATCTACTCTAACAAAGACAGTTGTAACAGAAAATATGAAAAGCAGACAATGTCCCTTGATTGTTTTTCGGTTATTTAATGGTTTTCATCCTTTTATTTAAAACGATTTGACACATTTTGATTTATTGGTACTATTTTTTTTTCATAGATTTAGATATTTGGTTTCGTAGTTATAAACTTACGCCCCACAAGGGACTCGAACCCTTGACCGTTGGGATTAAAAGTCCAACGCTCTACCGACTGAGATAGCAGAGCTCGTTCACGTGGCTTGCAGATATTTTGGATTGGTTCATTCTATCAACTCTAACAATGACAGTTGTAACAGAAGAAAATATGAAAAGCGGGCAGTGTCCCTTGAATTTTGTTCGTTTAATTATTGGTTTTCATGCTTTTATATTTAAAACGATTTGACACATTTGATTTATTGGTACTAAGTTTTTTTTCATATATTTAGGTTTTTGGTTTCGTAATCAAAATTTTGCTCCCCACAGGGGACTCGAACCCTTGACCGTTGGATTAAAAGTCCAACGCTCTACCGACTGAGCTAGCAGCGCTCGTGCACGTGGCTTGCAGATATTTGGGATTAGTTCACCCTATCAACTCTAACAAAGACAGTTGTAACAGAAAATATGAAAAGCAGACAATGTCCCTTGAATCTTCTTCGGTTAATTATTGATTTTGATCCTTTTATTTAAAACGTTTTAACTCATTTGATTTATTGGTACTATTTTTTTTAAATAGATTTAGATATTTGGTTTCGTAGTCAGAAAGTTACGCCCCACAAGGGATTCGAACCCTTGATCATCGGATTAAAAGTCCAACTCTCTACCGACTGAGCTAGCAGGGCTCGTGCACGTGGTTTGCAGATATTTGGGATTAGTTCACCCTATCAACTCTAACAAAGACAGTTGTAACAGAAAATATGAAAAGCAGACAATGTCCCTTGAATGTTTTTCGGTTATTTAATGGTTTTCATCCTTTTATTTAAAACGATTTGACACATTTGATTTATTGGTACGATTTTTTTCATAGATTTAGATATTTGGTTTTGTAGTAAAAAAATTACACCCCACAAGGGATTCGAACCCTTGATAGTCGGATTACAAGTCCAACGCGCTACCGACTGAGCTAGCAGAGCTCGTTCACGTGGCTTGCAGATATTTTGGAGTGGTTCATTCTATCAACTCTAACAAAGACAGTTGTAACAGAAGAAAATATGAAAAGCGGGCAGTGTCCCTTGAATTTTGTTCGTTTAATTATTGGTTTTCATGCTTTTATATTTAAAACGATTTGACACATTTGATTTATTGGTACTAAGTTTTTTTTCATAAATTTAGGTTTTTGGTTTCGTAATCAAATTTTTGCGTCCCACAGGGGACTCGAACCCTTGACCGTTGCATTAAAAGTCCAACGCTCTACCGACTGAGCTAGCAGAGCTCGTGCACGTGGCTTGCAGATATTTTGCATTAGTTCATTTTATCAACTCTAACAAAGAAAGTTGTAACAGAAGAAAATATGAAAAGCGGGCAATGTCCCTTGAATGTTGTTCGGTTATTTAATGGTTTTCATCCTTTTGTTTAATATGATTTGACACATTTGATTTATTGGTACTGATTTTTTATAAATTTAGATATTTGGTTTTGTAATTAAAACGTTACGCCGCACAAGGGACTTGAACCCTTGATCGTCGGATTAAAAGTCCAACGCTTTACCGACTGAGCTTGCAGGGCTCGTGCGCGTAGATTGCAGATGTTTTGCATTAGATCACCCTATCAACTATAACAAAGACAGTTGTAAGAGAAGAAAGTTCGAAAAACAGGCAAAGGCCCTTGAATGTTGTTCGGTTAATTTTTGATTTTGATCCTTTTAATTAAAACTATTTGACACATTTGATTTATTGGTACTATTTTTATAGATTTAGATATTTGGTTTTGTGATCAAAAAGTTACGCCCCACAGAAGACTCGAACCCTTGACCGTTGGATTAAAAGTTCAACGGTCTACCGACTGAGCTAGCAGGGCTCGTGCACGTGGATTACGGTTATTTTGCATTAGATCACCCTATCAACTCTAACAAAGACAGTTGTAACAGAAGAAAATATGAAAAGCAGACAATGTCCCTTGAATGTTGTTCGGTTATTTAATGGTTTTCATCCTTTTGTTTAAAACCATTTGACACATTTGATTTATTGGTACTGATTTTTTTCATAGATTTAGATATTTGGTTTTGTAGTAAAAAAATTACACCCCACAAGGGATTCGAACCCTTGATAGTCGGATTACAAGTCCAACGCGCTACCGACTGAGCTAGCAGAGCTCGTTCACGTGGCTTGCAGATATTTTGGAGTGGTTCATTCTATCAACTCTAACAAAGACAGTTGTAACAGAAGAAAATATGAAAAGCGGGCAGTGTCCCTTGAATTTTGTTCGTTTAATTATTGGTTTTCATGCTTTTATATTTAAAACGATTTGACACATTTGATTTATTGGTACTAAGTTTTTTTTCATAAATTTAGGTTTTTGGTTTCGTAATCAAATTTTTGCGTCCCACAGGGGACTCGAACCCTTGACCGTTGCATTAAAAGTCCAACTCTCTGCCGACTGAGCTGCCAGGGCTCGTGCACGTGGCTTGCAGATATTTTGGATTAGTTCACCCTATCAACTCTAACAAAGAGAGTTGTAACAGAAGAAAATTTTAAAAGCAGACAATGTCCCTTGAATGTTGATCGGTTATTTAATGGTTTTCATCCTTTTGTTTAAAACGATTTGACACATTTGATTTATTTGTACTGATTTTTTATAAATTTTGATATTTGGCTTCGTAATCAAAAAGTTACGCCCCACAAGGGACTTGAACCCTTGATCGTCGGATTAAAAGTCCAACGCTTTACCGACTGAGCTTGCAGGGCTCGTGCGCGTAGATTGCAGATGTTTTGCATTAGATCACCCTATCAACTATAACAAAGACAGTTGTAAGAGAAGAAAGTTCGAAAAACAGGCAAAGTCCCTTGAATGTTGTTCGGTTAATTTTTGATTTTGATCCTTTTAATTAAAACTATTTGACACATTTGATTTATTGGTACTATTTTTATAGATTTAGATATTTGGTTTTGTGATCAAAAAGTTACGCCCCACAGAAGACTCGAACCCTTGACCGTTGGATTAAAAGTTCAACGGTCTACCGACTGAGCTAGCAGGGCTCGTGCACGTGGCTTGCAGATATTTTGGATTAGTTCACCCTATCATCTCTAACAAAGAGAGTTGTAACAGAAGAAAATTTGAAAAGCAGACAATGTCCCTTGAATGTTGTTCGGTTATTTAATGGTTTTCATCCTTTTGTTTAAAACGATTTGACACATTTGATTTATTGGTACTGATTTTTTATAAATTTTGATATTTGGTTTCGTGATCAAAAAGTTACCCCCCACAAGGGATTCGAACCCTTGATCGTCGGATTAAAAGTCCAACGCTCTGCCGACTGAGCTGGCAGGGCTCGTGCACGTGGCTTGCAGATATTTTGGATTAGTTCACCCTATCAACTCTAACAAAGAGAGTTGTAACAGAAGAAAATTTGAAAAGCAGACAATGTCCCTTGAATGTTGTTCGGTTATTTAATGTTTTTCATCCTTTTGTTTAAAACGATTTGACACATTTGACTTATTGGTATTGATTTTTTTAAATAAATTTTGATATTTGGTTTCGTAATCAAAAAGTTACGCCCCACAAGGGACTTGAACCCTTGATCGTCGGATTAAAAATCCAACGCTTTACTGACTGAGCTTGCAGGGCTCGTGCGCGTAGATTGCAGAGGTTTTGCATTAGATCACCCTATCAACTCTAACAAAGACAGTTGTAACAGAAGAAAATTCGAAAAACAGGCAAAGTCCCTTGATTGTTGTTCGGTTAATTTTTGATTTGGATCCTTTTAATTAAAACTATTTGACACATTTGATTTATTGGTACTATTTTTATAGATTTAGATATTTGATTTTGTGATCAAAAAGTTACGCCCCTCAGAAGACTCGAACCCTTGACCGTTGGATTAAAAGTTCAACGCTCTACCGACTGAGCTAGCAGGGCTCGTGCACGTGGCTTGCAGATATTTTGGATTAGTTCACCCTATCAACTCTAACAAAGAGAGTTGTAACAGAAGAAAATTTGAAAAGCAGACAATGTCCCTTGAATGTTGTTCGGTTATTTAATGGTTTTCATCCTTTTGTTTAAAACGATTTGACACATTTGATTTATTGGTACTGATTTTTTCTATAAATTTTGATATTTGGTTTCGTAATCAAAAAGTTACGCCCCACAAGGGATTCGAACCCTTGATCGTGGGATTGAAAGTCAAACGCTCTGTCGACTGAGCTGGCAGGGCTCGTGCACGTGGCTTGCAGATATTTTGGATTAGTTCACCCTATCAACTCTAACAAAGAGAGTTGTAACAGAAAATTTGAAATCAGACAACGTCCCTTGAATGTTGTTTGGTTATTTAATAGTTTTCATGCTTTTGTTTAAAACCATTTGACACATTTGATTTATGGGTACTGATTTTTAATAAATTTTGATATTTGGTTTTGTAATCAAAAATTTACGCCCCACAAGGGACTTGAACCCTTGATCGTCGGATTAAAAGTCCAACGCCTTACCGACTGAGCTTGCAGGGCTCGTGCGCGTAGATTGCAGATGTTTTGCATTAGATCACCCTATCAACTCTAACAAAGACAGTTGTAACAGAAGAAAATTCGAAAAACAGGCAAAGTCCCTTGAATGTTGTTCGGTTAATTTTTTATTTTGATCCTTTCAATTAAAACTATTTGACACATTTGATTTATTGGTACTATTTTTATAGATTTAGATATTTGGTTTTGTGATCAAAAAGTTACGCCCCTCAGAAGACTCGAACCCTTGACCGTTGGATTAAAAGTTCAACGATCTACCGACTGAGCTAGCAGGGCTCGTGCACGTTGCTTGCAGATATTTTGGATTAGTTCACCCTATCAACTCTAACAAAGACAGTTGTAACAGAAAATATGAACAGCAGACAATATCCCTTGAATCTTGTTCGGTTAAATATTGATTTTGATCCTTTTATTTAAAACGATTTGACATCTTTGATTTATTGGTACTATTTTTATAGATTTAGATATTTGGTTTTGTGATCAAAAAGTTACGCCCCTCAGAAGACTCGAACCCTTGACCGTTGGATTAAAAGTTCAACGATCTACCGACTGAGCTAGCAGGGCTCGTGCACGTTGCTTGCAGATATTTTGGATTAGTTCACCCTATCAACTCTAACAAAGACAGTTGTAACAGAAGAAAATTCGAAAAACAGGCAAAGTCCCTTGAATGTTGTTCGGTTAATTTTTTATTTTGATCCTTTCAATTAAAACTATTTGACACATTTGATTTATTGGTACTATTTTTATAGATTTAGATATTTGGTTTTGTGATCAAAAAGTTACGCCCCTCAGAAGACTCGAACCCTTGATCGTCGGATTAAAAGTCCAACGCCTTACCGACTGAGCTTGCAGGGCTCGTGCGCGTAGATTGCAGATGTTTTGCATTAGATCGCCCTATCAACTCTAACAAAGACAGTTGTAACAGAAGAAAATTCGAAAAACAGGCAAAGTCCCTTGAATGTTGTTCGGTTAATTTTTTATTTTGATCCTTTCAATTAAAACTATTTGACACATTTGATTTATTGGTACTATTTTTATAGATTTAGATATTTGGTTTTGTGATCAAAAAGTTACGCCCCTCAGAAGACTCGAACCCTTGACCGTTGGATTAAAAGTTCAACGATCTACCGACTGAGCTAGCAGGGCTCGTGCACGTTGCTTGCAGATATTTTGGATTAGTTCACCCTATCAACTCTAACAAAGACATTTGTAACAGAAAATATGAAAAGCAGACAATGTCCCTTGAATGTTTTTCGGTTATTTAATGGTTTTCATCCTTTTATTTAAAACGATTTGACACATTTGATTTATTGGTACTAAGTTTTTTTTGCATAAATTTGGGTTTTTGGTTTCGTAATCAAAATTGCGCCCCACAGGGGACTCGAACCCTTGACCGTTGGATTAAAAGTCCAACGCTCTACCGACTGAGCTAGCAGGGCTCGTGCACGTGGCTTGCAGATATTTTGGATTAGTTCACCCTATCAACTCGAACAAAGACAGTTGTAACAGAAGAAAATTTGAAAAGCAGACAATATCCCTTGAATGTTGTTCGGTTATTTAATGGTTTTCATCCTTTTGTTTAAAACCATTTGACACATTTGATTTATTGGTACTGATTTTTAATAACTTTTGATATTTGGTTTCGTAATCAAAAAGTTACGCCCCACAAGGGACTTGAACCCTTGATCGTCGGATTAAAAGTCCAACGCTTTACCGACTGAGCTTGCAGGGCTCGTGCGCCTAGTTTGCAGATGTTTTGCATTAGATCACCCTATCAACTCTAACAAAGACAGTTGTAACAGAAGAAAATTCGAAAAACAGGCAAAGTCCCTTGAATGTTGTTCGGTTAATTTTTTATTTTGATCCTTTCAATTAAAACTATTTGACACATTTGATTTATTGGTACTATTTTTATAGATTTAGATATTTGGTTTTGTGATCAAAAAGTTACGCCCCTCAGAAGACTCGAACCCTTGACCGTTGGATTAAAAGTTCAACGCTCTACCGACTGAGCTAGCAGGGCTCGTGCACGTGGCTTGCAGATATTTTGGATAAGTTCACCCTATCAACTCTAACAAAGAGAGTTGTGACAGAAGAAAATTTGAAAAGCAGACAATGTCCCTTGAATGTTGTTCGGTTATTTAATGGTTTTCATCCTTTTGTTTAAAACAATTTGACACATTTGATTTATTGGTACTGATTTTTTTTTATAAATTTTGATATTTGGTTTCGTAATCAAAAAGTTACGCCCCACAAGGTATTCGAACCCTTGATCGTCGGATTGAAAGTCAAACGCTCTGTCGACTGAGCTGGCAGGGCTCGTGCACGTGGCTTGCAGATATTTTGGATTAGTTCACCCTATCAACTCTAACAAAGAGAGTTGTAACGGAAAATTTGAAAAGCAGACAATGTCTCTGAATGTTCCTCGGTTAATTATTGATTTTCATCCTTTTATTTAAAACGTTTTGACACATTTGATTAATTGGTATTGATTTTTTAGAAACTTAGATATTTGGTTTCGTAATCAAAAAGTTTTGCCCCACAAGGGCTTCGAACCCTTGACCGTTGGATTAACAGTCCAACGCTCTACCGACTGAGCTTGCAGGGCTCGTGCGCGTAGATTGCAGAGGTTTTGCATTAGATCACCCTATCAACTTTAACAAAGACAGCTGTAACAGAAGAAAATTCGAAAAACAGGCAAAGTCCCTTGAATGTTGTTCGGTTAATTTTTTATTTTGACCCTTTCAATTAAAACTATTTGACACATTTGATTTATTGGTACTGATTTTTAATAAATTTTGATATTTGGTTTCGTAATCAAAAAGTTACGCCCCACAAGGGACTTGAACCCTTGATCGTCGGATTAAAAGTCCAACGCTTTACCGACTGAGCTTGCAGGGCTCGTGCGCGTAGATTGCAGAGGTTTTGCATTATATCACCCTATCAACTTTAACAAAGACAGCTGTAACAGAAGAAAATTCGAAAAACAGGCAAAGTCCCTTGAATGTTGTTCGGTTAATTTTTTATTTTGACCCTTTCAATTAAAACTATTTGACACATTTGATTTATTGGTACTATTTTTATAGATTTAGATATTTGGTTTTGTGATCAAAAAGTCACGCCCCACAGCAGACTCGAACTCTTGACCGTTGGATTAAAAGTTCAACGCTCTACCGACTGAGCTAGCAGGGCTCGTGCACGTGGCTTGCAGATATTTTGGATTAGTTCACCCTATTAACTCTAACAAAGACAGTTGTATTAGAAGAAAACATGAAAAGCAGGCAATGTCTCTTGATTGTTGCTCGGTTAATTATTGGTTTTCATCCTTTTGTTTAAAACGATTCGACACTTTTGATTTATTGGTACTGTTTTGTTTTATAGATTTAGATGTTTGGTTTCGTAATAAAAAATTACGCCCCACCAGGTACTCGAACCCTTGACCGTTGGATTGAAGGTCCAACGCTCTACCGACTGAGCTGTCAGGAATCGTTCACGTGGATTGCGGATATTTTGCATTAGATCACCCTATCAACTCTAACAAAGACAGTTGTAGCAGAAGAAAATATGAAAAGCAGACAATGTCCCTTGAGAGTTGTTCGGTTATTTCATGGTTTTCATCCTTTTGTTTAAAACGATTTGACACCTTTGATTTATTGGTACTCTTTTTTTTACAATTTTAAATTTTTGGCTTCGTAATCAAAAATTTGCGCCCCACAAGGGACTCGAACCCTTGACCTTTGGATTAAAAGTCCAACGCTCTACCGACTGAGCTAGAAGCTCTCGTGAACGTGGATTGCAGATATTTGTGATTAGTTCACCCTATCAACTATAACAAAGACAGTTGTAACAGAAAATATGAGAAGCAGACAATGTCCCTTGAATCTTGTTCGGTTAATTATTGATTTTGATCCTTTTATTTAAAACGATTTGACACATTTGATTTATTGGTACTGTTTTGTTTTATTGATATAGATATTTGGTTTCGTAATCAAAAATTACGCCCCACAAAGGACTTGCACCCTTGACCGTTGGATTAAAAGTCCAACGCTCTAGACTGAGCTAGCAGGGCTCGTGCACGTGGATTGCGGATAGTTTGCATTAGATCACCCTATCAACTCTAACAAAGACAGTTGTAGCAGAAGAAAATATGGAAAGCAGACAATGTCCCTTGAGAGTTGTTCGGTTATTTCATGGTTTTCATCCTTTTGTTTAAAACGATTTGACACCTTTGATTTATTGGTACTCATTTTTTTTTACAATTTTAAATTTTTGGCTTCGTAATCAAAAATTTGCGCCCCACAAGGGACTCGAACCCTTGACCATTGGATTAAAAGTCCAACGCTCTACCGACTGAGCTAGAAGCTCTCGTGAACGTGGATTGCAGATATTTGTGATTAGTTCACCCTATCAACTATAACAAAGACAGTTGCAACAGAAAATATGAAAAGCAGACAATGTCCCTTGAATCTTGTTCGGTTAATTATTGATTTTGATCCTTTTATTTAAAACGATTTGACACATTTGATTTATCGGTACTGTTTGTTTTTATAGATTTAGATATTTGGTTTTGTAGTCAGAAAGTTACGCCGCACAAGAAACTGGAACCCTTGACCATTGGATTAAAACTCCAACACTTTACCGACTGAGCTAACAGGGCTCGCGCGTGGACGTGGTTTGCAGATATTTTGGATTAGTTCACCTATCAACTCTAACAAAGACAGTTGTAACAGAAGAAAATATGAAAAGCAGACAAGGTCCCTTGAATGTTGTTCGGTTATTTAATGGTTTTCATCCTTTTTTTAAAACGATTTGACACCTTTGATTTATTGGTACTGATTTTTGTTTATAAATTTTGATATTTGGTTTCGTAATCAAAAAGTTACACCCCACAAGGGACTTGAACCCCTGATCGTTGGATTAAAAGTCCAACGCTTTACCGAGTGAGCTTGCAGGGCTCGTGCGCGTGAATTGCAGCTATTTTGCATTAGATCACTCTATCAACTCTAACAAAGACAGTTGTAACAGAAGAAAATTCGAAAAACAGGCAATGTCCCTTTAATGTTGTTCGGTTAATTATTGATTTTGATCCTTTTAATTAAAACTATTTGACACATTTGATTTATTGGTACTAATTTTATAGATTTAGATATTTGGTTTTGTAATCAAAAAGTTACGCCCCATAGAAGATTCGAACCCTTGACCTTCGGATTCAAAGTCCAACGCTCTACCGACTGAGCTAGCAGGGCTCGTGCACGTGGCTTGCAGATATTTTGGACTATTTCACCCTAATAACTCTAACAAAGACACTTGTAACAGAAGAAAATATGAAAAGCAGGCAATGTCCCTTGAATATTGTTCGGTTAATTATTGATTTTGATCCTTTTATTTAAAACGATTCGACACCTTTGATTTTTTGGTACTGATTTTTTATAAACTTAGATATTTGGTTTCGTAATCAAAAAGTTTTGCCCCACAAGGGCTTCGAACCCTTGACCGTTGGATTAACAATCCAGCGCTCTACCGACTCAGCTTGCAGGGCTCGTGTACGTGGATTGCAGATATTTTTCATTAGTTTACCCTATCAACTCTAGCAAAGACTGTTGTAACAGAAGAAAATATGAAAAGCAGGCAATGTCCCTTGAATATTGTTCGGTTAATTATTGATTTTGATCCTTTTATTTAAAAGGGTTAGACACCTTTGATTTATTGGTACTGTTTTGTTTTATAGATTTAGATATTTGGTTTCGTAATCAGAAATTACGCCCCACAAGGGATTTGCACCCTTGACCGTTGGATTAAAAGTCCAACGCTCTAGACTGAGCTAGCAGGGCTCGTGCACGTGGCTTGCAGATATTTTGGACTATTTCACCCTAATAACTCTAACAAAGACACTTGTAACAGAAGAAAATATGAAAAGCAGGCAATGTCCCTTGAATATTGTTCGGTTAATTATTGATTTTGATCCTTTTATTTAAAACGATTTGACACCTTTGATTTTTTGGTACTGATTTTTTATAAACTTAGATATTTGGTTTCGTAATCAAAAAGTTTTGCCCCACAAGGGCTTCGAACCCTTGACCGTTGGATTAACAATCCAGCGCTCTACCGACTCAGCTTGCAGGGCTCGTGTACGTGGATTGCAGATATTTTTCATTAGTTTACCCTATCAACTCTAGCAAAGACTGTTGTAACAGAAGAAAATATGAAAAGCAGGCAATGTCCCTTGAATATTGTTCGATTAATTATTGATTTTGATCCTTTTATTTAAAAGGGTTAGACACCTTTGATTTATTGGTACTGTTTTGTTTTATAGATTTAGATATTTGGTTTCGTAATCAGAAATTACGCCCCACAAGGGATTTGCACCCTTGACCGTTGGATTAAAAGTCCAACGCTCTAGACTGAGCTAGCAGGGCTCGCGCACGTGGATTGCGGATTTTTTGCATTAGATCACCCTATCAACTCTAACAAAGACAGTTCTAACAGAAGAAAATATGAGAAGCAGGCAATGTCCCTTGAATGTTGTTTGGTTAATTATTGATATTGATCCTTTTATTTAAAACGATTTGACACCTTTGATTTATTGGTACTGTTTTGTTTTATAGATTTAGATATTTGGTTTCGTAATCAAAAATTACGCCCCACAAGGTACTCGAAAACTTGACCGTTGGATTGAAGGTCCAACGCTCTACCGACTGAGCTAGCAGGTCTCCTGCACGTGGATTGCGGATATTTTGCATTAGATCACCCTATCAACTCTAACAAAGACAGTTGTAACAGAAGAAAATGTGAAAAGCAGGCAATGTCTCTGAATGTTGCTCGGTTAATTATTGATTTTCATCCTTTTATTTAAAACGTTTTGACACATTTGATTAATTGGTATTGATTTTTTAGAAACTTAGATATTTGGTTTCGTAATCAAAAAGTTTTGCCCCACAAGGGCTTCGAACCCTTGACCGTTGGATTAACAGTCCAACGCTCTACCGACTCAGCTTGCAGGGCTCGTGCCCGTGGATTGCAGATATTTTTCATTAGTTTACCCTATCAACTCTAGCAAAGACTGTTGTAACAGAAGAAAATATGAAAAGCAGGCAATGTCCCTTGATTGTTGTTCGGTTAATTATTGATTTTGATCCTTTTATTTAAAACGATTTGACACCTTTGAT
Organism: Convolutriloba macropyga; assembly: GCF_964194025.1. NCBI lineage: Eukaryota > Metazoa > Xenacoelomorpha > Acoela > Convolutidae > Convolutriloba > Convolutriloba macropyga. Next base: position 44,103,552 of record NC_134474.1, read on the forward strand.
TTATTGGTACTGTTTTGTTTTATAGATTTAGATACTTGGTTTCGTAATCAAAAATTACGTTCCACAAGGGATTTGCACCCTTGACCGTTGGATTAAAAGTCCAACGCTCTAGACTGAGCTAGCAGGACTCGTGCACGTGGATTGCGGGTTTTTTGCATTAGATCACCCTATTAACTCTAACAAAGACAGTTGTAACAGAAGAAAATTTGAAAAGCAGGCAATGTCCCTTGAATGTTGTTCGGTTAATTATTGATTTTGATCCTTTTATTTAAAACGATTTGACACTTTTGATTTATTGGTACTGCTTTGTTTTATAGATTTAGATATTTGGGTTCGTAATCAAAAATTTCGCCCCACAAAGTACTCGAACCCTTGACCGTTGGATTGAAGTTCCAACGCTCTACCAACTGAGCTAGCAAGTCTCGTGCACGTGGATTACGGTTATTTTGCATTAGATCACCCTATCAACTCTAACAAAGACAGTTGTAACAGAAGAAAATATGAAAAGCAGGCAATGTCCCTTGAATGTTGTTCGGTTAATTATTGATTTTGATCCTTTTATTTAAAACGATTTGACACCTTTGATTTATTGGTACTGTTTTGTTTTATAGATTTAGATACTTGGTTTCGTAATCAAAAATTACGCCCCACAAGTGATTTGCACCCTTGACCGTTGGATTAAAAGTCCAACGCTCTAGACTGAGCTAGCAGGACTCGTTCATGTGGATTGCGGATTGTTTGCATTAGATCACCCTATCAACTCTAACAAAGACAGTTGTAACAGAAGAAAATATGAAAAGCAGGCAATGTCCCTTGAATGTTGTTCTGTTAATTATTGTTTTTGATCCTTTTATTTAAAACGATTTGACACCTTTGATTTATTGGTAGTTTTGTTTTATAGATTTAGATATTTGGGTTCGTAATCAAAAATTTCGCCCCACAAAGTACTAGAACCCTTGACCGTTGGATTGAAGTTCCAACGCTCTACCAACTGAGCTAGCAAGTCTCGTGCACGTGGAGTACGGGCGTTTTGCATTAGATCACCCTATCAACTCTAACAAAGACAGTTGTAACAGAAGAAAATATGACAAGCAGGCAATGTCCCTTGAATGTTGTTCGGTTAATTATTGATTTTGATCCTTTTATTTAAAACGATTTGACACCTTTGATTTATTGGTACTGTTTTGTTTTATAGATTTAGATACTTGGTTTCGTAATCAAAAATTACGCCCCAAAAGGGATTTGCACCCTTGACCGTTGGATTAAAAGTCCAACGCTCTAGACTGAGCTAGCAGGACTCGTGCACGTGGATTGCGGATTTTTTGCATTAGATCACCCTATCAACGCTAACAAAGACAGGTGTAACAGAAGAAAATATGGAAAGCAGGCAATGTCCCTTGAATGTTGTTCGGTTAATTATTGATTTTGATCCTTTTATTTAAAACGATTTGACACCTTTGATTTATTGGTACTGTTTTGTTTTATAGATTTAGATATTTGGGTTCGTAATCAAAAATTTCGCCTCACAAAGTACTCGAACCGTTGACCGTTGGATTGAAGTTCCAACGCTCTACCAACTGAGCTAGCAAGTCTCGTGCACGTGGATTACGGATATTTTGCATTAGATCACCCTATCAACTCTAACATAGACAGTTGTAACAGAAGAAAATATGAAAAGCAGACAATGTCCCTTGAATGTTGTTCGGTTATTTAATGGTTTTCATCCTTTTGTTTAAAACCATTTGACACATTTGATTTATTGGTACTGATTTTTTTTTTTATAAATTTAGATATTTGGTTTCGTAATCAAAAAGTTACGCCCCACAAGGGACTTGCACCCTTGACCGTTGGATTAACAGTCCAACGCTCTACCGACTCAGCTTGCAGGGCTCGTGCACGTGGATTGCAGATATTTTTCATTAGTTTACCCTATCAACTCTAGCAAAGACTGTTGTAACAGAAGAAAATATGAAAAGCAGGCAATGTCCCTTGAATGTTGTTCGGTTAATTATTGATTTTGATCCTTTTGTTTAAAACGATTTGACACCTTTGATTTATTGGTACTGATTTGTTTTATAGATTTAGATACTTGGTTTCGTAATCAAAAATTACGCCCCACAAAAGATTTGCACCCTTGACCGTTGGATTAAAAGTCCAACGCTCTAGACTGAGCTAGCAGGACTCGTGCACGTGGATTGCGGATTTTTTGCATTAGATCACCCTATCAACTCTAACAAAGACAGTTGTAACAGAAGAAAATATGAAAAGCAGGCAATGTCCCTTGAATGTTGTTCGGTTAATTATTGATTTTGATCCTTTTGTTTAAAACGATTTGACACCTTTGATTTATTGGTACTTTTTTGTTTTATAGATTTAGATATTTGGGTTCGTAATCAAAAATTTCGCCCCACAAAGTACTCGAACCCTTGACCGTTGGATTGAAGTTCCAACGCTCTACCAACTGAGCTAGCAAGTCTCGTGCACGTGGATTACGGATATTTTGCCTTAGATCACCCTATCAACTCTAACAAAGACAGTTGTAACAGAAGAAAATATGAAAAGCAGACAATGTCCCTTGAATGTTGTTCGGTTATTTAATGGTTTTCATCCTTTTGTTTAAAACCATTTGACACATTTGACTTATTGGTACTGATTTTTTTATAAATTTAGATATTTGGTTTCGTAATCAAAAACTTACGCCCCACAAGGGATTTGCACCCTTGACCGTTGGATTAAAAGTCCAACGCTCTAGACTGAGCTAGCAGGGCTCGTGCACGTGGATTGCGGATATTTTGCTTTAGATCACCCTATCAACTCTAACCAAGACAGTTGTAACAGAAGAAAATATGAAAAGCAGGCAATGTCCCTTGAATGTTGTTCGGTTAATTATTGATTTTGATCCTTTTTTTTAAAACGATTTGGCACCTTTGATTTATTGGTACTGTTTTGTTTTATAGATTTAGATATTTGGTTTCGTAATCAAAAATTACGACCCACAAGGGACTCGAACCCTTGACCGTTGGATTAAAGGTCCAACGCTCTACCGACTGAGCTAGCAGGTCCCGTGAACGTGGATTGCGGATATTTTGCATTAGATCACCCTATCAACTCTAACAAAGACAGTTGTAACAGAAGAAAATATGAAAAGCAGACAATGTCCCTTGAATTTTGTTCGGTTAATTATTGGTTTTCGTCCTTTTTTTTAAATGATTTGACACATTTGATTTATTGGTACTGATTTTTTATAAACTTAGATATTTGGTGTCGTAATAAAAAAATTTCGCCCCACAAGGGCTTCGAAACCTTGTCCGTTGGATTTAAAGCCCAACGCTCTACCGACTCAGCTTGCAGGGCTCGTGCACGTGGATTGCAGATATCTTGCATTAGTTTACCCTATCAACTCTAACAAAGACAGTTGTAACAGAAGAAAATTCGAAAAACAGGCAATGTCCCTTGAATGTTGTTCGGTTAATTATTGATTTTGATTCTTTTAATTAAAACTATTTGACACAATTGATTTATTGGTACTATTTTTATAGATCTAGATATTTGGTTTTGTAATCAAAGAAGTTACGCCCCACAGAAGACTCGCACCCCTGACCGTTGGATTGAAAGTCCAACGCACTACCGACTGAGCTAGCAGGGCTCGTGCACGTGGCTTGCAGATATTTTGAATTAGTTCACCCTATTAACTCTAACAAAGACAGTTGTAACAGAAGAAAATATGAAAAGCAGGCAATGTCTCTTGAATGTTGCTCGGTTAATTATTGGTTTTCATCCTTTTATTCAAAACGATTTGACACATTTGCTTAATTGGTACTGATTTTTTATAAACTTAGATATTTGGTGTCGTAATAAAAAAATTTCGCCCCACAAGGGCTTCGAAACCTTGTCCGTTGGATTTAAAGCCCAACGCTCTTCCGACTCAGCTTGCAGGGCTCGTGCACGTGGATTGCAGATATTTTGCATTAGTTTACCCTATCAACTCTAGCAAAGACTGTTGTAACAGAAGAAAATATGAAAAGCAGCAATGTCCCTTGAATGTTGTTCGGTTAATTATTGATTTTGATCCTTTTAATTAAAACTATTTGACACAATTGATTTATTGGTACTATTTTTATAGATCTAGATATTTGGTTTTGTAATCAAAGAAGTTACGCCCCCACAGAAGACTCGAACCCCTGACCGTTAGATTGAAAGTCCAACGCTCTACCGACTGAGCTAGCAGGTCTCGTGCACGTGGCTTGCAGATATTTTGAATTAGTTCACCCTGTTAACTCTAACAAAGACAGTTGTAACAGAAGAAAATATGAAAAACGGGCAATGTCTCTTGAATGTTGCTCGGTTAATTATTGGTTTTCATCCCTTATTCAAAACGATTTGACACATTTGCTTAATTGGTACTGATATTTTATAAACTTAGATATTTGGTGTCGTAATCAAAAAATTTCGCCCCACAAGGGCTTCGAAACCTTGTCCGTTGGATTTAAAGCCCAACGCTCTTCCGACTCAGCTTGCAGGGCTCGTGCACGTGGATTGCAGATATTTTGCATTAGTTTACCCTATCATTTCTAGCAAAGACTGCTGTAACAGAAGAAAATATGAAAAGCAGACAATGTCCCTTGAATGTTGTTCGGTTATTTATTGATTGATCCTTTTATTTAAAACGATTTGACACCTTTGATTTATTGGTACTGTTTTGTTTTTATAGATTTAGATATTTGGTTTCGTAATCAAAAATTACGCCCCACAAGGGACCCGAACCCTTGACCGTTGGATTAAAGTTCCAAAGCTCTACCGACTCAGCTAGCAGGTCTCTTGCACGTGGATTGCGGATATTTTGCATTAGATCACTCTATCAACTCTAACAAAGACAGTTGTAACAGAAAAAAATATGATAAGCAGACAATGTCCCTTGAATGTTGTTCGGTTAATTATTGGTTTCCGTCCTTTTATTTAAAATGATTTGGCACATTTGATTTATTGGTACTGATTTTGTAAATTTAGATATTTGGTTTCGTAATCAAAAAATTTCGCCCCACAAGGGACTCGAACCCTTGACCGTTGGATTAAAAGTCCAACGCTCTACCGACTCATTTTGCAGGGCTCGTGCACGTGGATTGCAGATATTTTGCATTAGTTTACCCTATCAACTCTAACAAAGATGGTTGTAACAGAAGAAAATATGAAAAAAGGACAATGTCCCTTGAATGTTGTTCGGTTATTTAATGGTTTTCATCCTTTTGTTTAAAACGATTTGACGCCTTTGATTTATTGGTACTGTTTCGTTGTATAGATTTAGATATTTGGTTTCGTAATCAAAGGTTACGCCCCACAAGGGACTTGCACCTTGACCGTTGGATTAAAAGTCCAATGCTCTACCGACTGAGCTAGCAGGTCTCGTGCACGTGGATTGCGGATATTTTGCATTAGATCACCCTATCAACTCTAACAAAGATGGTTGTAACAGAAGAAAATATGAAAAGCAGACAATGTCCCTTGAATGTTGTTCGGTTGATTATTGGTTTCCGTCCTTTTATTTAAAATGATTTGACACATTTGATTTATTGGTACTGATTTTTTGTAAATTTCGATATTTGGTTTCGTAATCAAAAAGTTTTGCCCCACAAGGGAATCGAACCCTTGACCGTTGGATTAAAATTCCAACGCTCTACCGACTCAGCTTGCACGTCTCGTGCACTTGGGTTGCAGATATTTTGCATTAGTTTACCCTAGCAACTCTAAAAAAATTGTTGTAACAGAAGAAAATGTGAAAAGCAGACAATGTCCCTTGAATGTTGTTCGGTCATTTAATGGCTTTCATCCTTTTGTTTAAAACAATTTGACGCCTTTGATTTATTGGTACTGTTTTGTTTTATAGATTTAGATATTTGGTTTCGTAATCAAAAGTTTACGCCCCACAAGGGAGTTGCACCCTTGACCGTTGGATAAAAATCACAACGCTCTAGACTGAGCTAGCAGGTCTCGTGCACGTGGATTGCGCATATATTGCATTAGATCACCCTATCAACTCTAACAAAGACAGTTGTAACAGAAAATATGAAAAGCAGACAATGTCCCTTGAATGTTGTTCGGTTATTTATTGATTGATCCTTTTATTTAAAACGATTTGACACCTTTGATTTATTGGTACTGTTTTGTTTTTATAGATTTAGATATTTGGTTTCGTAATCAAAAATTACGCCCCGCAAGGGACCCGAACCCTTGACCGTTGGATTAAAGTTCCAAAGCTCTACCGACTCAGCTAGCAGGTCTCTTGCACGTGGATTGCGGATATTTTGCATTAGATCACCCTATCAACTCTAACAAAGACAGTTGTAACAGAAAAAAATATGATAAGCAGACAATGTCCCTTGAATGTTGTTCGGTTAATTATTGGTTTCCGTCCTTTTATTTAAAATGATTTGGCACATTTGATTTATTGGTACTGATTTTTTTGTAAATTTAGATATTTGGTTTCGTAATCAAAAAATTTCGCCCCACAAGGGACTCGAACCCTTGACCGTTGGATTAAAAGTCCAACGCTCTACCGACTCATTTTGCAGGGCTCGTGCTCGTGGATTGCAGATATTTTGCATTAGTTTACCCTATCAACTCTAACAAAGATGGTTGTAACAGAAGAAAATATGAAAAAAAGACAATGTCCCTTGAATGTTGTTCGGTTATTTAATGGTTTTCATCCTTTTGTTTAAAACGATTTGACGCCTTTGATTTATTGGTACTGTTTCGTTTTATAGATTTAGATATTTGGTTTCGTAATCAAAGGTTACGCCCCACCAGGGACTTGCACCTTGACCGTTGGATTAAAAGTCCAACGCTCTACCGACTGAGCTAGCAGGTCTCGTGCACGTGGATTGCGGATATTTTGCATTAGATCACCCTATCAACTCTAACAAAGATGGTTGTAACAGAAGAAAATATGAAAAGCAGACAATGTCCCTTGAATGTTGTTCGGTTGATTATTGGTTTCCGTCCTTTTATTTAAAATGATTTGACACATTTGATTTATTGGTACTGATTTTTTGTAAATTTCGATATTTGGTTTCGTAATCAAAAAGTTTTGCCCCACAAGGGAATCGAACCCTTGACCGTTGGATTAAAAGTCCAACGCTCTACCGACTCAGCTTGCAGGTCTCGTGCACTTGGGTTGCAGATATTTTGCATTAGTTTACCCTATCAACTCTAAAAAAATTGTTGTAACAGAAGAAACTGTGAAAAGCAGACAATGTCCCTTGAATGTTGTTCGGTTATTTAATGGCTTTCATCCTTTTGTTTAAAACAATTTGACGCCTTTGATTTTTTGGTACTGTTTTGTTTTATAGATTTAGATATTTGGTTTCGTAATCAAAAATTACGCCCCACAAGGGACTTGCAACCTTGACCGTTGGATTAAAAGTCCAACGCTCTAGACTGAGCTAGCAGGGCTCGTGCACGTGGATTGCGGATATTTTGCATTGGATCACCCTATCAACTCTAACAAAGACAGTTGTAACAGAAGAAAATTTGAAAAGCAGACAATGTTCCTTGAATGTTGTTCGGTTAATTATTGATTTTGATCCTTTTGTTCAAAACGTTTTGACGCCTTTGATTTATTGGTACTGTTTTGTTTTATAGATTTAGATATTTGGTTTCGTAATAAAAAATTACGCCCCACAAGGGACTTGCACCCTTGAACGTTGGATTAAAAGTCCAACGCTCTAGACTGAGCTAGCAGGGCTCGTGCACGTGGATTGCGGATATTTTGCATTGGATCACCCTATCAACTCTAACAAAGACAGTTGTAACAGAAGAAAATATGAAAAGCAGACAATGTCCCTTGAATGTTGTTCGGTTAATTATTGATTTTGCTCCTTTTATTTAAAACGATTTGACACCTTTGATTTATTGGTACTGTTTTGTTTTTATAGATTTAGATATTTGGTTTCGTAATCAAAAATTACGCCCCACAAGGGACTTGCACCCTTGACCGTTGGATTAAAAGTCCAACGCTCTAGACTGAGCTAGCAGGGCTCGTTCACGTGGCTTGCAGATATTTTGGATTAGTTCACCCTATCAACTCTAACAAAGATGGTTGTAACAGAAGAAAATATGAAAAGCAGACAATGTCCCTTGAATGTTGTTCGGTTAATTATTGGTTTCCGTCCTTTTGTTTAAAATGTTTTGACACATTTGATTTATTGGTACTGATTTTTTTGTAAATTTCGATATTTGGTTTCGTAATCAAAAAGTTTCGCCCCACAAGGGACTCGAACCCTTGTCCGTTGGATTAAAAGTCCAACGCTCTACCGACTCAGCTTGCAGGTCTCGTGAACTTGGATTGCAGATATTTTGCATTAGTTTACCCTATCAACTCTAAAAAGATGGTTGTAACAGAAGAAAATATGAAAAGCAGACAACGTCCCTTGAATGTTGTTCGGTTATTTAATGGCTTTTTCATCCTTTTGTTTAAAACGATTTGACGGCTTTGATTTATTGGTACTGTTTTGTTTTATAGATATAGATATTTGGTTTCGTAATCAAAAATTACGCCCCACAAGGGACTTGCACCCTTGACCGTTGGATTAAAAGTCCAACGCTCTAGACTGAGCTAGCAGGGCTCGTGCACGTGGATTGCGGATAGTTTGCATTAGATCACCCTATCAACTCTAACAAAGACAGTTGTAACAGAAGAAAATATGAAAAGCAGACAATGTCCCTTGAATGTTGTTCAGTTAATTATTGACTTTGATCCTTTTATTTAAAACGATTTGACACCTTTGATTTATTGGTACTGTTTTGTTTTTATAGATTTAGATATTTGGTTTCGTAATAAAAAATTAGGCTCACAAGTGACTCGAACCTTTGACCGTTGGATTAAAGGTCCGACGCTCTACCGACTGTGCTAGCAGTTCTCGTGCACGTGGATTGCGGATATTTTGCATTAGATCACCTTATCAACTCTAACAAAGACAGTTGTAACAGAAGAAAATATGAAAAGCAGACAATGTCCCTTGAATGTTGTTCGGTTAATTTTCGATTTTTATCCTTTCACCTAAAACGTTTTGACACATTTGATTTATTCGTACTATTTTATTTTATAGATTTAGATATTTGGTTTCGTAATCAAAAATTACGCCCCACAATGCACTCGAACCCTTGACCGTTGGATTAAAAGTCCGACGCTCTACCGAATGAGCTAGCAGGGCTCGTTCAAGTGGCTTGCAGATATTTTGGATTAGTTGACCCTATCTTTGTTTCATTCTTATGTTTTAAACGTGTAGACGTTTGGTTTATTGGCAGTGTTTTCTCGTATTGGCTTTGTTTTCGTTTTCTAAAAGGGACACCCCAATGGGGACTCGAACCCTTGACCATTAGATTAAGATTAAAATTACAACTCTCTACCGACTGCCCTAACAGTGCTCGCGAACGTGGACTGCAGGCATTTTGCATTTGGTGACGTCACCAAGTCTAATAAAGACAGTTAGTTATACGAGATAAAATATGAAAAGCAAAGAATGTCTCTTTAATTGTTCGGTTGTTTAGTTTATTCATTCTTTTGATTTAAGCCATTTGAAAAGTTTGATTTATTGGAAGTAATTTTTCGTAGACTTGCTGTTTGTTTTCGTTATCTAAACGTTACAGCCCAAATGGCTCTCGACTGTTTGGTCTTTGTAAACTGACAGATGTCACTGCTAGTTTACACTGCAAAAATTTGACATACAGTAAATATCTCTTTCAATGTTTGGTTATATTTCGTTTTTCATCCTTATGTTTTAAACGATTTATTGATTTATCGGTAGTATTTTTTTTGGATTTGATATTTCGTTCTGTTATCGAAATTAAATGCCACAAGAGACTCGAAATCTTGAGCGTTGGATTAAAAGCACAACTCTCTACCTACTGAGCTAGCAGGGCTCTGGACCGTTAACTGCAGATGTTCTGCATTAAATGGCACCATCAGGTCCAATCAAGGTAGTTATTTTCGAAGAAGTTTGTGGAGCCAGAAATTTTTCCTTTAGTGCTGTTGGGGTTTTATTTTGTTCATCAGTACGATTTTAGAAGATTAAACTTTTTGGTAGTATTTTTGGTACATATGATATTTGTTCCGACCCCTCTTGAGGGGGGGGGGGGAGGAACTATATACTCAAATGGGTTTTTTGTTCATTCAATTTTGGCCGATCGATATAATCATCGTAGAGAGTTGAGACTGGTATCATTGGAAAGCTTGTCCAGCGTAGAATATTGATTTAAAAAGATTTTTTTTGATTTTCGTTTTTGACAGGGAGATATCAGGGTTTAAACTTTCGAGAAAATAGAGTGAATTCCGTTGATTTCATTCACTTTTTTTCGGAATTTTTGACTAAAATTTCGCCAATTATGATATTTGTTCCGACCCCTCTTGAGGGGGGGGGAGGAACTATATACTCAAATGGGTTTTTTGTTCATTCAATTTTGGCCGATCGATATAATCATCGTAGAGAGTTGAGACTGGTATCATTGGAAAGCTTGTCCAGCGTAGAATATGGAATCAAAAAGATTTTTTTGATTTTCGTTTTTACAGAGATTTGTTGAGGTTTTAACTTTTGAGAGAAGTAGAGTGAATTCCGTTGATTTTCACGTTTTTCGGAATTTTTGACTAAATATTTGACAATTTTGCTGAAATTTGTTAATTTTTTTTGAAAAAAGTGTTTTCGATTTTATTTTTAAAAACAAAAGCATATTGCCGCCTTTTTTATTTAATTTTTTTGTCAAAAATTATGGCTAAATATTACAATATTCAGACCTTTTCATCACAAACAGCACGAAATAAGTTTCTTTTGTCCACTTTGATTAAATTTGCAAGAAGTACAAAACGACTATAACACTAGCACAATCTTTGTAGACTCATACGGGGGCTATTTCTATTTAAAATTCCCTTGAGAGTGCTCAGTAATTAGAACCTTGCCGTTTTTTGCTATTTTTACTCGTTGAATATCAAAAACGGAGCATTTATTTTTGATATTTTAACTAACGAAAAATCTAAATCTATGACATTCGAAAAACTAAGGGTCTTAATGGACGATAAGCATTAGCAGGGCTAGTTTTAGAGCAATCTTGGACTTTTACTATCCAAAAAAAATTGGATTGCAATCAGTAGGTCTTTTTTTATTAAAAAAAATTTAAATTTATATTAATTCATTTTAAATTAATTAAATAACAAAACAGTTCAAATCAAAGCTCACTAGTGATAGGTCCAATCGGTTTCCTAATTAGGTCCAAATTTATGTATCTAGTTTATTACTTGAAAGCTTACCTTTAATTTGAATTTTAAAAACATTCGATTTTTGAATAAAAAATGATTGAACTTTGCATCCATTTTTTTCTTAATTTGGTCAATTTGTAGCTTAGTCTTGGCAATGAAAGAATGCTTCTTCTTTCTGCTGAATTTCAGTTCAATTTTTATTGCGGTTTTACAACTTAAGTTGTTTTTTTCTGGCTTTGATACTACTAGATTTCACTTTTTTTTTACTTCTAGGTTTTTTTTTTACCGTTTTTCATGTTTTCTAGTTTTGTCACATTATAACGTTATTTCAGTTATAACAGTTTATTCAGTTTATAACAGTTCAAATATCACAAAAATGGTGTTCAAAATAATGAACAATTGATATTATTAAACTCCCTAAAGATATAGATTTTGGTTTGAACGGCTTCGACACTACTTTCTCGGAGAATTCAATTGAATTTTTTCTTTGTCGTTTTTACTTTGTCTTTTGTGTCGAATGAAATTTCCGGTGCAATGGCACGGTTTCGTTAGCTTTTCATGGAAGAATAGATGAGCCGATATTAGTAGATGTTATTGTCACATTATCACGCTATTGACAGTTCATATATCTCATTATTTGCATTTAAAAAAAGACATAATGGATAATATCAAAATCCTTCAGGATATAGACTCTGGTTTTAACGGCATCGACAATACTTTCTTGAAGAAAGTAAATGAATTTTTTTAATTTTGTCTGTAACTGTCGTTTTCACTTTGTCTTTTTAGTCGTATGAAATTTTCTGTACAATGACCCGCTTTCATTGAGTATTCATTAAAAAATAGATGAACTGATATTCTGATATTAGTAGATAGCTGACGACTTTCATAACTTTGAAATCAATTGTTTTCCAAAATAAATAAAAAAACTTTAGCTTCGCAATTTAGTTCCTTTTATTGTCTGTTTGTTACCTGATCCCGTTAATTACAGGTATGATATTTTTTTGTTAAGGGAAGGTATAAAACGGGATTGGTGCCAGAAAATCTAATGTTTTTAAAGAATTCGTTGTGGATTTACTGGCTTCGACACGGGTTCTTCACAAAAAAAGTAAACTAATTTTTGATTGTTGTCATATTTGACGTTCTTTTGGTAGACCTAAGACATATTCTGGATAATTGCAGGTCTCAAGGGCTTCCCTTGTAAGAATAAATGAACCTATTTTATTATTTCATTTTGTATTTATAGGCTTTCATGTCTTTGACTATAGTTTTTTTTTCGAAAAAAAACAAGTATTACCTAATTTTTTTTCTTTTTTGTCTACAGATTTTGAGGGCCAAAGTATGACTTTACGGCTTCGAAAGTGTTTTCTGGCAAGTTTTTATTGATTTTTCCATTGTTGTCTATTTGTTGTTCGTCTTGTCACCGCATAAAAAATTGAATACCGACAGTTCCTAATTCCCTTCTATAGAAGCATTGGTAATTGTAAACCTATGGCATATTTTATTTAATTTTTAAGGGTTTTCATTAATTTGAAATTAATTGTTTTTTTTAAAAAAAAAATAAGCGAATTTTTCAACTCTGCTGTTTTTCATCTTTATTGTCGAATTGTTACCAAGCCTTATTATGGACTGGTCCCATATCCTTTCGGTGAATTACAAGTTTAGTTTTAGTTTAGCTTCAGTTTTTTCTGACGCTATTTTGACTTTGTTATTAAATTTTGTTTTTTAGAACGGACAAAGTTTTTGATGTAATTAATGTTTGTTGTTGTTGTTGTTGTTTGATTTTGGTGTTCGTCTTGACTCGCTTTCTTAATAATTGTATACCTCATCAATCTAATGCATCATTTGTTACTCCACTGAGTTATTTGCTTTGGAGGCTATCTTTTCGTTCATACACCTATGTTTTTTTGTTTTCGAGATTTAAAAGGTAATTGTTCTCGAGGCCTTGAAGACTGAGCCATCCTTGAGCTTTCCATGACGCAATCCAGTTAGACGTTCTTCATTCAGTCTCTTTATTTGTTTGGCATTTGTACAATCTAGCTTTGGAGTCTTACCCGCTTTAGCGTTACCAGCTTTGGGGTCTGTAGTCTATAGCCTCGCCAATTGTACTATGTTGTTGAGGCTTTATTTTCCTAGTAGGTTTTAATCATGGGAAAGAATCGAAGCTATAACCTGAAGTACCCGAGTTGCCTTAAATGATGTGGTAGGTTTTATTTTTAAAGAGGCTCTGGAATGCGAACGAATGTAAAAAAGAAATGTTCGTGTTTTTTGCACAGGTATACATGTCGTGGTCTGTTCGAGCGACACAAACTGCTCTTCTCCTTCCAGATGTGTGCCAAGATCCTGGAGGCGGCACAGAAGCTCAACATTGACGAGTACCAGTTCTTCTTAAAAGGAGGAGTCGTAAGTTGTCCAAACATCTTCTCTCAAAGCACGATCTATAAATTAAGTGACGCTGCTTGAAGTCACTGAGAACTTCCGGCGCTTATCGAGGACCATGTAGTGGTTAGAGGAGTGGAAGCAGAATTTCGAAGTGACTCTACAGAGTCACGTAACCTTGCCTAAAGCACGGAACTTTTAGGTTTGAAAATGTCAAATTTTTATGAAAGTCAACTTCTGGCTATGTTTCTGGCACTGCTGGCCTTCGACATTTTTTTTAACGTGCATCTGCGTTTTCTATGATTACTTGCATGCATACAAAATGAATCTACCTAATTACTCTCTAATGACAGGTTACTCATATGCCATCTTCCTTCTCTGCTTGACCCCCCTCTTTGGATCAATTGGTATGCAGACACTAAAAATAAAAAACATGCAATCTCTTAAAATCATCATTGGTTCAACTCGTGGAGTGTCCTTGCGCAGCTTGTATATGTATCATAGTTTAATATTGTTTTTTTGCGATAATATTAAATATTATTTTCTGAACTGTCGCAAAATTCAAACTGAAGTTATTGTCAGAACGCTTCATTTGGGTTCGGGTCTTCTACCATCTAAAAGTACTCAGCTCAGTGATCTAGAAAGAGATAAAGTGATTGACTGTTCTTTGTTTCCAAATACACTATTTTTATTTGACCACATTGTGATTTGTGACCCCATTTTAACTTTTCCCGTGAATCTAACCAATTATTATTATTATTAAATTGACTTGGTACCCGCGATGCGGGAATCACTTTGTTAATTAATTACAAAAACAGGACCAATTAACAGGATACTAATGTCAACAATATCAACTGTGAACAATTCTGCATTCTTCTTCTGCAAACTTCTTCTGCATTGGTCCGTTTGGTTTGCTGCTTGAAAAAAAATTGTGCATGTACTGCTTGATTATTTGAATGAATGAATGAATATTCTTTTGGTTTGTCAAAATTGATTTTCAAACTTAAGTTTTAGGAACATTTGATCAGTCTTTTAACATCTGCAAGAATAGTTTTGGTCTTGGTGAATAATATACTTTGCAAAAGTGATGCCACGCAGGCTCGAACTGGGGACCTTCTGCGTGTTAGGCAGATGTGATAACCACTACACCATGGCACCGTTGTTAGAAAAGAGTTATGACATAACAAAAAATTTTTCTTTCCAGTGTCATCCGAACTAATTCCAAAAGTTATTCAGCTGCAAATGTGTATTCAGTCCAACAATAGTACCATGATTTCATATTTACATCTTTTCCGCTTGCCACCCCCACTTGCTAGTCCTATATAGCCGAAATGGTTCTACTTCTTTTCACCCGGAATCATATAAGTCCGCTTATCTTAATTGACACCATTTCAGTTCACCCCTCTATCATTTCACCCGGCAATTTAGGAATCGGTATTACAGGCATGTTCCCGAGGGTCATGGCCAAATGCTTATAGTGCCAATGTTAATAATACCAATTCTACAAAAGATTAAAATTGGGGTGAAATGACAGAGGAGTGAATGATAGGGGTTAAACAAATAAACAAATAGGTGTGAATAATTGGGACACCAGCCGAAACTAAAGCAACTTTGGCTTTCTACTGGACGGTTCATTTATTTTGTTGAATAATTCCCTGATATAATGGCTTGAAAAGCACTTTTTCAGTCATTTTCAAGAAAAAAATATGTATAGTCTACTTTACATGGCCCGTAACCGATGAAAAATGTAGTATAACAGCACGTTTTCTGTTAAGTAATAATAATAATAATAATAATAATAGTAATAATAATAATAATAATAATAATAATAATAATAATAATAATAATAATAATAATAATAATAATAATAATAATAATAATAATAATAATAATAATAATAATAATAATAATAATAATAATATTCGTTCTCAAACTGATACCAAATGACAGAATAAACATACAATCAGTAAGTTATTATCAGTTTGCAAGAGCACCATTAGACTATTACTGTCCGTTCTCAGGTGTCTTGAAACATCTTGAGAGCTTTTCTGTTACCAAAAAAAGATAGCGAGTAATTCTGGATTCTCATATATGTAGACATCTCTAATACTATGCAAATAAGAGTCTAATTGTTTTTTTGCCAAGTAGTAGAATATTTTTAAAACACTTATGTCACACTTCACTAAAACATTATAGAGGATCCTGACGCGAACTTTAATGGACTTTTTTTCGTTTTGTAAGTCTTATTTCAGTTTTCAAAAGTTTATTTCTTTTCTCCGGATCAAAAAGTGTGTGAATTTCTTTGGTGCTTTTGTAGCTGTTTACATCTGGATGGGCAAGTGTTTGTCTTAAAACAGCTGCCAGAAGCTTCAAACGCTCGTAGACACGAAGTTCCCCCACTTGGGGTATTTTGTATTTTGATCGCAATTTGAGTGTCGATTCGAACTTTCTTTTTTTTAAAAAATGATTTGGATCAATAGTTCCTGTTGATTTTCTATTTTTTCCGTTTTTTATCAGCAGTACAGTACACCAGTATGCCACACTGATAGATTGACTGAATAAAGGATTTATATGCTCTAAATAATTCCGAAGAAGGCAAAAACTTTTTGAGTTGATACGGCAACGGAACATTTTTGGCAGTTTTTTCAGCAACTGATTTGCATGCTCCTTGAAACTCAACTTGTGGTCTATTTCGAGAACTGAGTACTTTGCAGAAGTCACTACTTTACTATTTGGAACAACCTGCTTAGCCTGATTGGCGCTTGCTGCCGTGCCAACAATAAGTGTTTTAGTTTTCGTTTTATTTAGGGAAAGACTGTTTAGAGCCACCCAGTTTCATATTTTTCAAAATCGTCTGCCGTGTCAGCGCCTAGTTTACCACAGCGGTATCGTCGGCGAAGAGAACTATCTGATATTTAGTTTGTAAAGTGGGAAGGTCATTAATTTAGATTAGAAACACAGGTGGTCCTAAAACAGACCCCTGAGGTACTCCACAAATAACTGGTAAACAGCTAGATGTGGATTGGTTAAACTCAACATATTGTTCTCGACCAGTTAGTTAGGAGGTAAGAATTCGGTTTGTTGGGGCACGGAAACTTATTTTTTCAAGCTTAAGGATCAGAGTTTTATGGTCTACGGTGTCAAATGCTCTAGCTAAGTCAGAGAAAGTTGCCTGGAAGTTTGGAGACAATCTTATGATTTCTACCAGTTTTGAAATTGCATCAACTGTGCTTCTTTTCTCCCTGAAGCCATATTGTTCTACATTGATTATATTATTTTTTTAAAAACTCTGTGATGTTCCTTGCTAAAAGCTTTTCAAAAACTTTGGACAGTACTGGAGTCAGTGCAATAGGTCGGTTATTAGTCTCTTCGTTCCTCATTCCATTTTTGTGTAGCGGTATTACCTTAGCTATTTTTAAATAAGTTGGAATGTTTTCTTCTTCCAAAAGTTGGTTGAATAGAATATAGAGAGAAACCACCACTGGGTTAATAATTTTCATTTTCAAGAACCAGTTTGACATTTCATAGTGATCTGTAGAGCGTTTAGGTTTCAAAGACTAAATAAAATTAAAGACTTGATCCTCAAAGGGCTTTACGTAAAAAGTTTTTGAGATCCTTGTCACATTTGCAACAGCTTCAGCTGGAATAATGTTTGTATTGGATTGCAGTTTATGTCCGACTTTTACGAAGAAGGCATTGAATTTTGCTGGTGTTGAGTATTTATCGATAAGAATTTTAGGTTCCTAGCAATCTTTCTCTAACTGTTTTATGGTTTGGTAAAACTCTCGGGGAATTTTATGTTCAAAGAATTCTTGCTTTTTATGTTTTATCATAGCTTTGACTTGTGTTTTTTGCTTTCCAATTCAAAATTTAATGAGGGTTGGTTCGTTTTTATACCGTAGCCAGAATTGTTGTTTTAAATTTCTAGCTTTCTTTACATCATTCTCAATCCAGTCTCTCTTTTTTGTTAGCTTTGTTAAATTTGAGGGTTAGGAAAGTATCGAGTGTAGTTTCTAAAACTGAATTGAAGAAAATAAACGCGGAGTTCAATTCCATGAGGTGAAAATTCTGTCTTTGATCATTAAGGGCAGTGTTTAAATTGTAGCTGAAAAACAGTTTGAAGTCCTCGCACTCAAGTTTTTTCCACTTTCATCTTCTGAAAGCGTTTTCTGTAATCATTGTTAAGGAGGTGGGCATTTTCAAATAACTAAACTGTGGTCACTAACATTGTAATCTTGGACATGTATGTCGCATTCAAAATCCAAGAAAAACACGTCTAGGCATGTCGCCGTGTTACTTGTAGTTCTTGTGGGGTAGAGATTATTCGTAATTGTCAGACCAAATGCGTCCAATAAATATTTCAAACTCGTTGCTTCATTCCTAGGCAAACGCATGTTTAAGTTAAAGTTACCACATAACAAATTATTCCCACTCAGGTATCCCACAGTTGTTAAGTGATCAGTAAGTTTGTTTAGGAACATGTTATGGCGCGTTTGTGGTGACTTATAGAGAGCTGTGATATTGAGGATATCTTTTGGGTTCGTTTGAATTTGCAAGGTTAAAATTTGCAAAGGTCTTCGGCGCTTTTTTGACAACCCTAATTTTTAGCCCGTCTTTTACAGAGACTGAAACTCCGCCTCCACTGCTGGCTTGACCGCACTTTATCGGTGAATTGAAACCATCAATCTTATAGACGTTTGCCGATGAATTATCTTTTATCCATGTTTCGGTCAGAACAATTGCAACAATTTTTCTAGGGTTTTTTCTTCTTTCATAACAACTATAAACTCATCCAGAATCTTACTATGTTAGGAAGATCTGGTTTAGGATCGCGAAAGACGAGCTAATGCAAATTTTTTAAGTCCTCCAAGTTGTTAATAGCAACATACTTTGTGTTCCCATCATTGCATTGATAGCACAATTCTTTGTAACAGTCAAATATCCAAGCTTATCAACGGCACTTTTTAAATCCATTTCAAAACTAGGTAAACGTTCATTCACATAAATGTTTTTACCGTTCAAAGGATTTTTCGAGTAGTTCCTTAATGACTTTTTCTTAGAGGCGGCATAATAGCATCCTTGTCATAAAAGTACACAAATTTAACGATTACAGTCTCTTTGAGATTCGCAGGCACAAAAGCACGTCGCAAATTATGATAGGCTTTAAGGCGGTCTTCCGACATAAAGTTTATGTTCATAAAGTTCTTGAAGAAGTCTAGTAGGTTATCTAACAGTTTTTGCTGGTCTCGGGGGTCAAATGGAGGGTTCTTTATAACCAAGCAGTCCTTCAATATATAGCGTTATGCACAATACACTAGTGCTGTGCACATATCATTTTCAAAACTCCCCTCTATTAGTTTTTTCTAAATATATTTGCATATTTTTGCATTGATTAGCTAACCTTGATCCTTCAACATCTCCATACGCCTTCATTTATTGTATTGTACTATTGAAATAGCAAAAGAATTTTAAAACTTTGAAAACAATTGAAAGAATTAAGTTCACATATAAATAAATTATCATATTCCCATTATAAAGTCTGTTCACAAAAGAACTCTTCTATTTCGTCTAATTTGTTTTTGTTTTCAAATACCAGGTTTGGCTAGAAATGTAAAATGGTTAAATGTATAAATGGTTTCCCTTATTATCAGTGGCTGAAATTTAACTCAACAAAGAAATTTGTTCCTTTTTGCCTTGGGTCCTTGAGAAGTTTGTGCCCAAATTTCATAACCACTCAGTCGTTAAATAAATGGCAAAAAATGTTTTTTTTATTTCAATTTTTTTTTTTACAATTATTCAAATGTAACTATTTTTCTGACAGCAAGCAGACTTTGCATGATAAAATATTGTTACGGCTCAACTTCCTCAAGCAGCAGGCCCTTGAATTTTTTCTTTCGAAATCATTTCAAATTAATTTATTGTTTTTCGATTCTTTCAAAACTACCCCTTGTTAGTTGTCGCTTGAAATCTGAACAGAATATATAAGTATTGACATGTAATTCCGCTAGAGCACCGAACTCAAAGTCTAGTAGTGAAGGACGTCGTTGTGGGGTAAATACTAAATGGAATGCAATGAATTGATTGCTATTAACCTGTTGTTTTCTCATCAATGAAGTTGCTTTTATTTTAAAGGTATTTCACCGACCTAGCAAATTGTTGAGGCGTCGGGAAACTACCAAGGGCAGCCAAATGGTACCAAGCTAGATTAATACTCTTCATTTTTTTTCCTCTTAAATTACTACACCCTCTACTTTATTAGTGCATTTTTATCTTATCAGGGTAACTGCACTTGCACACATACTCAAGTAGTTATTCTTAATTTTAAAGCTTTATTTAAGTTTTTTGAGAACAAAATTTACACTTTTGTTCGCTCAGTTTTCAATGTGGTGTACGTATTTGCTATGAATTCTGACCCCTACAAGTCATTACAATCGCTCACAGATAGAATGTAAATTTAAATATTCATGATACCAACATGATATATGACGTCGAGCAGATGTGAGAGGAAATGGACGGCAGTTTTGGTAGAAGTTCTCTGACTCTGTTCATGTTTTTAAAAAATGGGTATTATAATTTAAACGTTAATTCTGCGCATGCTGGAAAAAATAAGTTGTTGTCGACTTCTAACAATGTCAGCGAACTTTCCGTTCAATTTTTAACGAACTGAAAATTGATCAAATTTTTAATGTACCTATAAATCGGCATAAACTCAGGAATTTCAGAAGTCAGAAATTCAGCAATTTTGCCTGCTTCTTGGTTACTTTTTATCAGCTTCCTGCGGCCGGAAAATGTTTGCTTCAAGACATCCATATTTGATAGCTACATTTTTCCCAAAGGTGTTGGACCGGGAAGAGCAAATGGACAATCCATGCAGCCAGTGGCTCACAGACTCCAACTGGGACAACATAACTGAACTGGACAAACTGGCTAACTTCCACGGAATCATCACCTCATTCGAACAGTATCCCAGGGATTGGAGCATATGGCAAGTTGTTTTAATCCAACTTCTGCTTTTATGTCAAAATTATTTCACAAAACTTGAAACTCTATGTAGTCACTAAACAAAGACGCCTACTATGTTAGCGTGCTGTTAACTCACATTTTAATACAAAATTATTGACTTTTTTCATGTTTGCTGATCTTTTTGTTTCGGAATCTAAATTCTATTAACAATGACTTTGTAAAATGTCACTATAAAGGGTATTGTGAGTAACTGACTACTTCTTCCGACCCATATCAATCTGGCCGGAACTTCATGCGCAAAATGTTTTTTTTTCAGCCCATTTTGACATGTCGACATATTTAGCGAGAAATCAATGAGCTGTATCACTTGAGATTTCGTCAAATGTAGATCAATTTAATTGGATGGTTTTTAAGTCTGGTCTTTTTCAAGGAGCTGTAGAGATTTAATTTTTGCAAAATTCGGCCAGTTTAACACTATTTCGATCACTTTCAAATTATTTTGCTTTGAAATTTAACTATTATAGCTAAATCACACCAAAGTTTCGCTTTTCTTAGTTTATTATGTAATTTTTAGTTATACTGAGGGTTTGTAAACTGTTTGAAGTTCATGTGGTCATAGACCAGAGAATGTGGGTTTGTGTTATCTGGCACAGTTAGCGAGCGTTCAAATGTCAACTCAAAAGAATTTTTTGCGTCAATTTTGTATTGTATAATGTTTCCGGTTTTATCTAGTTTTGTTTTTTTAAACCTGAAATAACTATTTAATTCTCAAAGAGTTTGTATCAATTATATTAGTCCTGCTGGTCTTTTTATGCGGCTTTTTGTTATAGGGATGTTTGCTGATCGTTTTTTTTTTCGTCTGACCATTTGATTTTTCGTCCTCCCAAACGAGATGGGCAGGTAATGCCATACCGCTCACAATTCTCTAGGTATGCGATTCCCTATATTGTTTAAAAGATAAATTGATGATGTGAATTGCGGTTCTTAGAGTTTGGACCCCCTCCTACTTAAAACACCTTCTTTACGCTTCCTCTCCGCCACTTCAAACCCATGTGATTCCTGACGTACTCTACAGTTCAGTTTGTGGCCATGAAGCAAAATTTACTTTGCTGAATTTTTGGTTTCGTCAAATTTTAGAAAAGTTTAACTAATACAAACTCGATTTAACTAATGTATCGCTAATGTTCACCCAAAAACAGATCGTCTTTGCTATGGAAATATTTGTATTTCGGCTTAGTGTTTTCTCAAAGCACACGACAAATAAGGTAACTAAGGGTTTTTACGCATTATTGGTCCCACATTGAGTTTTTTGTTGTTGAATTGACAAAAATAGCCTTTGAAATCCCATTATTAGGTCTCTATAGTTTTGAGGTTTTTTCTAAACAGCTTGTATGCTCTCTATAGAAAAATATGTCTTTAATTGAGGCTAATAGGAGGAGTTGTATAACAAGTTTTGTTTTCATGTAGAGGTTAATTTTAAAATTTTGAAAAATTAAAATGGATATAGAAACTTCTTCTTCGACGTTCTTTAACTTTTATGTTATATTACTTAAAGATTACAGATTTTGGTCTGTTAAAAAGTTTTTTGTAATTGACAGACGTTACTCGCAAGGAACTGTTTATTAAAGGAACGACGAAAGAGTTTCCGGCAAAACCCTTGATCAACCTTCATTATTTTTCCTTCTGTTTCTCGCTATGATTGGGCAGTTTTCACCATGTGAAAGTAAAGCATAGAAAAAAGTCAATAGAGGAGAAAAAGTCCAAAGACCAATAGTGATCGGCAAACAAAATGCCTTCAATACTACCCCTTTTTTTATTTTCAATTTTAAATTTATATTTAGTTTTTTTTTGAGCTTTGTAATATATTATTTTTTAAAATCTTATTATCAGTTCTTACTTGTTTCCTAATGATTTTTCGTAATATTAAAAGATATCATTTTTGCTGGACTATAAATGTCAGCAGACTTGACGAGGCAAATCTTTCGCTTGACTGTATAAACTTTTTTGTTTGGCGATTTTTTTTTACTGGATTTGTAGAATGATATAGATCTGAAAGATAGAGAACAAAAATTTTCTTTTTAACTAGGACTTTTGGGTGTTTTCAATATTTGACAGTTTGCATAATTAATAAGAACTTGATTTTTTTAAGTAAGTTAGATCATAGTCACTTTATTGCACTCGGCCAGTTCAGTTTTTTCTGTAAAAATTGAATGTTTTTTATTGAAATTGATGAGATTGAAGAATCTGAAACTTGCTTATAGAGCTAACGAGAAATTTCAGAGAATTAATGTTATACTTGAGTAATTTATATCAATTCTCAAAATTGGAAGTGTCCTGAGCGTTCCTGTAACTACTACTAAAGGGCCGTGTACACCATCCAGCAACGATGGATGTAGGTCGGGAAATAGGGGATGATGAGTAGCACTTAGCCGGATGCTGCACTCCAAGCTGTTCCCCTCCAGACAGTGTAAAGACGGCCCAGTCACAAAAATAATTAACCAGTGGAGAGGAAAGCACCTATGTATATAGCACACAGGGAACTGGTATGGAAGGATTAAAATAAAAATGGAATATCAAGGAATAAGCAAAGGAATAAAGTTAAGCAGCCAAACTCTCAGTGCAGCCTTCCCTCCTCCACGATAGCGCTAATCAAAGTCTCACTGAGAACACGAGGCCTGAGGGCGCGACATCTCCTCAAGCAGGGAACACAGCTCCTCAGAAGTGCAAAGTTGATTTTTTTTGGCTGTAGCTTATAGTGTCGGCGTACGGCTCTCCGCGTTTTTTTGCTGACCTTGGTTGCGAGTTGTTTCATAACGCGCGATGCTGATGGACCAGCACCGCCCGATTAAGCAAAAACCAGTGCGTTGAAGCTGCTGTGTTTGTTTTTGCGAATTCGCTCTTCGGTCTTATTTCGCTGGACGCTCTCGCCATAATTGTATGCATCTTTATGGTCTTAGGGCAGTTCTTCGTATGAGGGTCGAAAATCTTCACATCGAAGAAAGTGCTATTAAAGCGGGAGCCCCACAGACCGTTTGCCTTGATGTCCAGTCGAGCGTCATCATCAGTCGTGGTGGAATTACTCGAGAAAATTTCTCCATCGAGCGACTGAAGTTTTGGATCTATCTGTACATCGTGGCAAACGTCATCCATCAGGTTTGCAAACACGTCTCTGATTTCGTTGTGTCGTAGGTGCGTATACCCGCCTTTGGCGCAATGTAGGGCATGGGTGAGGCTAAATTCTTTCCCGCATGGGCATATGGCTGGCGTGTTCTTCGCTTTCCAGGTGTAGCGAAGTGCTATTCCATCACGGAACTCAGTCTTCGTGAGGTCAAAACCATGTTTTGATAACGGAAGCGCGTTAAGCCAGATAGATGCTCTTTTCTCCGAGGCCAGCTGGATGGTATACATCATTTCTGGTAGATTGTTTTCGGTTTTGGATTTTCGAGATGATTTCACGTTGCATGTCTGCTTTCTCTCTGAGACTGATCTTGGTTTGTTCTAATTCACATTGTTGAATTTCGAATGAATCATTATTGAATGACGTCAATGGACTGGAGAGTTCAATTGATTGCTCAAGATTTTTATGAAGACCTTGTGGGAGGGCGATGTTAAGCCTACCCATTCTGAGAGGGAGAGAAAAAGTTCTCTTTCCTCTTGGATTATTTCTTTGCCGACGATGTTTGGTATGACTCGGCCGAGCTGCCCCTCCACCTTGTCCTAAACCTCGTCCATGATTGTTTAGTACGCGAGAGGAAGCTCAACTTTTGTTGAACCCCCTTCGTCAAACATGCATAGGCATTCTGGGGAGAGGTGAGCAAATCGACCAAGTCTGCCCAAACTTTTTGTGTAATTTATTTCAGCGTCTTTCAGGACATTTTTACTGGCCTCAGAGCTTCCGATGGCTGATCCCAGTACTCGAGCGCCCTGCGTAATTTCCACATTTGTGCCTGCAAACACAGTTGACGCTTGGCGCTCGACTCCTGGCGTAATTATCACCTGACACTTCGAGGGATTGACAAGATATCCGTACTTGGGACCAAGCAGAGTGAGCTTGTCGAAGAGTGCCCTGATATTTTTCAACTTACCGACGACGCTGCCATCATCAACATACCATTTTTGTTATCCTGTAACAGCAATTTTTAATTTATTGGGATGGAATTTAATTGCCTGCAATAGATTGAAACTTATCAAGCTTTCTTCAAAATCAGTGGGTCCAATTGAGAAAGCTTTAAGAATTTGACTTCAAAAAACTGATGACACCAAGGCTTGCACTCGGGACCTTCTGCGTGTTAGGCAGATTTGATGACCACTACACCATGGCACCGTTGGTATCAAAATTTTCATTTTGTATTGATTTCCAGCATTCTCAAATTTGTCGTAAATGTCATGATAAGTGATTCTTTGGGCATTCACCTGCGATTTTGTGTTAAGACGGGTTATTCGTCAAAGCTTTTTTCGGAAGTTTTATTCTTAGTCTTAAAAGTTACTGCTGAACTCAGTTTTTCTTACTACATCCCTATAATCTATCCTAGCATGAAATATTAAAGTCTTTAATTTATGCTTTAATCTACGCTAATTTGCCAACAACGTTTGCCTACAGTTCTGGCGATCAATTTTTTCGTTAACAGACACGCTCGGTATGGCCAAATGATTATTTTAATTAATAGTGCCAATTATATGAAGGATTAAAATCGTAGTGAAATGATAGAGATTAAATAATCTGTGTGAAATTATAGGGGCTAAACAAATGGGTGAAAAAGACACGGTTTTGATATCCAAATATCAGAACATTGACAACGCTCAACGTTCCCTTCCTGTTGCAGATCCCTCAATTTTGAAGTATGGCGCTAATAAAATGGCAGATGTATCAAAATATAGAAATTTTTTGCTGGCCAATCCGAATTGAGAAAACGTTAATACTGTTTTTTGATTGGCTGATTGCTCCCTAATGCACTAGAATCTATAATTAGGCTATGTTGAAATTGGGTTAATTGAACGCATAACTTGAACTGTTTCAGATTTCTAGTGCAATCAGATTCGCTGGAAGTTCAGATCCTTTCCTTTTGTGTTCCCCATTTTACGCCATATTATTTAGTGGGTGGAACCCCCCCCCCCCCCCAAGGTGCACGTGCCACATTTTTACATAATGATTTACTATGTGATGGCACGTGCTCTGTAACTGGGTGGGGGGCACAAACGGAGACGATCCGGAAATTCTAGCCTTCGATACGTCCATTTATTGAGACGTCACCATAAAAAATACCGCCGCTGCTGTGTATATACGGTAGTTGTGAATAGAAGGGTTATAGATTCTAGCCTTACAATGTTGGGTTGGTGGTAGAAAGTACACGCGCAATTAGTTCAGCTCATTATAAACGATTGCTAATATTACAAAAAAAGCTTGATTTGACTCGAAGCCATTACTCAATGACGTTCTAGTGATGCCAAGTGATAGTTTTAAGCGAATACTAAGTTCGTTGTCGAAGCTGAGTCTGAAACTTTGCGAAAAGTTGCAGTGTCTGAAAAAGTCTGATAATGTCTTTACAACTGTACAGTGCATTGTGCTGCTTTACTTTGAAAATAATACTCTGAAAAACTGATTCCACCCAAGCTTGAATTCTGCATGTCATCCGTCAGTGTCAACTACTTATTAGAGGGCTATTCATTTAAAAATTTTTCGTAAAATGATTTAACATTTTTTTGCTATTTTTCTGTCATTTGAAAAGATTTCGCGTTATGCATCTGTTTCTTTTCCCACGTGAAAGGAAACGTTAATTCTTTTCAAAGAAAATTAGTGGCAATTATGTGTTTCATAACGACTTTTTTTGGGCAGTTTTGGTCCGGTTGATTTGAATTTCGTCGAGATACTCCCAAAGAGGTATATTTCAAGAAGCGGTTAACGGCAGTTCCCGTAGGCTTGGACCCCACCTCATCAACTTTTTGCTGGATTTTGACGATCAAATTATACCTAGGGGATAAGAAACAAGTTCAGGTGCGATTATAAACTCACACTTCGTATATTTTTAATGTGTGGGTTGCAGGTACACGAGTGCTGAGCCTGAGAAGGCGACTCTGCCTGGAGAGTGGGAGGACTCGTGCAATGAGTTGCAGAGGATGATCATTGTCAGGTCTCTCAGACAGGACAGGGTCTCTTTCTGTGCCACCACATTCATCCAGAACAACCTCGGATCCAGGTACCACTTGAGAATATTCAACTAAAACATGTTTTGACTCGTAAAGTTACACTGACGATGATAGTTCAAAGCAAGATTTTTAGTAAATTCATAAATTTTCGTGGATCAAATTCTATCACAGGGGACAATTCCGCTGGTAGTCTGGCTCGGAAGCACCACCAAGCTACAAAGGAAACATCTGCATTCCGATAGCACTGCAAAACTAGATAAAAAACATTGTCCTATCATTGAATTAAGTTTGTGTCATTGAGGTTAAATCCAGCGAGTTAGACACATTTAAATGTAAAGTCGTACTACAGGGGGTTTAAAAATTGGGATTTAACGTTTTAATCAAGAAAAAGTCTGATTAAGCAAGACCTGAAACTTTTTTCACGATAACGTCTAATAGTTTTGACTTTGGTTTCTTTGCAAGAATCAGTTTTTGGCAATTAAATGTTGCCTTGGTTATTCTCAGACATCTTTTGGAGTGCTCCGTTGTCTGCACTTTCGTGTTGTTGTGTGGAGAAAACTCTTGATGACAGCAGTCGAAATAATGAAATACCTGCAATTGTCAATGGTTAACAACTCTTTTAAATAAACTGAGGAAAAACATTCAAAATTCTTTTCATAGTTTTTTTTTCATTCCATGAAGAACTTTTGGTTTGATCTAATTGTGATCCTATGGTGTTCTTAGCTTCGAAACTTTACATATGCTCCTTTCTAAAATAACTGCCAGTCATCATTTTTTTTACCATATGAGTTTCATATTTCAACACAATATTTGTATTCTTATTGACCAGGCGTCATAGTTGTTAAACTACACACAGCTATGACGTAACTCTACCAACCATTTTTTTTTTTGCACTGCAGCTATTTTTTATAAGACTTCATTCATACTGAACAACCAATTTACCTAAGCACGTTTTCTATTCATTATTTAATTTCTACTCAAGCTTCGCAAAGAAGAACATAAGTGATAATAGACAGATGACGCTATCAAATATGCGATCAGTCAGATATTGAGCTCTGGAAAAATCCATATCAATTTCTGCGAAATTGTGCTGAATCTGTTTTTGTTCGTTTATACTCACTCAATTTGTATGAAAATTTTTGATAGACATTCACATTCGCAGTCAACTGAATCTTGTTTTCCTCCCAAAATGTTTGTGCAAAAATCTCCTCAGCACGTCGAAGTAATTGTATGTTTAATTATCCGTTTTCACATATTTTTGTTTGGATAAAAATTTGGTGGCCTAACACACTACCTTGAGAAACTTTTTTGAGAAACAAAGTTTGTAGCAATTACATTAGTCTTCTGGTTTTTTTAAAAGCGATTGTTCACTTGGCCAAGTTTTGTCCGACCTTTTTGACTTTTTGTGTTTATAAATGGGATGAACAGGAAGCGCCTGGAAGGCATCAAGTTCTCTTAGAGCCTTTCTGCTTACTTCACTCTAAGAATGCGATTCGCCGAAACTGTTTTAGGGACATAAATTCATGGTGTTAAGGGCAGTTCTTAGAGTTTGACCCCCCCATACACACACACCTCCTCGCCCCACCTTGCACACCCTCCCCCACATCAACCCCTCCCCACTCAATCCCCACCCCCCACCCTAGTTCGTCGTTCCGCCCGTAGCCCATCGCGTTCGACCCCTCCTGCGCACCCCACACCCCTTAATTAAACTGAAACTGGACTCCCTCAACCGTAGCTAGCTACTGACGAAGCCAACCGCAATGACGAGCAATTCGCCCGACGTTAGTGGCTTATATTTTCAATCTTGCTTTCACTCGGATTGCCATTTTGAATCGGCCGACGTGTCCTTTAGGAGAATAAACATGCAATCAGAGATCTTTCGGTTCTTTCATTTCCAAGGATATTTAGCTCAGCTTGTTTATGGAGCGATTAGCTCATGTGCATTTCAAACTCTGCTTTGAAATGCTGCTGTTACCAAGTTTTCTTATGCTGATAATATGTGTATTTTTAGTTAGTTGCTTTTCCAAAATCTTTACTGAAAGTTGCCAATTAGTTTGTTATCGGTCTAAAAGTTGTCATTTTCTGATAGCACAACATTATCGACCTTTCATTGGCATGACTTGATCTGTTATTTGAGGTATATAATCGTTTGGATCGTCTGAATTATCTCGTTTAAGTTGCGGTTTTTCTGCCATTTTGGGATAATTGCTTGTTGGAACTTATAAAATTGTCCCGGTAAACATTTGCTATTGCATGTTATCAATCTTTATCGGTCGAAGATTGATGTTTTTGACTGCTGCTCTCCGGTCCAAAATTATTGAGACGAGTAACAAAATTATGTACATGGTTATCTTTATTTTGAGTGTCAATTTTCGCCGATCTAAATATATTCATCGTACAGAACTATGAGTGGTATCATTAGAAAGCATTTCAAGCGTAGAATTGCAAGCCAAAATAATTTTTTTAATATCGCTTTTGCCGAGACGTTCCGGAGTTTTAACGATTTGTGAACATTAGCATAATTTCCGTTGTTTTGTTTACATTTTCCCTAATTTTTGTTTAAATTTTGATCAATTTTTGCTGATTTATGATAAAATTGTTAACGATGGTTGAAAATTGTTAACAATAGATGGTTAACAATAGTTAAAAATTGTTAACTTGTTGGTTTTTCATTTTACGTTGCCCATTTGGCCCATTCTGCCCGGACTGGTAGTGCAATGAATTCTTGAGTTTTGGCAGTATTTGATGTTCTTTTGCGGTCATATGACTAAAACTAATTAATCAAATTTCTAAATCGGTATCTTGGGAGCTATTAATGAAATTACCTAATGCTTTCAGTTGATACATCCATAATAGGTGTTAGGTCGATAAGTATCCAAAATTCTTCATTTATTTTTGATATGGAGTCCAGTTGTGGAGTTTTTTTTAAATACAAAATAATTCGGATTGTAATGGGGTATGTTTTTGGAATACTTCTGCTTTTTTTCTTTTTTTACGTTATTTCCAGACTAGAATGGGTTCGAATCAAACCCCAGTTATTGACAGGTCAAGTTTATGTGCAAAGTGAGGCCAATAAACATACATTATAATATCAGCCAAATACATATAGAAAATATATAAAGTTGTTTTTTTTTTTGGCTTCAACACCGTTTGCATTAACTTATTCGTGAATTTTTGAAGTCTGCCTGTATTTAGTGTTAATGCATAGTCACATAACTTATTATCTCTAATGAAATGTATACATGGTTTCATAGGCAGTAAGAAGTTAAACCATTTACCATTTAAACAACGGTTTTTTTAAGTCTTGCTACCTTCAATCTTTTTTTCGCAACTTTTAGCGTAATCTGAGCAAAGAGATAGGTCGCCTTGTTTTTCAAGTGAATGATAATGTACTCTTCATTGCTCTTTATTGTTTAAATAATTGTTTTTGTCGCTGATACTGCAAGTTTTCATTAATTTTTTTTGAGAATTTTACCTTTTGAGGATCTTCTTTGCTCTCTTGTCTGGTCATCACCTTAATGCCACATGCATGAGAAGTCGCTTATAAAGCATATCAATTAAATGGCATTGAAATGAGGAGCATTTGATTGTTTTTAGTTTTTTTGTGAAAAAGTTTTGATCTTATAGGCTTTGACACCGTTTCCTAGCAAAAATGAAATGATTTTGTTTTATTTTTGCTTGAATTTGCTCTTTTTGTAGTCGTATGATATTCTGGGTATTGACAGTTCTCAATGGATTTTCATGAATGTATAAGTGAAGCCATTGCATGATTTCAGTTGATGGCTAATTGTTTTTATTACTTTGATTTTAATTGTTTTCAAAATGTTGAATCGTATTTTCTGTCTTTGCCATTTTTGTTTTCTGTCTACATTTTTTAATAATTTTTAATAAAGACAGTTCCCATATCTTGTTTGGTGAAATGCATTTTGTTTGATTTAGTTTACTTTTTATCTGATGCTATTTTGATTTTTTCATTGTTTTTTTTAAATAGACTTTCAGATGTGGTGGAAAGTAATGCTTGTTGGTTTTTATGTGATTTTGTTGTCTGTTTTTTCTCTTACTCTCCTTAATGACAGATATCATCGGCCCTCTAATGAGTTATTGTTTCATTTGTATAGTGGTTAGAGCATAAAGCGATTTGTTGTATGGATACACCAGAGTTTTCTAATCCTTCCTCATTTTGTGAACAATTAAGTCCAAAACGTGGTTTTGAGGGGCCGGAACATCATATTTGCATATGATGTTCCGGCCCCTCAAAACCACGTTTTTGACTTAATTGTTCACAAAATGAGGCACTTGACCAAGCACTTAACCAAGCCGCCTGGTTTAATTTGTAATCGTTTTTGTATTCTTTTTTCTTTTTCAACTAGTTTTTTTCCATAAAAGATTTTCGGACTTGCAGAAAATTTCAAATTCGCTCTGCAGCTCATTTTTGCGACAAAAGTGACATAATTTTCTCATTTCTGGTAATTCAATTCATCAAGGATCATCCACTTGTAATGCTCCCTCATTAATATTCTTTATAACAAGAAGCATTTTTTCGGAAGCATAATTTTCATACAGTTCTTGCAATCTTCCGGCTCTTGTGGTACCGAAATTACCTAACGTTTGTATTGTTCCGACCCGCTTCTATGAGAGGAATTATGAGCTCAACTTGTATCCTTTATTGAGCAGTTTTTGTCAAGTGATATATTTGACGTGTAAAAATATGGGTGGTACCTTTGGAAAGGCCATCGAGCGTCGAATATTCAAAATGATCTTTTTTAATTTGTTTTTTGTTTAAAGTTTTGTGAATATTTCACTGGCTTTTCACCTTTCTGTTCTCTACTACAGGAATTTTGGACAAATTGGCATTATAACTGGTGCAAATTTGTTTTTTTTTCAAGTACGTTTCCTATATATTTGCAGACACAATCGCTCAGCTAAAAACGAGCAATTTTTGGGCTCCAATCTTTAGCAGATTGACCTGGAATTACAATTCTGCTGGATTTTTGATAACTCTGCTTCATGTCATATAAATTGGTGCCAACTTAGCGGTTTGTTAGTGCGTAACAAGTTTTGTTTTGCTTTACAGGTTCTTACTGATCATAGGCGCAATCGCTTTTTCTTCCTCAAAAACAATTAGACTTGGTATAATTATGTTTATAAAAAAAACAGAATAGAAATATTGCACCGATGACAAGAGCAACATCTCAAGAAAAAATCTATTGGTATAGTAAAAGTCCTTGAATAGTGAAAGTCATTCTATTTTTTCAAAATATTTCACTGATAACACTCAAATGTAAGTGATTCACTAACGAGTCTCAATAATTTTTATCTGAAATTCTTTATTTGGGTTAGCAAGAGTCCGTTCTTGCATTCAATAAAGAGGGTAGTAAATACATTCCTGTTCTGCTATTGTTCATCCAGAAAATCATTGTCAAATTTGTGCCGAATATGCCTTTTCAGATCTGTCCCAATCTTCTAAAGACTTCTTCAAAACTCTACAGCAAGCAGTGAATTTTAGCGGTTCCCCATAGTTATGCGTCAGGACCTTAAAAATTTGATAGTTGAAATACATTAACGACAAAAGTTTACTTTTTTAGAAGTTTCCAATAAAATTTTTTATTTTCAACTCTTCTTACTCAAAAAAAGAAAATTAGGAAGAGTTCCAAAGTCCTATACGATTCCGCCGAGAGTGGTAAAACGACTCTTAAACTCCATTTTGCTTCAAGAATTTAAAAATGCGCGCCAGGAAAGGAAAATTAATGTCACACCGAGATTTCAACTCGGATCTTTGGATTCAAAGTCCAAGGTGCTAACCATTACACCATGGGACCTGTGGGTTATAAGTCTATGAAACTTTGCAGCGTTTCAGCTTATTGATACTTTGTTTCTTTCATGTTCTATAAAAATTATTTTGGATAGCAAAATTTTTTAAATCAAACTCAGGAGAGTGGTAAAACGATTCCGCCGAGAGTGGTAAAACGACTCTTAAACTCCATTTTGCTTCAAGAATTTAAAAATGCGCGCCAGGAAAGGAAAATTAATGTCACACCGAGATTTCAACTCGGATCTTTGGATTCAAAGTCCAAGGTGCTAACCATTACACCATGGGACCTGTGGGTTATAAGTCTATGAAACTTTGCAGCGTTTCAGCTTATTGATACTTTGTTTCTTTCATGTTCTATAAAAATTATTTTGGATAGCAAAATTTTTTAAATCAAACTCAGGACATTTTCAGATTTTGAATTTTCTTGCTAAATTATTGCGCAACATCCGGTTCACTTGTTATGCTAAACATAACGTATAACTTAGCTCTAGAACACAGTTTGAAGCTTTTATTGTAAACGCGTGTGTCTCTTTTGCTGAAACGGGAAGGAGTATTGACATTACAAAGGTTTTTTAAGCTTAAGCAAGCTTGTTTGTGACTTGAATTTATAAAACCCTCTTTTCGAACATTTACCTCTTTTCTTGAAAGTTGATATCTGTTTTCGAACATTGCACTTAAACACTAGCTTCGTTTGTGATGTATATTTATAAGGAACTGCTGGTAATATTCAAGGTGAAAAGTTCATTTGGAGAATTTTAGATCCCACATAAGTACCTGCTACCTGTCTAAACCACAAGCCAACGACCTCCTTATCAAAACCCCTGCCAACCCCCCTTCCAATACCTGCTATACCTATATCACCCTCAACTGTGTTGTCGCGCCTTAACGCCCCAACTACCAACGTCCTCCTAAACCCGGTTTGTGCCCCCTGTAGGTACGTATTATTTGGACTCCTAGACGCACGTGCCATATTTTTACATAATAATATACTATGTGAAGGCATTTGCTGTGTAACTAGGGGTGCATAACGTACTGGGGCAAAAACGGAAAAGATCCTTTGTTTTTGTTTCATTTTTGATATTTCTCAAATAGTGGGAACTTACAGGAATCCGGTCTTTCCCATTATAGCCCCCCCATTAAATTATAGCCCCCATTATGGTATAGTTACCATGATTTGGGGGGGGGGGGGCTATAAGTTATCTGACCACTAGGCTGGGGGGTTTTTTCTCCTATAGCCCCCCACGAAAATATAACCCCATTATCGTATAATTACCGTAATCGGAAGGGGTTATGCGTTATATGACCACTAAGCTCGGAGGCTTAATTGATAAAGACCCCTATTTATTACCTTGGCAGTCGATCTAGAATAATTCGTGTGACGTTAATGGCTTATGTTTAAACTGCACCTTTCATTTTCGGTAGATTTATTTCGGATAGCGAATTTTTTTTTTATCAAACTCAGGACATCTTCAGATTCTGAATTGTTCTTGCTCAATTATTGTTCAACATCCGGTTCACTTGTTATGCTAAACATAACGTATAACTTTGTATTCGATTACCTTATATTGATTACCTATAAGGTAAGACCCCTATTAATCAATAGGTAAGACCCCTATTGATTACCTCGCCAGTCGATCTAGAGCAATTTGTGTGACGTTAATGGCTTTATGTTTAAACTGCGCCTTGAGTTATTAGTTGTGGATTTGCTCGAATATTCTTGTAAATAATAAACTTATTTTGGAGATGCGGGGCTTCGATCCCCGTACCTCTCGCATGCTAAGCGAGCGCTCTACCATCTGAGCTACATCCCCTTGATAGAAGTAATCCAGATTCAAATCAAATGCTTTCGACAGATTTGTGGAACCCCCAGTCCTTGACATGTCACAAGTTTGGGAAGATTCGAGCACCAAAACCCCTCTTATCTTCGTCCTGTCGCCTGGTGTAGACCCAACTGGAAATCTACTGGCCCTAGCAAGCCAGAAGAACATGGAGTCCAGATTCCACGCTCTTTCTCTTGGTCAGGGCCAGGCTCCAATCGCGACTCGAATGATAAAAGAAGGAGTGAAAGAGGGCAACTGGGTATTCCTGGCAAATTGTCATTTGTCCCTCAGCTGGATGCCTCAACTGGACAAGCTGGTGGAGCAATTACAAGTTGAGGAGACGCACAAAGACTTCAGATTGTGGCTGAGTTCGAGTCCAAATCCCAACTTCCCTATCGCTATTTTACAGTCTGGTCTCAAAATGACGACAGAGCCTCCTAAGGTACGATATCCTTCCGAATTCCTTTTTTTTTTAGATTTTTGGGGGTACTTATCAAATTGCGGATACAGAGGAATTGTGATCCGAAAGATGTTTGTTGTTGCACGGGTCTTAAACTTCTTATCTGGCCTCTATTTAACGCTTGAGACGAAACAGACGAACGCTTGTTTCAATCGGCTTTGTCGTTGCGATTCGTTTTTGAACGCAGCGGAATAATTTATGAATATTTATTTTGGTGACTTGAATGTTTGAGATTGACGACATGGCTTTTGTTTTCAAATAAGTTTACAGCCGCTAATGTGGTTGCGTAAATTAAATAATCTCAGTTTTTCCTGCTGTGCGTGTCTAGAAAACCCTAAGTAGTTAAGTTCTTCAATAAGAGAAGATTTGCTATCTAATTATTGATCACGAGATGAGAAAAATGTCGTGGTGATTTTTATGACCCCCCGGTTTTGGAAATGTAGTATTGTTCTATAACACGTTATTCTATTAAAAAAATAGCACGTGCGCGCGGGGGGGGGGGCGTAACAGTTATGTACCCACTAAGCTGAGAGTCCGAAACAATAGTAGATGCCAAAAAAATTTACTGTTATGAAAAATAGTGTTTTTAGGGTCTGAAAGCGAACTTGAAGCGTCTCTATGGTTTGATAACGGAGGAGCAGTTTAGCAAGTGTCAGATGCAGAGCAAATACAAGAAACTCCTCTTCTCTCTCTGCTTCTTCCACTCCATCCTGATTGAGAGGAGGAAGTTCCTGCAATTGGGGTGGAATGTCTTCTACGGTTTCAATGACTCCGACTTTGAAGTTAGTCCATTGTACACGACCTCAACAAAAATATATCAATAGTTTATTGCAATAGATTGCAATAACCGGCTCTGAATGTCTCATCCAATGAGAGGGGAGTTTAAAAAATTGTTTAAGATTTCCTAAAAGATACTGATAGAACAAAAGGCATAAATAATTTAAAAGAAATGGACATCACAAACTCAATTGATGGACATTGAAGTCCAACTTGAACCATGATGGTGATCAACCAACTGATTTTGATTTATATTCTTTTCTCATTTTTGGCAATATAATAACTGAAATTGCATAATTTATGTTGCGGTTTGGCTTTGTGATTAGGTGTCTGAGAACCTGCTGTGTATCTACCTGGACGAGTACAAGGAGGACACCCCTTGGGACACTCTCAAGTACCTGATCGCAGGTGTGAATTATGGAGGACATGTCACTGACGACTGGGACAGAAGACTCCTCACCACATACATCAACGACTATTTCACTCCAGATGCACTCGACGTCCCTTTCTTCAAGTTAGATTGTTACAATGTGTTCTCTGCCCCCCCCCCCCCCACGCCTCCAACATCTTGATAGTTGTATCTTTACCCTTCCTCCATGCGAACGAATTATTTCGACGCTGAATAACCTGCAATATTAAAACACATAATTTGCATCGGGGGACCAGAAGCAGCATTGGTTGACCAAAACAGAACGGATCCATCGATCCGTCTCTTTTTCACCCAACCCCTAGCTTGCCGGACATGAAACGTATACAACCTAACGTATAATGGGTTTGAACGATATGAAAGAATAGCTTCCGAAGCACCTTATTCGACGCTAGACATGATTTTTTGGTATACGTTACAATAAGTAAAATGTGATCAGAAATCTGAAATAATATTTCAGTAGAGATTAATCAATAGAGATTTCAATAAAAATATTGAGATTGCGGTGTCGCAACGAACAAAAGTGTTGACATTGAGTCAACATAGCGAGTTGGAATTTGCATTTTTGAGGAGTTTCGTTTCAGATTGTCAGTTCTACCCACGTACATTATACCTCGCGATGGAACCAAGAACTCGTATATCGAGAACATCAACATGCTTCCCAACATGGATCATCCCGAGGCTTTCGGTCAGCATCCGAACGCCGACATTGCCTCCCAAATAACGGAGACGAGAACTCTGTTGGAAACCCTACTCTCTTTACAACCTCAGGTGTCGGCTGCTGGAGGAGGTCAGACGATTGAAGAGAAGGTGCTGCAGCTAGCAGGCGACGTATTGTCCAAGATCCCAGATCCTCTGGATTACGACGGAACTGCCAAGATCATGAAGGAGGATCCGAGTCCGATCAATGTTGTGTTGCTACAAGAGGTAAATAGGATGTATGATCCTTTATAAAATCAGTGTATGTAAGTGTATAAATGTGTATAAAATCATATATCGATCATGCGTCATATAAAAACTGAAGTTCTCGATCGAAACTACCTCTATTCAGACTATCGGTGCCCAGAAAAGACATCTTTTCTCCGCTTGCACTCAAATCTTCTTCTGATAAGACTATTGACTGTTTTTTCGAGTGGTCAAGACCCTAGGTTCGTAACTCGATTTTTTAAAGTCATGTATTGATCCTGTCATTGTTTTTGTTTCTTCTGTCTTTCGGTATTAAATTGTTGCTAATTTTGTGGCCTCTTTTTCAGATTCAACGATACAACTCTCTCTTGAAGCAAATCAGGAGTTCTTTGGAAGACTTGCAGAAGGGTATCCAGGGTCTGGTTGTCATGTCCAGTGACCTGGAAGAGGTGTTCAACTGCATCAACGAGGCTAGAGTGCCACCACAATGGGCAAAGGTCAGTAAGAGTTCTTGTATCAATACGTTGTTGTTCAGTTTTATCAATACTTTATATAAATTTATGAATTCTTTGCTGCATATTGATGTTAAAGCTAACTTTTAATCACTCAATTTTTGCACCCTTTGTCCATGTAAAACAGTTATTATAAAGCAAATTCCTAAAGAAATAGAGCTTCCGACTACTGTTACTACTACTTGTTCCAGTTTCTCGTGAAAGATCGCGAGTCACCAGTAGGAATGTCTATCATAAATATTGCTAGACCTGATGCATGAGGGAAGCTGCCATTCTATGCTGTCTTGTTTTCCTAATTAGCCAAAATTGACTTGTTCAAATTGTTAGTGCTAACTAAGTCTTCCAGATTGTTTGACTGTATTTTTGCTAACTTAATTGAAACCAACTTGCTTCTGACCTATCAGTGTGCGATTTTTGATTGTAGAAACACCAAGCTCAGTCACTGTTTTTTGAACCGATTATTATAAAGGTATAATATTTATAAATATTATTTATTTATTATATTTACTTCTAATAAAGGTCAATTAAAATTGCAACCAATTTTTTTTTGAATTTGAATAGTAGTAGTAGTAGTAGTGGTCTACAATATGCTCTGATAGCACAAGGAGGCCCCTCTTGTTCCCAATTGTCGTTCAAGTTTTCTCAACTAGAGGACAGAGAGTGAGATTTAATTTGTAAGCCATAGAACGCAATGACTCATTGAGATATTTGTTAGCAAAAAAACTTCTACGCAGGTTATATTAATTATCAATTATTATCAAATATGATGTATTCAAAAACGAAACCTCGATAATTTATCTAAAACTCACGTGTCGCTTCCTTTAGAAGGCACAAGAGGGACGATGAGTGTACACTAATTGCTTCCAGCAACTTGAACTCAGAGACAGCTATTTTGAAGAAATCTGCGCTCATGCAAAAATTTAACTAATGAGCCGATACTAATTTACAACTCAATGTTAAATTCAAAAAAGAAAAGTTTTGTTGATCTCTGTTCGTTTGCAAATACTTGCCTAAGACAACAATGACAGTAGTGCTTTAACTGGTTTGTGTTGTATTTGAGAGATAAGGGCGACAGTAGCTTACAATTAATTAACTCCCATTGTCAATTTTAGAAAGAAGAAATCTTCAGAAGTTAGAGTTAGTTTTTTCCTTCTTAAAAGTTATTTAAATCAAATTAATGTCACCTGTTTCTGATAAAATTGCACAATGAACACTGAATATATATATATATATATATATATATATATATATATATATATATATATATATATAAAACATTTATTTTGGGCATCAATAGTATTTGAAGTTCGAAAGTTTTGACTGATGAAAAAGAACAACTTTTGTTTGTAGACATTTTTTGTTTGTGAAAATTATCCAATAAGTAATTGATAATATGCCTGAATATCAATATTCACAGCCATTTGAGAAAAAAATGGCCAGGTGTCAATAATTTGAGAGCAAATTGTTAAAATGCGCAATAAAGTTGCTGAAAATCATTGTATTAGACGCCACTCCTTGTGAAATTCGTTGGCAATTGTCAAACGCAAAAACTCACTGACGTGACTTTACTAAGCTCATTTTGTCTTCGGAGGGATAAGTTAGGTTTTCTCTCGCAACTAAATATGATATTCAAGTAATGTGAAGGAAAAATTTAGAGTATATATTGTTAAAACGTGCCTAAAATTATCTATTCGGCAACGAACGAAGGTGCGAACCACTCCAAACAATTAAAAATTTTTTTTCAAATGAAAACTGCGTGTTTTGCTCAATGATGCCCATACGGCAAAAATAGTTGACCTTTTCTGATGAAACAAAGTAGCGCGAAATCTGCATATTATTATCATTTTTTTGAAAACTAGAGTATTTACAGACAGCAGAAAGGCGCCAAGAAAAGTAAAATTCTTTGTCTAAGTACACATATGATTTCAGCTAAATTTCTACGTTGTTCCTTTGGCCTGAAAAAGATTTTTTTCGAGAAGATTGTATAAATATAGCCAGCCTTAGCGGGACGTCTTTTATAAACAAAACTACTTCATCATTTGGTCAACAAATCGCTTAACTTCAGACTTTAAAATAGCTCTGCCAATAAAGATATCATATGCTGAGAAGTGCGTTGATAGCCTGCGACTCTTTAAGTCGAAAACCAAATAATTTTACCCATACTTAAAAGCTTTAGTTCTTTTCGTACGTTTTCAAGCGCTCGACTGTAATGACGATGGAAAAAATTTTGATAATAATTCACTGTATTGATTGAGGATTGAGACTGAAAGACCAACAACAGTTCATAGTTGTTCCGACCCCTCTTGAAGGGGGGGAGGTACTATATACTCAAATGGTTTTTTTTTGTTCACACAGTTTTGGCCGATCGATATATTCATCGTAGAGAGTTGCGAGTGGTATGTTTAAAAATCCCCTCCAGCGTAGAATATGGAATTGAAAAGATTTTTTTTAATTTCCTATTTTAAAGGGAGTTATTGATCGAGGTTTGAAGTTTTGTGAATAGTAGACGGTTTTCCGTTGTTTTTATTCACATTTTCCGGAATTTTGCCTAAAATTTCGTCAATTTTGCTGAAATTTGTAAAAACTGTTAACAATAGTACTGTTGATTTTATTTTAAGAGACAAAAAAGTGTTATTGACTAATTTGATTTAATTTTATTGGCCAAAAGTTTGGCTAAATATTTCTAAATTCCGCCTTTTTCATCAAAAACAGCACGAAATAAATTTCTTTAGTTCCTTTTCGTTAAATTTGCAAAGTGCACACCCAAACACCACTAACAAAATATTTGTAGACTCAAAAGGGGGATATTTCTTCTTCAACTGCCGTTGAGAGTGCTCTGTAATTAAAACTTCGCCGTTTTTTGCTAACTTTACTCGTTGAATATCAAAAATGCAGCATTTATTTTTGATTTTTTAACTAACAAAATATCTATATCTATGACATTCGAAAAATTAAGTGTTCTTAATGGACGAAAAGGATTAGACCGATCTTGGATAGATACAATCCAAAAATAATTCGGATTGTAATCAGTGGGTATTTTTTAATAAAGAAATTCGTTGTTTTTTTATAATATTTAAATAACAGAACAATTGAAATCAAAGCTCACTAGTGATAGGTCCAATTGGCTTCCTAATTAGCTCCATTTTAATGTAGCTAGTTTATCACTTGAAAGCTTATGGTCGTTTTGATCTTTAAAATTATTTGATTTTTAAATAAATAATGGCTTATTGAACTTTGCCTCCTTTTTTTTCTTTATTTATTCATTTTGTGACTTAGTGTTAGCAATGAAAGAATGCTTTTTTTCTACTGAATTCATTCCCATCTCTATTGCGGTTTTACACCTGAATTCATGGTTTGCTGGCTTTGATACTAATAGATTTCACATTTTTTTTTATTTCCAGGTATTTGCCCAATTTTCACGTTTTCTATTTTTGTCACATTATCACGCTATTGACAGTT
Source organism: Convolutriloba macropyga (assembly GCF_964194025.1). Taxonomy (NCBI): domain Eukaryota; kingdom Metazoa; phylum Xenacoelomorpha; order Acoela; family Convolutidae; genus Convolutriloba; species Convolutriloba macropyga. Next base: position 44,144,450 of record NC_134474.1, read on the forward strand.
CATATATCACATTATTTGGGTTCGAAATAAGACACAATGGATAATATCAAAATCCTTAAGGATATTTAGTCTGGTTTTAACGGCTTCGACAATACTTTCCCGAAGAAAATAATTGAATTTTTAATTTTGTCTGTAACTGTCGTTTTCACTTTGTCTTTTTAGTCGTATGAAATTTTCTGTACAATGACCTGCTTTCATTGAGTTTTCATGAAAAAATAGATGAGCCGATATTCTGATTTTAGTAGATAGCTGACGACTTTCATGCCTTTGAAAACAATTGTTTTCCAAAATAAAAAAAAACATTTTGACTTCGCAATTTTGTTCCTTTTATTTTTTGTTTTTTACCTAATCTTGTTAATTACAGGCCAAATATGACTTTATTGTTGTCAAGGGAAGGTGTCAAAAGGGATTGGTCCACAAAAATATAATGTTTTTATAGAATTCGTTATGACGTTACTGGCTTCGACACGGGTTTTTCACAAAGAAATAAACTTATTTCCGATTTTTGTCATATTTGACTTCTTTTTGTAGACGTAAGACATATTCTGGATAGTTGCAGTTCTCATGGAGTTCCTTTGGAAGCATAATGGAACCTGTTTAATTTTTTCATTTTGTAATTAATGGCTTTCATGCCTTTGGAAATATTTTTTTTTCGAAAAAAAAACAAGTTTTACCTAAATTTGCTCTTTTTTCTTTTTTCTCTACTTGTTACTTAGTTTCATTGATGAGAGGTCACATAATACAATATCAGTGTTTGAAGAAGGCAATAGGACATATTTCGGCGGCCAAAGTAGGGCTTTACGGCTTCAAAAGCGTTTTCTGGCAGGTTTTAAATGATTTTTTGTTTGTTGTATATTTGTTGTTCTTTTCGTAACCGCATAAAAAATTGATTACCGACAGTTCTTAATTCTTTTCTGTCGAAGCATTGGTAATTGTAAACGTGTGGGATATTTTAGTTGAGTTCTAATGGTTTTCAAAACTTTGAAGTTACTTGTTTTCTTTTTTAAAATAAGCGAATTTTTCAACTTTACTGTTTTTGTTCTTTATTGTGTAATTGTTACCAAGTTTTATTATGGACTGCGCCCATATCTTTTCAGTTGAATTACAGGTTATTTTGTTTGGTTTCAGTTTTATCTGACGCTATTTTGATTTTGTTTTTAATTTTTGTTTTTTAAAACGGTTATAAAGTTTTTTGATTTAATTAATGTTTTTTGTTGTTCCTTGATTTTGCTTTTCGTCTTGACTCGCTTTCTAAATATAGGCTTTTCTCATCAATCTAATGGATCATTTTTTACTCTACTGTGTTATTTGCTTTGGAGGCTATCTTTTTGTTCATACACCATTTTTTTTTTTGAAAAATACTTGAACTTTTGGGTTTTTCTATCTGTTCCTCATTTGGTAGACAATTATGCCGAAATTGAACGGAACTTTATGTGGAACGGAACTTTATGTGCAATCGCACATTGAACGGAACTTTATGTGCAATCGCACATTACCGAGCTTCCTTGTTGTTCCGACCCCTCTTGAGGGGGGGAGGAACTATATACTCAACTGGGGTTTTTTTTTGTTCAGTCAATTTTGGCCGATCGATATATTCATCGTAGAGAGTTGAGATTGGTATCATTAGAAAGCTTGTCCAGCGTAGAATATTGAATTAAAAAGATTTTTTTTTGATTTTCGTTTTTGACAGGGAGATATCAGGGTTTAAACTTTCGAGAAAATAGAGTGAGTTCCGTTGATTTCATTCACTTTTTTTTCGGAATTTTTGACTAAAATTTCGCCAATTTTGATAAAATTTAATTGAATTTTTTTCATGAAAATGTTGTTGATTTTACGTTTAAAGTCAAAATACATTGTCGGCTATTTTCATTGAATTTTTTTCACAAATTCCGGCTAAAAAATCACAAAATTCAGACTTTTTCATCAAAAACATCACGAAATAAGTTTCTTTAGTCCCTTCTGATTAAATTTGCAGGAAGTGCACATCCAAACACCACTAACACAATCTTTGTAAGCTGAAAATGGGGCTATTTCCACTTCAACTTCCGTTGAGAGTGCTCTGTAAATAAAACTTTGCCGTTTTTTGCTAACTTTATTCGTTGATTATCAAAAACACAGCATTTACTTTTGATTTTTTAACAAACAAAATATCTATATCAATGACATTCCAAAAATTAAATATTCCTAATAGACAATCAAAATTAGCAGGACTAGTTCTGTACCGATCTTGGCCCATTACAATCCAAAAATAATTTGGATTGTCATCAGTCGGTTTTTTATAAAAAAAAATTCGGTCTAGTGATAGGTCCTATTGGCTTCTAATTAGCTCGAAATTAATTTATCTAGCTGATTTCTTTAAAGCTTATGGTCTTTTTGACTTTTAAAATATTTGATTTTTAAATAAAAAATGGCTTATTGAACTTTGCCTCCATTTTTTCTTACTTTGGTCAATTGTAGCTTAGGGTCAGCAATCAAAGAGTGCTCATTCTTTCGACTGAATTCAAATTTAGTCTTTTTTGCGGTTTTACGCCTTAAGTTATGGTGTTCTGGCTTTGATACTACTAGATTTCACATTTTTTTTTATTTTTTAGGTATTTGCCCATTTTTCATGTTTTCTAATTTTGTCAAATTATCACGTTGTTGTCAATTGATATATCACATTTTTCGCGTTCAAATTAACGCACAATTGATAATATTTAAATCCTTAAAGATATAGATTGTGGTTCTTTACCGCATCGACAATACTTTCTCAAAGAATTTAGTTGAATTTTTTAGTTTTGTCTTTAACTGTCGTTTTACTTTGTCTTTTTAGTCGTATTTAATTTCCTGTACAATGACCCGGTTTGAATGGCTTTTTCTGGAAGAGTAGATGAGCCGATGTTCTGATATTACAAGATCGATAATGGTTTTCACAACTTTGAAAACAATTGTTTTCCAAAATGAAAAATAAACATTTCAACTTCGCAATTTTTTCCTTTTATTGTCTGTTTGTTACCTGGTCTCGTCAATTAAAGGTTAAAGATGACATTATTTTTGTCAAGGGCAGGTGTTAAAAGGGATTGGTGTCACAAAATCTAAAGTTTTTTAAAGAATTCGTTATGAATTTACTGGCATCGACACGGGTTCACAAAAAAAAGTAAATTATATTTTTGATTTTTGTCATATTTGACGTTCTTTTTGCAGACGTAAGACGTTCTGGATAATTGCAGGTCTCGAGGGCTTCCTTTGGAAGAATAAACGAACCTATTCAAATTTTTCATTCTGTAATTAATGGCTTTCATGTCTTTGGAAATAAATTTTTTTCGAAAAAAACAAGTATTAAATAATTTTGCATTTTTTCTTTTTTGTCTAATCGTTGCTTATTTTCAATAATGAGCGGCCACATAATACATTATCGGTGTTCGACGAAGGTGCAATCAAGAATTTTTTGGGGGCTAAAGTATGGCTTTACGGCTTCCAAGGCATTTTCTGGCAAGTTTTAATTGATTTTTAGTTTGTTGTCTATTTTTTGTTCTTTTTGTAACTGCATAAAAAATTGAATACCAAGAGTTCTTAATTCCCTTCTATAGAAGTATTGGTAATTGTAAAGCTATGGGAATTTTTAGTTGTTTCCTAATGGTTTTCATTACTTTGAAATTAATTTTTTTTTTTAAATTCAGCGATTTTTCTAACTTTTAAGTTTGTTCTTTTTTGTCTAGTTGTTACCAAGCTTTATTATGAACTGGTGGATAACTATTCTTTTCTGGTGAATTGCAAGTTATTTTGTTTATTTTCAGTTTTATCTGACGCTATTTTGACTTTGTTATTAAGTTTTGTTTTTTAAAACGGACATAAATTTTTTGATGTAATTAATGTTAGTTGTTGTTGTTTGATTGTGCCATTCGTCTTCGCTCGCTTTCTTAATATCGGCATATCTCATCAATCTAATTCATAATTTTTTACTCCACTGATTTATTTGCTTTGGAGGCTATTTTTTCGTTCATACACCAGTTTTTTTTGAAAAATACTCGATTTTTTTGTGTTTTTCTATCTGTTCCTCATTTGGTAGACAATTATGCCAAAATTGTAGATGAGCGGGGTCGGAACCTTATGTGCGATCGCACATTACCGAGCCGCCTTGTTCTCTTAAATGCAAGAAAATTTAGTTGAAAAAGGAAATTCCTGAAAATATAGTGCTAATTTTCAAAGACACTAATCAAGTCAATTAAAGGACAACTGTTTTCCTAAATTACACTCAAAACATGCAAATTTTTTGAGTAGATGATTTGAAGTTATAAGTCTATTTCTTTCATGTTAAGTAAAAATACTCAGTTTTTGACAAATTAAAAGAAATCAAGAATAGGGAAAATCAAGGATCTTAGAGTTTTTCAGATTGAGCGGAAAATCCTGATAATGTTTTTTATAGCTGCGAAGCTGTAAGCTGAGCGTAGCTATATTGCGGTGCTCTTGGTTTTTTTTGTTTCGTCGTCTGACGCTCTTTTTTCGTTTTACATTTGTTCACACAGCAAAGCTGAAAAAGTCAAATTTTCTGAATGACTTCTTCCTCTCACTAACGGCATTTGCGCGCGTGACGTCATTTCTCACTCGCTTTAGCGAAAGTTTTTAGATTATTTGCGTGATTAGATTTTGATCATACGTGACTTACCTCACTCAATAAAATGACTTTTGCACCTTAAAACTTAAGTTTAATTTGAATTTGTTTCAGGTCAAAGGAACTCATATGTGCGGTAAAGGTACTTAATAAGAGGCTTCTGTGGAATGAATTTTAACAAGCTTTATTAATTCATCGCTGAATGTTTTTTAGCCTAGTTTTTTGAGCGGCGTCGATTTTTTTTTTCAATTTAGATCTGTAACTGTTTCTATCTCTATTATATGGCACGCAGGTCTATTCTTTCGCAGCTATTCCGGCAATCTGCCGGCTATGTTTTCACTATTGTGTAATAACTCTATAAATCGGTTTTGAGAATGCTTACTTTAGTTTATACAGTTGTGCATTAACTAATGCTGTTTCTTTGTTGTTTTTGAGGCTTCCTTTTATATTTTTGTATTTTAAAACTCAGTTCCTTGTGAACAGAAATGTCAGGGGCACTTGTTTACTTTATACTTTCTGGTTGAATTTCAAGTATATTTTTGTTGCTGTTTTTGAAGCACAAGATTTTGCTGATATTTGTGCCTGATGTCAACAAAAATTCCGTCTGCCTAATTGAGTTTTCGCTTAATGCCTTCGACACCTATTTAACTTCTGCACAGAAATCCTGGAAAGAAAACTTATCAACTGGCTCATAATTCTCAAGTTTTGCGTAGCAAAGTTCTGTTTTCTGGAGTGTTCAAAATTCTAGAATTTGTTTTCAGTTTTAGCTTCAGTTGAACATGCCTGGGCTGGGAAATTAATGGTGAAAAAATAACTCATTCCAAGCTTATTTTCAGGCTTATCCGACAATGAAGCCCTTGGGCTCCTGGACACGCGATCTAATCCAAAGAGTAGACTTCTACGAGAAATGGTGTTCCACTGCCAAGCGGAGGTCTGGAAAAGGTGAGCAGTGCAGTGTCTTATCTTGCAACTTTTTGTTTATGCTCTCCCATTACTTTTCTCGCCTTTTTCCCCATTCCTACATCTCGATGTGTCTTTTTAATTTTAGCACGAAAAGATTGCATCGTGTCTCTTGATAAGATTGAAGTTTCTTGGAGCTGTGTTCAACCAGACACGATAGCATGGCGATCTATTTTGTGATGGAGATGTTTTCGCCTGGTTTCTTTTTTTAAAAAATGAACTGTTAAAAATTTGACCGTTATTGGGACGTTTTTACGTTTTTGCTGATAAACATGTGCTGCACCAATTGGTTTTTTAGTGAAGTAATTTTTTATTAATAGCCGCACAGCGATAGCTGGGGCTATTATTGGCCTTCTCTTGGTTTTTACAACTCGAAGAGGAGTATTGGTTTTCTCTCGGTTTTTTTTACGACTCGAAGAGGAGTATTGGTTTTCTCTCGGTTTTTTTACGACTCGAAGAGGAGTATTGGTTTTCTTAAGGTTTTTTTTTTTTACCGGAAGTACTATTCGTTCAGACGCTGTTTTGACCTAAAAGCGAAAGTGAGAAAAATTGCCGTGTGAACTAATTTTTCTGAGCGAGAGAAGTTTTTTGATCATGCGCTGCGTTTAGTGAATGACTTTTTGACTTTGAAAAGTAGTTTTTGACTGAATGGCACATATAGATAACCGTTTTTAGCCGTTTTTTCGTCTAAGTGGCCAATTTTTTTTGCTTGTAGTTTGGTTTTTTGTAGAAATAATTTTTATTCGATACTATATTGAAATGCCAACATCGGATATTGATGCCACAGTGTTTTGCAAAGCCTGAATATGGGTTTCAATTTGAAAATTGGCACATATTTTTTGATTTTTTAGTTAATTTTTGACTTTTTCTTTTAATTTCTTGATTCTTAGATCTTTTAACCGTCTTTTTGTCAAAAATCAGTTCATTTGGCAACTTCCCTTTGATAATTCATATAGTTAACGCCTCTCTCTACCTCGGTGTATTTTTGTTTTATAAAATTGTACATATGCTAATCCGATTTTGGTTGTTTTTTTCCTATTTTTCTCAGTTTTTTGTCTGTATTTTGGTTTTAATTACTAGAAATATTCTTTTTGTGCAACATGAGGGGCTTTATTTCGTTTCAATAAAAACGTCAATAATTTTTTAGCGTTAATTATTTGAAAATTAGTTAAATTTTTTTTATAAATGCAGTCCTAAAAATTTTTTGACCTTTTATTGCAAAATGTTTCAATGTTTCGTATGTTTGATTTCTGCTTTTTGATCTGTTCAGGAGGATAGATTTTTGTCTCGGATGTATCGTTGTGTTTTCTATGTCTCGAATGCTGAAAAATGAAATGGTGTTAGTTTTTGTTGTTTTTTTGAATTTGATTTTTAAACTTTCAAAACTTTTAAACTTTGATTTGAACTTTCAAAAATCAAGAATTAGTCTTTGTTACGGTGTTCCTTACATTGTGTTCATATTGTTGACATTCTAGCTTGTGTCATTCTATCTCTGTCCTGGCATCTACATTTATACTGGTTTTATTGATTTTTTCAGTTATTAACAAATTGTATGATTTCGGCATTTTCTTAGATTTTCGTCATTTCTTTGGGTTTCAATTGATTTCATTCAACATAAGGCAGTACTAAGAGTTTACTAGAAAGCCTTTTCCAGAAATGCTACTTATTACTTTTTATTGTATTTTTTCCGACCTTGGTATTGTTCTTAAACATTTTTTTGCCTTTAAATATTACTCTGTTGCTTTTCTATGATTATTTTAATTTTTGAATTAGTTTGAAATCATGTTGTCTAGCGTATATACAAGAAGAAAAAAGTATATGTTGTTTTTGTCTTAATTGCACTGATGAGAAATCTAACTGTAGTAGTTTTCTGATTCTTAACTTTGAGCATTATTTTTTGAAAAATTTAATTTGGTTTCTAAGTTATTATTATCTGCCGTTTGCTTTAGCAATCTTTTTGAGATTAGAATCATGAAATATTTGAGGGAAGTTGATAGTACTGTCAGCTTTTTGAGACTATCAGTGTTTTGACTATCCTATTTATTTTGCACTTATCCTTACCAAACGTTTTCAATAATGAATATTTTTGGGGCATTTTGTTTCTCTTGGTGACAGTGGTTTAAATTTCACCAATTTTTAGATCAGACCGGGGGGGGGGGGGGGGGCTTAATGAGTTTATGGTTTATTTAAAAAAAGATAATGGTTTCAGCTGCAATTAGGGTTTTTGTCAAGTTTTTACGCTTCGAGTCGCTTCCGGAATTCTTCCGGCTATGTTTTTTTTTACAGGAAGTAGATTTGTTCACGCGGCATTTTGACCTAAAAGCGAAAGTGAGAAAAGCTGTCTTAGTGAACAGATTTTCTCTAAGCGAGAGAATTTTTTTGATCATGCGCTGCGTTTAGTGAATGACTTTTTGACTTTGAAAAGTAGTTTTTGACTGAATTGCACATATAGATAACCGTTTTTAGCCGTTTTTTCGTCTAAGTGGCCCAATTTTTTTGCTTTTAATTTGGTTTCTTGTAGAAATAAATTTTATTCGATACTATATTAAAATGTCAACCTCGGAAATTGATACCATAGTGTTTTGCAGAGCCTGAAAATGCGTTTCAAGTTGAAAATTGACACGTAATTCTTGATTTTTTAGTTATTTTTTAGCTTTTTTAATGTGAATTTCTTCATTTTTGGATCTTTTAACCGTCTTTTTTCAAAAATCAGTTAATATTGCAACTCCTCTTTGATAATTCCTATACTCAACGCCTCTGTCTACCTCGATTTAATTTTGTTTCTTAAAATTGTAAATATGCTAATCCGATTTTGGTAGTTTCTTTCCGATTTTCGTCAGTTTTTCGTTTGTATTTTGGTTTTAATTGCTAGAAATAGTTTTTTGTGCAAAATGAGGGACTTTAAATTCGTTTCACTAAAAATTCATTCATTTTTTGGCGTTAAGTTTTGAAAAAACAGTTAAAACTTTTTCATAAATGCAGTCTTAACTTAAAAGTTCTTTGACCATTTTTTTGCAAAATGTTTCAATGTTTCGTATTCATGAATTCTGCTTTTTCCTGCTTTTTGTTCTCTTCAGGAGGATAGATCTTTGTATCGGATGACTAGTTATCTTTTTTATGTCTTTTATGCTGAACAATGAAATGTATTCGTTTTTCTTGAGTTTTTTAAATTGACTTTCAACTTTCAAAAATCAAGAATGACTTTTTGTTACGGTGTTCATTACATTGTGCATATATTATTATTCTAGTTAGTATCATTCTAGCTTTGTCCTGGCACCTACATTTATTTTCGGTATATTGATTTTTTCAATTTTAAAAAATCAATGATTTCAGCTTTTTCTTAGATTTTCGTCATTTCTTTGGTTTGCAATTGATTTCATTCAACATAAGGCAGTACTGAGAGTTTGATAGCAGGCTTTTTCCAAAATTTCCACTTCTGACTAATTACTACAGCTTTCTTCCGGCCTTGGTATTAATTAAAACGATTTTTTGCCTTTGAATATTCTGCTGCTTATGTCTTTTCTATGATCAATTTTATTTTTGATTTAGTATGAAATCATGTTGTCTAGCTTATGTACAAGAAGGAACAGGTGTATGTTTTTTTGTCTTAATCGCAGTGATTAGAAGTGTAATTATAGGTGTTTTCTGATTCTTAAATTTGAGCTTTCTTTTTTGAAAATGTTAAAATTAGTTTCTAAGATTATTATCTGCCGTTTGCTTTCACGATCTTTTTCAGATTAGAATTTTGAATTATTTTTTCAGACTATCAGGCTTTCGACCACCTTAATTATTTTGGATTTTTTAACGTTACCAAACGTTTTCAATAATATAAAATTTTGCTGCATTTTGTTTCTCTTGTTGACAGTGGTTTAAGTTTCACCAATTTTTAGAGCAAACCTGGGGAGGTAGTGAGTTAATGGTTTAATACAAAAGGTAGTGGCTTCCGTTGCAATTACGGTTTTGTTAGTGAAGTTCTGACGCTTCGAGTCGCTTCCGGAATTCTTCCGGCTATGTTTTTTTTACAGGAAGTAGATGTGTTCACGCGGCATTTTGACCTAAAAGCGAAAGTGAGAAAAGCTGTCTTGGTGAACAAATTTTCGCTAAGCGAGAGAAGTTTTTTGATCATGCGCTGCGTTTAGTGAATGACTTTTTGACTTTGAAAAGTAGTTTTTGACTGAATGGCACATATAGATAACCGTTTTTAGCCGTTTTTTCGTCTAAGTGGCCCATTTTTTTTGCTTGTAATTTTGTTTTTTGTAGAAATGATTTTTATTTTATGCTATATTGAAATGTAAACCTTGGAAATTAATAGAACAGTGTTTTGCAGAGCCTGAAAATGCGTTTCAAGTTCAAAGTTGGCATAAATTTCTTGATTTTTTAATTAATTTTTGGCTTTTTTCCTATTATTTTCTTCATTTTTGGATCTTTTAGCCGTTTTTTGTCAAAAATCAGTCAATATGACAACGTCCCGTTGACAATTCATATACTCGATGCCTCTTTTTACCTCGATGTATTTTTGTTATATAAAATTGTACATATGCTAATCCGATTTTGGTTGTTTTTTTCCTATTTTTCTCAGTTTTTTGTCTGTATTTTGGTTTTAATTACTAGAAATATTCTTTTTGTGCAACATGAGGGGCTTTAATTTCGTTTCAATAAAAACGTCAATAATTTTTTAGCGTTAATTATTTGAAAATTAGTTAAATTTTTTTTATAAATGCAGTCCTAAAAATTTTTTGACCTTTTATTGCAAAATGTTTTAATGTTTCGTATGTTTGATTTCTGCTTTTTGATCTGTTCAGGAGGATAGATTTTTGTCTCGGATGTATCGTTGTGTTTTCTATGTCTCGAATGCTGAAAAATGAAATGGTGTTAGTTTTTTTTGTTTTTTTGAATTTGATTTTTAAACTTTCAAAACTTTTAAACTTTGATTTGAACTTTCAAAAATCAAGAATTAGTCTTTGTTACGGTGTTCCTTACATTGTGTTCATATTGTTGACATTCTAGCTTGTGTCATTCTATCTCTGTTTTCCTAAATTACACTCAAAACATGCAAATTTTTTGAGTAGATGATTTGAAGTTATAAGTATTTTTCTGTCATGTTAAGTAAAAATACTCAGTTTTTGACAAATTAAAAGAAATCAAGAATCGGGAAAATCAAGGATCTTAGAGTTTTTCAGATTGAGCGGAAAAGCCTGATAATATTTTTTTCACTATTGTGTAATAACTCTATAAATCGGTTTTGAGAATGCTTACTTTAGTTTATACAGTTGTGCATTAACTAATGCTGTTTCTTTGTTGTTTTTGAGGCTTCCTTTTATATTTTTGTATTTTAAAACTCAGTTCCTTGTGAACAGAAATGTCAGGGGCACTTGTTTACTTTATACTTTCTGGTTGCATTTCAAGTATATTTTTGTTGCTGTTTTTGAAGCACAAGATTTTGCTGATATTTGTGCCTGATGTCAACAAACATTCCGTCTGCCTAATTGAGTTTTCGCTTAATGCCTTCGACACCTATTTAACTTCTGCACAGAAATCCTGGAAAGAAAACTTATCAACTGGCTCATAATTCTCAAGTTTTGCGTAGCAAAGTTCTGTTTTCTGGAGTGTTCAAAATTCTAGAATTTGTTTTCAGTTTTAGCTTCAGTTGAACATGCCTGGGCTGGGAAATTAATGGTGAAAAAATAACTCATTTCAAGCTTATTTTCAGGCTTATCCGACAATGAAGCCCTTGGGCTCCTGGACACGCGATCTAATCCAAAGAGTAGACTTCTACGAGAAATGGTGTTCCACTGCCAAGCCGCCTTCCATTTTCTGGCTGGCTGCATTCACATTCCCCACTGGGTTCTTAACAGCACTGCTTCAAACTGCCGCCAGACAGAACAATGTTAGATTGCTACTTTAGACTCTTATATGGTATCTGATTGTTTTTGTCTTTTATTTTTGCCAAATTTCAACTTTTTATAGCTAAACTCACTATTAAAATTCCGTGCTAAACTGTCTCTATTAAAGTTTCGTTATTAAAATATAATATAGTCCACTATAATTAGTTTTGACAATTTCCACTGATTCCTGACACTTCAACAGATTTCCCAAAGGAAGCAATTGAAGAGGCGAACATCAGTCAGAACCTTTTAAGTATTTTAATAACTTATTTCGAAAAAGAACTATTTTGATACAGCTGAACATTTATATTTGCCATAACTCTTTGAGTAGAGGAAAGTATTAGTTCCGATTTCTGTACTGTAAATGTACCTGCTGATGTTTGATGACATGTATTTAGATCTCCGTGGACACCCTCTCTTGGGAGTTCTCGGTTCTGACCATAGACGACAGCAACATCACGGGACCACCCAAGGACGGAGCCTACATCAAAGGTCTGTACTTAGAGGGTGCTGGGTGGGACAAGAAGAACTCTGTTCTAGTGGAGGCAGAGCCAATGCAGCTGGTGTCTGGCATGCCAAGCATTCATTTCAAACCTGTGGAGAACAAACGGAAGTCTGGAAAAGGTGAGCAGTGCAGTGTCTTATCTTGCAACTTTTTGTTTATGCTCTCCATTACTTTTCTCGCCTTTTTCCCAATTCCTACATCTCGATGTGTCTTTTTAATTTTAGCACGAAAAGATTGCATCGTGTCTCTTGATAAGATTGAACGTTTCTTGGAGCTGTGTTCAACCAGACACGATAGCATGGCGATCTATTTTGTGATGGAGATGTTTTTGCCTGGTTTCTTTTTTTTAAAAAAAATGAACTGTTAAAAATTTGACCGTTATTGGGACGTTTTTACGTTTTTGCTGATAAACATGTGCTGCACCAATTGTTTTTTTAGTGAAGTAATTTTTTATTAATAGCCGCACAGCGATAGCTGGGGCTATTATTGGCCTTCTCTTGGTTTTTTTACAATTCAAAGAATTTGAATTGTATTGGGGCGCTGTCTTTTTTTTAAGATCTGTTCACACATTTTCATGATTTTTGAAGTTAAATTGGAGTAGTGATTTTGGTCACGCCGAAACAGGAAATGGAGCGAAAAAGCGAGTGGTTTTGCGGCGTGAATTTTTTTCGCTCTAATTTTAAAGTAGAGTGAGAAAATGGTGTTTGATCAAAAATTCGGTTTCTCGGTAGTGATTTTTTGTTCACATGCGGCAATTTCACTCTGATTTTTACTTTTTTTTTCGATTTTTTGGATCGGATTTTTTCTAAATGGTTTTCCCAATCCATTCACAGCTCATTCTAGGCCTAAATTTTTGTTTGAAATAAATTTTAATTTCTCGCTAGTGGTTTTTTTGTTCACATGCGGCATTTTGACATTGATTTTCTGTTTTTATTCGTATTTTTTTTTGTCTGATTTTTTAAAAATGGTTTTCTCAATTCACTCATAGTCAATTCTAAGTCTAATTTTTCTGTTTAGTCAATGAAAATTCTTTGAATTGTACGTCAGGACTTGTCCTGCTATGTTTTTTATTTCGTCGTCATGATTTTTGTTACGACCATATGACGTCACAGCCACTTTTTGTTCATTCGTTCATGCAATTTCAACTGAATTGCATGTGTGACGTCATTTTTTGCTCTTAGTGGAGCGAGTTTTTTTGTTCATGCGCGTGATTAAATTTTTGGTCACACTTGACTTACCTCACTCTCAAAAATGACTTCCTCAATTTGAAATTGACTTTTATTTACTTTAATTGAAAGAGATAAGGTCAAATGGGTGTGTGTCACTCTAAATAAAGGTTATTTGAGATCAGCTAATCGAGGCAGCAATAACATATACAGATTTTTAATCAAAATATAACAGATCAGCCTTCAATGAAAAGACGAAATTTTTTTGGTCTGTCTTTTACTGTTTTTTAGACTGTCGATCTACGAATCAATTGCGGCTATTTTCTGGCAATCTGCCAGCTATGTTAATTTGTATAGTTGACTTGTATTCTATCTGTTATTTTAGATAAAGTTGTATAAAATGTACAAATGATTATAATACCTGCTGTAAATATAGAACTGTTTATGTATTCTATTTTCATCTTAGACAACAATTCAAAGTTAATTGAATTTTTTTAATATCCGCGAACTCAACAGATTTTTTTAGGTTTCGTTCTTTAACTATTTCCTTCTGCTCTATTTTTCCCCTTTTTCGAGATGTTTCGTTGGTTAAATTTATCCTATCGTTTGATAGTTAATTGTTGAGCTAAGTTAATTTAAACCAGATACTAACGTACACAATGCTTCTGGATTTGCAAGAAAATTTTTATGATTTTTTTCTCTGTTGATTTGTTTACTGATGTTATTTCAATTTGAATAGTATAATAAAGTTTATGTTGTACCAGTTAGTGGTTGGCTAGCGTAAGACTTTTTACTTGGAGTCAATTCCGGAGTCTTCCGGCTATATTTTTTTAATAGCCGCGAAGCGATAGCGGCTATTATTGGGGACATCGTGGTTTTTTTAATTCGTCGTCTCCATCGATGATTCTTACGACCTGACTTCTTGGAATTGACTTCTTGGAATTGACTTCAGTGACTTCTATTGCTTTGCAATTAAAATTTTTGTGCGTGACGTTGTTTCTGCTTTTAAGTCAATTGCGTGACTTACCTCACTCAAAAAATGACTTCTGAACTCACCTATGGAACTTTAAATTTTATGAACATTTTTTTATTAAAGATCAATAGTGTGCATCTAAGTGGTTGCAAACTTATATGCCCTAATTCTTGAATATTAGTCTTGAGTTTTTAATTTCGAATCTCAATTTTGAAAAAGCTCTCTTTATAGACCGTATGTGTCACAAAATTGACAGTCCGAATCTAACCTAAAAAGTTAAGTGGTCTATTAAAGGACTGCTAGTCTATCTTATTTCTTTAGTTGTTTCAATTCATGGAAGGCCACAAGCGTCTATTGCGTCTATTTTCCGGCAATCTGCCGGCTATGTTTACTGAATGGCTGTCTCACAATCTCACGTCACCTTTAATTCTGTTCGAAGATTGGGGAGAACAGTCAAATGTAGAATTGTTACTACGATTATCAAGACGTAACTTGACACGAAGCTTGACTCTACTTCTTGTTTAACACAAAGTTGGCGCTCGCAACGAAGCCTTGTGGAAAAAGACAGTTCAAGAGAATCTTTTTTTATAGCATTTCTATTTTTTTAGAGCTTAAGACCAATTGCTTTAATATTTAGCACAATAATAAATGGTTTCTTGGAATCTAGTCCCATTTTGGCATATTTCGATTTAGCAGCTGACCTAAAATGGCGAAACTGGAAATTTTACCATGCTAGAATCATTTGTTCCTAGGAGTTAGATTTTTTAAATGATGTTATTGTTTATTATAGCTGCGAAGGTGTGCGTTGAGCGTAGCTATAGTGCGGTGCTCTTGGTTTTTTCACAATTCAAAAAATTGAAATGTATTGGGGCGCTGTCTTTTTACGACACAGAGAGGAGTAATGGAAATCTATTTTTACGACTCGAAGAGGAGTATTGGCGGAGCGTCTTTGTTATCGGTAATTTTGTTGGAGTGTATTTTTTTATCATGTGCGGCTTTTTAAAGCAGTTTTTACTTAAAGATCCATCATATTTAGTCAATTTTTTGTCTAAATTAATAATAGTGCATTTGGCAGCATTTTCACCATCTGAAGCAAATATTGTACTTTTAGATTAAACTTTCAGCTATTTTGTTTTACCATTTTTCCTTGATTGAAGCTTTTATGGCACTTTTTGTATTCTTCTTCTTATTTTGTAGCAGTTTTCGCTACTTTTCATTTTCATTGATTTTAATTTTGAGTTATTTCTGTTAAAGAATATTAATTAAATTTGCGAAAATTTTGACCAATTTTTGTTTTTGAAGTTTTGGAATAGTTCTTCGGATTTTTTGTTTTCTCTGTAGTTTTTCTTGATCAGTTCCTAGTTAACAGCCGTTCTATAGGTGTTGCGACTATGAAGCGACACTAGAAAGCTAGACATGGAATTTTTC
This sequence comes from Convolutriloba macropyga, assembly GCF_964194025.1. Taxonomy (NCBI): domain Eukaryota; kingdom Metazoa; phylum Xenacoelomorpha; order Acoela; family Convolutidae; genus Convolutriloba; species Convolutriloba macropyga. The sequence goes on from NC_134474.1 coordinate 44,159,958, forward strand.
GCTGAAGTAGTTTTTACAAATTTCTATTTTTTAGGTTAATTGTTTTCTGCAGATTTTAATTATTGTTCAATACTTCTGTGCTAAGTATTGGGATGAAAACTGATCTAGTAGATTATTTAAGTATTTTCGACGAATGACTGGAATAATGCCTTATAGAGAGTTTGGTCTGGGAATTTTATAGAGAATTTTCTTTATTGATTTTGTCTTTCGTCCCCTTTCCTCAGTTTCTCTCTTTATGAACCGATTAGGAGTCTGTATTAGGAGTCTGATTGCTCTTTTTCCAAGACTCAGTTGTTTTGGAGTACCTATTTAAGTAGTTGGTTTTTTAAATCAGATGCTGTATCAGTTTCTTTCAGGTACTTTTCTCATATTATCTATCATGCTGTTGTTTGAAAATGTATAGTACAATTATGTAGAAGGTACACTAGGCCTGCGAGCATGGTCAGTTTTCTACTTCAAGTCGTTCCTGGAACTCTTCAGGCTATGTTTTATCGAGATCTAATCACACATTTTCCTGATTTTTGAAGTCCTATTGAAGTGATGATTGTGGTCACGCCGAAACAGGAAGTAGAGCGAAAAAGAAAGTGGTTGCGCTGCGGTAATCTTTTCACTCTAATTTTAGTGGTTTTTGTTCACATGCGGCATTTGACATTGATTTTCACTGTTTCGATCCTCTTGGGGTTCGATCCTCTCGGTTGTCAAAGTCTTTGCACCAAAAATGTTCTCAATGATACGCCGCCCCTATAACTTAAATTTTAAGGTATCCACGATAACTTTTCCAACTAATTTCTGTTTCTATCTGTATTTTTACGACACGCACGTCCATTTCGGTGCTATGCCAGCAGTCTGCCGGCTATTTTTCTTAATTCTTGATTGATTTAATGTGCCATAGATTTTATTTTATTATCCTTTCATTTATTGAATTTTATCCGTTGAAGATTTCGGCCGGCAACCATCTTTTTTACACAAATTGATGTACTGAATTTTTTACGACTAATTATCCAAAAACCCTCAAAGGTACAGTAAATTGTTTTCTGTATTCTTGTCCTTTCAAGTCCTTGATAATAATTTCATCCGGTTTAGTTAAGAACTGCAATTTTCTGCTTTCACGCATCAAACATGAATTTCAAAGTCATGCCCTAAAAGTTTACCAGTTCGTACCGCATTACGCCAGCTATGTATTTTTCTCTCTGTGCAGTCTTATTTAATCATATTGCGCTGTTATTGGTTGTGATGATGTTCATGTCTCCGATTTTAGATGTCATTTTGACATTAATACTATGTTTATGTATTTCAGTATCAATTGAAAACTTACTTGGAGCGACTTTGCTAAAATGTTTAATACCGTCTTGCTTTTCATGTTACCTTGCTAAGAAATTATCAGTTTTCCCTTTGCTGTGACATTTTCCCTTCCCTGGAAATATTGATTGCTATCTGCATAAATCGAATACTTCAATGTCTTTGATGTGAACCGAAATATTTTTTCCTTGTGCTGCGATATTTATTTTGTAATGAATCAATGTAATTTTAGTTTCTAAGAAATCAGGTACAGTTAGTAAACAAAGTAAACAAAGTTAGTATCGTCATAATTCATTTAGATAGTAATATTATGTAATATCTTCTGGACAATATACTCAACACCAAAATACTCATTATCTCATAATAGCCCAAGTTTGCCCAATATTTCAATTCGCCCAATAAATCAGATTATAAGAAAGACTATTTAGAATAATCATACTTAAGCGAGATGATTTATAAGACTGTACTCCCTTTTGCTTCAATTGACTGTGCATATTTTGGTATTCAATATTCTACACATATTTAGAAACGGAGAATTAACTATTAATTATTTTTGTGACCCATATAGTGGGGAGGAACTACATGCTTAACAGGGTTTTATACTACCATTATTCGTGCTTCTGCGAATCGTGGGATTTTATATGAAACCAGAACTACAACGCTAGTATTCAGAGGCGATCAGTCCTGATTCCTAGATTTCCCAGAGGAAAAGTTTTGGCTGGGAGATCGCAAGACGTGGTTAGAATTGCGTCCTCCCATTTTACAGAACTTAGTTATGAATCTTTCAATATTGTATCCGGTATCACCATAGTTGAATCATCTCTCGTTATACATGTCTACATAACCCAGTATTGTTGAATGAATTTTTTGAATTGTTTTGAATTATCTGAAGTTTCCCCAGGCGAAGTTTGTTGGATCTGACCCATTGCAGTTTTGTGGCCTGGATCCACTGTCTGTGACCTACGTCCTGTTGATTAAATGTTGAATGTAACAGAACTAGGTCAGCCGGGATTGAGCTGTTTGAACTAAATCACGATATGATAAATTAGTTTCAGTTCAAAAATCAGTGATAAAGCAGGCACATGCTATGTTAAGTTTAAGAACAATCGATAGCTTCCCGTTACCAATCTTTCCAAGAATTTTAGTTAAATCTGATCTTTGTAGTTTATATTTTATCCTAGCTAAATGAACGAAGATGAAAATTTGGTCTGCCAATTATATGTGACCTTAAAATTTTTAAGTCTCCTTCGTAACACATATAGCCCTCATTATGAGGGCGAAAATTGGGGAAAATTTTGTGATTGAGGTCGAGCCGATTATTTGCTGCTCATGAAAATTCAACGGTTTTTTGGCCAGAAACCGAAGCGCTACTTCTGTTTGAGGTCTATTTTTTAACCAAATTTTGATCAGAAGACTACAAAAACTGGTTGAAACCTTACTATAGGAAAAGGAAACAAATCCGTCTAGAATAGCTGAGAGTACTTTGCCTACATTGTTGTTTTCATTTCTTTTTGCACTAAATACAAAGTGCATGCGTGTATTGTTTTTGAGCTACATTTTGAAGAGCGCCTGAACTTTTCAACAGTGTGAACCCTTGAGGGTACCAAGCACTTGTTAATTAGGGCATCAATGCGCCCCTTGTGGTTCCCCTAAGATTTCAGCTACACTATCATATCTTGTTCCTTTTTCAAATTCCACCCAGATATTGATTATTACAACAGACTGTCAAGCTGAGATGTGCAAATTGGATTAGTCTATTCTGTTCCTGGCAAATCAGTAGGGGAACTAGGCAAAAGACTAATAAATAAATTAGTAATTCAAAATGTTAGGTTTGTAGTGAAACAAGTTCTCATTGTGAAAAGAATGCTTTGAATATGAACGCGAATTAAATCGTATTGAGTTAACCTTGAATTTGAGCCGAATTTATGCTACGGGCAATTTTTGTTTGCGACTGGCGCATGACAGTGAGTTTGCACTGATAGTAGATTCTATTATCCACCCATTTCAATATATACATTTTCCGGATCTTTTCTGCTAGCCCCCCCCCCCCCCCCCCAGCCCTATATAGCCGTTAATTTAGCACCCCCCCCCCCCCCCCAAAAAAAGCTAAGTTTTCGCGAATTTTTTGAGCGAAACGTGCATTTTATTGAAACAAGAGTGTCTAGGTAGATTGGTGGCACTTTTAGAATAGTTTCCTTAAAAAATTTAATAATCGAGCCCTCATTGTAGCTGATAACACCAAAAATGAAATAATACAGGAATTTTTAATGATGCTTACGTTATATACTATAGCTGTGCTAGCTTTCAATAAATGCATATTGTTCATGTATGTATATGTAAAAAACTTACTTGGCTTTAACAACATGTTTAAACATATATAAATGGGGGTGCCTAACTAAGTGGGGGGGGGGGGGGGGAGTGTTTGGGTGGCGCTAGTAGAAAAGATCCCATTTTTCATCCCCTCTCCATTTCATGCACCGAATTTCCTGAAAGCTAAGAATTTGATAGCCATGCAAAAGCTAGTCTTTAATTTCACATTTCATGTGTTTTTAAAGATCAAAAGTAGTGCTTGATTTTTTCTCCTGTTTCATTATTTAATTTGACATCAAAATTGAGTCTATGTATATGTTAGAACATAAAGTTGCCCTGACACTAGAGTGGTTGCGCCTGAATGCTGGATAAAAATCCCAAGGGGAGTAGTTTTTGCATTGTAACTTATTTAGTGAATCAAAAATTGCATCCATATTTTACACCCATAATCGAGAAATCAAAAAATCATATTTGGGATGTTAATATAGAGTAGTAAAATTTAGACAAATGCGTGGTAATGCGAGTTTTTAGCCTTTGATTATCTAAATTGAGTAGGCCACTTTGTGTGACACTGATTATTAGGGTTTAAAAATTTGGTCTCAATGAAAAGCTTTTAATTGCTCTCAATTAAAGTTTGTAGTAATTACTTGGGTGCTATTCGTCGTTGTACGCCATTTTTCGTGTTACCATTTGTTTATTTCCAGAACGAGACAAACTGGTAGTTTAAAGCCCAAAGGCGTTAAGTTGAAGCGCAGTTCCCTTAGAAATTTGGTATTCTTTAATTATACGTCTCATAAAAACTGCTCTAAGAGCTCTAATTGCATGTGATGAAACATATTTGACTTGGAGTTTCTTTAGTTCCTTTAAAAAATGTTCTGGGGCTTGATATTCTACTGATACTTAATTGCTAACAAAGTTTAAATATCTAAAGTTGTGTCTGTCCTTTCTAACAAAAAAAGTTTTGCTTGACCAATCTTGAACACTTTTTGACCGGTCTAGAACTGCTCTGCCTTTTTTACAATCCAAAGATTTGGATTGGATTGATGTGCTGTCTTTCTACGACTCGAAGAGGAGTATTGGGCTGCTGAAATTTTTTTAGATTAAGCAAGTTTATTCATTACTTGTACTTTTGGCTTTTGTTTTCGAACCTTGACTTCTGTTTTTAACAGGAGCTTTGTTACTAATACATAGTGATTAATTACTTCTAGCAATGTTCATGGTCTCAAGGTCATTTTGAGAATTTTTTTCCATAACAGTCCCTCCTCCGTATTCCAATTAAAGAACACGCCACCTAACTACACCTCCACCTATCTGTCACCTACCTACTCTCCCCCATCTATCTACCATCCCCCGTACATAACTACTCCTTTCTCCTTCCTAGCTGCCCCTGCCCTCTCACTACCTACCCCCCCCCCACCCGCACCTACTTACCATCCCCCATCTATAAGCTTCCAGAGTCTTAACAATAATTCTTTTTAATTGCTCTCAAACGAAGTTTGTAGCAATTATATTAGTCCTGTCGGTCTTTTTTTTATGCGATTTTTCGCTTGACCAATTTTTCGTCTGACGCTTTTGACTTTTCGTCCTCAAAAACGGGATAAACAGGTAGCGCCCAGCGGGCATTATGTGCTCTTAGAGCCTTTCAGGTCTGTTTCAGCTCAAACTGTCTTGGAGACTTATACTTATACTTATGGTGTGAGGGGCGGTTCTTAGAGGTTGACACCCCCCTTTGTTGACCCCCACCCCCACTATTGGCTCCACCCCCCCCCCCCCACCGCGCTTTTGCCCCCCCCCACCCAGTGCTGCCCCCATCAGCCCCCGGTGCACCCCCCCCCCCCCCCCCATGGCTAGCTACTGACCAAGCCAACCTCTCGCCGGTCGTTTGAGAGCAATTCGCCCGACGTTAGTCGGTTATGTTTGTTAATTTGGTTTGATTATTTTAGTTTCTCAATTTTTGAGAATGCTTGTCTTTTTGGCTGGCATTGTTCAATTGATTCGGTGTGATCAAATGCCAAATGATACAGTAGTTCTAAGTTTTTCATTCAATTATTTGGATCGTATTTCAGCACTTATCCAGATATGTTTTCTGCTATGCTAAGTTTTCTCGCACAATTTTGAGCAGCCGAGCGCAATCGGCGGAAATTTACTGCCAATAGTCAAATAAAAATTTTGCCAAAGTTTTTTTCAATTTCTCCCCTTAAATCTTAGTATTGGTCTATATAACTTCCGATGACGTCATTGAAATGATTTTTTTGTTGAAATAAAGCATTGTAGAATGTCGAAATACAGGTTAGGCTGTGCCCAAATCTTGATATTGCTCGAGGAATTATCTCATTTGGGACATAATTGCATAATACTATTAAGTTTTTTTTTTATTATGATCTCAGACTAGAATCTCAGTTTTTTCCATTGAATGATAAGTATAATTAAAGTTATTATGCTGTTTTAACATAATTTTAGCAACCAAGTGATAGCTTGTTTTTACGATGCTAGGGAAATATTGGAAAGCCAAAAGTTGACTGTTATTTTATTTGGAGGAAAGTGATTGGTAGATGTTAGTTGGTTTCCTTCGATCAGTTTAGTTTGCAGACGTTGGTGTGATGGGGTTCATATTTCCGTGGAAAATACGTCTACTCATGATCAGACCTCCTTGAATCGTCAGTAACATTTTAATTGTTTTGGGAACGTCTAATCAGTTGTATTTCTTTCATTTTTCTCTGTTCAACTTTAAACCGTAAACTTCTAACTAATATTTATAATTAGAATAGCATGAATTGTGATTAAAAGAAAAACAAAGCTCTTGTAGATAAATTGCTTCTCATAATTTGTTTCGACCTCCGTGAATTTTGGAGGAAAAATCTGCTCATTAAAAAGTTCATGCAGAAATGATGTTAATGGCGCCCTAGACTTGAGGTTTAGTTCCTACTATCAAATGACGCCATTAAATTTGCATATTAATATCAGCAAGCAAAACAGACTCAGTATTGGCAATCTCGAGTGTTATTACCACTCAATGCATAACTTGTGAATAAACTGACTGCATCATTAACAGAAACGAAAAAACATAACAGGACAAGTCCTGGCGTACAATTCAAAGAATTTTCATTGACTACACAAAAAAATTAGACCTGGAACGGACTATGAGTGAATTGGGAAAAAAATTTCTAGAAAAATCAGATAGAAAAAATAAAAAAAATCAGAAATCCCAAAATTCCGCGTGTGAACGAAAAACCAATAGCGATCAATTGAAATTTGGTCCAAACAAAAAACTAGGCCTAGAATGAACGATGAATGGATTGGGAAAACCATTAAAAAAATTCAATTCAAAAAACAGAAAAAACAGTAAAAATCAAAGTGAAGTTGCCGCATGTGAACAAAAAACCACTAACGAGAAAGCAAATTTTTGTTCAAACACCGTTTTCTCACTCTACTTTAAAATTAGAGCGAAACAATTTCACGCCGCAAAACCACTCGCTTTTGCTCCATTTTCCGTTTCGGCGTGTCCAAAATCACCACTCCAATCTGACTTCCTAAATCACGGAAATATGTGAACAGATGTTTAAAAAAACAGCACCCCAATACAATTCAAATTTTTGAATTGTAAAAAAGCAGGTGGCATAGCTAGTGACGGAATAATCTAATTTTTACTTAGGGATTTTTGAATGGTTTATCGCAATGAATTAACCATGAAACTTGAATTAAATCATGTTTTCATCAAACAGCAGAGTTCAATCTCTTTGAACAAAAACGCTTCGTTCAGAACTTTCAAATTTACGTGTTCCTACAAGGCGGTCCTAGAAAAAAATGTTCACGAAAAAAAAACAGTCCCAAATTGCAAAATGGGATCTTTTGCGTTTGTGCCCCCCACTTAGTGGGTGCATTTTATTTGCACCCGCGGACGCACGTGCCATATCGATTTAATATATAATGGCACGTGCTTTGTAACTATGGCGGTGCATAACATACTGGGGGGGGCAAACAGAAAAGATCCGCAATTTATTCCCAGAAAAAGTAGCTCAAAGATTCGCTGGAACTTTTTTTGCAAACTTACAAGATTCTGAAGGAGCTCAAATTCGGTAGTAAGGCCAAAGAAATTGTACCGATAACGCAGTTGCTCCGTGAACCCAGGAGCTCTGAGAGGATGAAGAACGCCTAATTAAAATTTTTTAGCTGCCAAACAAGGCATTGAATAAAAAACAACTTTAGAAATTATTTTGCCTGAAAAATGAATTGTTGTTATGCTTATCGGAGTATATACTGTTTCAATTCGAAATAACTAGAATGTTGGATGTATAATGATCGCAAGTTTTCATAAAGATGATAAATGTTAATTATACAGAAAAAAAATATCACATACTTATATTTTAGGTTTTCTAATTCTTGTCACAAAAGCGTGCATTATTTACGCTATCAACATGGTATCATAAACTGAATTGCGATTATTGCAATTATTTATTATATAATGGAAAACTATCCGCAATTTTCTCAACTTAATACACATTTAAAACGAGACAGCTCGTGCAGGACTGTGCGCAGCACAGAATGTTCCAACACATCTCAAGTTTGTCACAATTTTTTCTGTTCTGAGAAGCTCTTTTTACTATTTGTTTCGCAGAGTTGAAATAGAATTATTTCTTTGGAGCAATTTTGATACTAATCAGAACCGTCCTTTTGATATAAATTTAACACATAATGAACCGCATCATTGTCAATTTTTTTACAACATAGAGCAGCTCCTTGGAAAGTAGAAGTTAGACAAGATCAATAAGTCGAAAGTATACCTAACTGAAGAAGTCGTTATCAATTATCAAGTCTCCAGATCCAGCTCAACATTTTTCTCAGCAAAATGTTATTGCGTTTGAAGATGTTATCAACAAATTTCAGTTGTTGATTATGCCAAGTTTTGTCTCTTTGTAAAACTTTGTTGAATTTTATTTCTGTCCATCTGTCATATGTTTGGTCATTTTTTATTGTGAACAATCTAAATCGAACAAAACAAAATTTTTTTTTCAATTTTTCTTGACAAATCGCAGAAGAATTATGACTTTTCCCGTTCAGAAATGGTTCTTTTTGTTTTTATTTAGTTCACCAGCATGGAATTTCTGATTGGATATTAGGTCAACTGGGAAAAGCGCATTTTAAAGTCTGCCAAGAATAAGTTGTGAAGGCGGTTGCAATGTTGACAACAATAAAATTCTACTTGATTTCCTAGTTGAATTAATAAAAAAAACTGTTGATCTTTCTCTTATAATTTTTCTCCCATATTTTTGTTCAACCAAATAGCATGACAAAGAAAACTTTATATGCACGCAACTTGTTGGTTCAAGAGGCCATCGAAACCACCAAAGAGAATCACAAAGTCTTTCAACTTAGTTTGGTTAAAGTTTTTCAATTTTTAAAGTTACCGTTTTTCAACCTGCGATAAAATATGTAGTCTTTTTGTAAAATTCGTAACTGGCCTCTTAGGGCTACAAAATGATATTTCTCTTTTTTTTCTCTATGATGCGTAAATGAAAAGTGAAAATATGACTAAAAAAACCGGCCTCGCATATATATTCCCCAGTTTTAAAAATGTTGCAACAATTCTAACTCTTACTAAAATTGGAATGAATTTAGTATGCATCAGGCCATATGAAATGTCAACCGTACTAAGTGTTTATCGGAAGAGTTGTACTAACTCCTAGTTATATTAGTGAGAATAAAGAAAAAAAGCAGAGTTTGAACCTAGATATTAAATCTTTGAAGATAAACAATCATGCAACAATTTTTTCTTGCGATCTAGTAAGAGTTAGTACGATTCTTAGAAAGTAATTAATCTCTATTGTCTCATAATTTTTTCCACTTGTGTAATTTTTGGTGGAAGTATCTTTCTTTTTTTCTCATTAAAAAGTTCCTGCATACATGACGTTGATTGTGCCCTAAATTCGAAACGTTTCGTGTTCATTTAATTACTCGATAATAATTTGTAATGCTAAAATAATTATGGTGATATATATGCTCTCATTTAGGTTGTCGGTTAGTTTATTTGTTTAATAGTAGGTTTTAAGTTTAGGTTATATTTGGGTATAAAAAATGCCTAATTTTTTAGTATTTCGGCACATTGGATAAATTGAGCCATTGTTACGTTGTTAAAGCTATTACTTTTTGAAACGTCTTTATTGAAAAGAACCTTCATATCTTTAAAGTAATTGTTTCATTTTCACTCTCAGACACACTTAATTCATACATGTTTAGTTTAGCATACATGCTTAATGAAAAATCTAGCAGGTCGAAAATGATCGCGTTATATAGAGATCATAACAATCTCGAAATTTTCTCAAAAACGATGTTGTTTAGGAATGTACGCGTGTCCTTGTTACTACTTCCCGAACAGAGCTGGTGCTGGGAATCGGCCTTCATTCGTCGTGGCCGTTGACCTCAAAGCAGGCGAAAAGAGCCCGGATCATTGGGTCAAACGAGGAACGGCACTGCTTATGAGCTTAGCAACTTAGTCTTGAAAATTTAGCTAATTACAAGCGAAAGAAGTTCAGCATTGTTTGCAATGAAATGTCAAGATTTCACGCGTGATGGAAATAATTTACTGAGAAACAGAAAGCATAGAAAATTGATACATTGCGTTATAGTTTAATGATTCTTGGCGCCATGTTAAAGAACCAGCGTGAAACAATTTTACTTAATAGCGTCGTTTTAAAAAAATCAAAGATGCGCAGGCAATTATAGTTTGCTTTTGATCAGCAAGCCAATTAGTAAATTTGTATTCATAAAAAACTTCAATTGTAAATTGTAAAGTGTACATTAGTTTGTAAATATGTTTGAACGTCTTCATTCAATCGACGTTAATATACAATTAGCATTAAAGATTCGTTTTACTTAGTGAGAAGGCGCTGTAGATTTTCATTTCTAGGTCGAATATGGTAAAGATGTGTTTAGCATAAATTATATCTGCATCTCTATTTAAAGATCTTGGCAATAGCTCTCGTATTCTAAATATGGAAATGAATTAGAGAGCGTAAAGCGAATGTCTGAAGGTTAACTGGGTCGTTTCAGGCAAATAGGATTGAAAGTGCATCTGCAGATGTACAAGAATGAGACGCAATGAAGCTAAATACTGTCATATCCGGAATTTTCTTGCTGGAACGGTGCTGGAAATCGAAAATTAATCACGCTTTTCTACGTTTGGAAAAATTGAATTATGTTTATGAAGGTGATAATAGTGCCGTATAAGATGGATCCAATTAACAATTTATTGCAAACATATAACAGAATGTGTCCGTTGAAATTATATTGCATCTGTTGAACCTTTGAAAACGTCCAATCTTGAATCAATCTATCGTCTGTGTCTCTTCAGAACACCTGGCCCGGCGATTGTGAGTTACTGATGTGTGAATAAAAATGAAAAATCTGTTCACAATATTTCGCCTTGTCTCGAGAAATTATTTCATTTCTGTGCGACTCCCTAGAAAATATCTAATATCTCATTTTTATGACAACTCTTTTTTTCAGATATCTGTATTCTTCGTCGTACAATGTCATGAGTTAAAACAGACGAATGACCAACTATCGGCGAAGTACTCTCGAACAGCCGGTGAGAGGCGGGGCGTTGGTAGGGTTCAAATGATGGTATTGAAGCTGCCTATAGATTACGTTTATTTGAGAAATTCGTTTTGGTGCGCTTTTTATTTGACTGTTGTCTTCTCTGTTTCGGCGTGTCCAAAATCACCACTCCAATCTGACTTCCTAAATCACGTAAATATGTGAACAGATCTTTAAAAAAACAGCACCCCAATACAATTCAAATTTTTGAATTGTAAAAAAGCAGGTGGCATAGCTAGTGACGGAATAATCTAATTTTTACTTAGGGATTTTTGAATGGTTTATCTCAATGAATTAACCATGAAACTTGAATTAAATCATGTTTTCATCAAACAGCAGAGTTCAATCTCTTTGAACAAAAACGCTTCGTTTAGAACTTTCAAATTTACGTGTTCCTACAAGACGGTCCTAGAAAAAAATGTTCACGAAAAAAAACAGTCCCAAATTGCAAAATGGGATCTTTTGCGTTTGTGCCCCCCACTTAGTGGGTGCATTTTATTTGCACCCGCGGACGCACGTGCCATATCGATTTAATATATAATGGCACGTGCTTTGTAACTAAGGCGGTGCATAACATACTGGGGGGGGGGGGGGGGCAAACAGAAAAGATCCGCAATTTATTCCCAGAAAAAGTAGCTCAAAGATTCGCTGGAACTTTTTTTGCAAACTTACAAGATTCTGAAGGAGCTCAAATTCGGTAGTAAGGCCAAAAAAATTGTACCGATAACGCAGTTGCTCCGTGAACCCAGGAGCTCTGAGAGGATGAAGAACGCCTAATTAAAATTTTTTAGCTGCCAAACAAGGCATTGAATAAAAAACAACTTTAGAAATTATTTTGCCTGAAAAATGAATTGTTGTTATGCTTATCGGAGTATATACTGTTTCAATTCGAAATAACTAGAATGTTGGATGTATAATGATCGCAAGTTTTCATAAAGATGATAAATGTTAATTATACAGAAAAAAAATATCACATACTTATATTTTAGGTTTTCTAATTCTTGTCACAAAAGCGTGCATTATTTACGCTATCAACATGGTATCATAAACTGAATTGCGATTATTGCAATTATTTATTATATAATGGAAAACTATCCGCAATTTTCTCAACTTAATACACATTTAAAACGAGACAGCTCGTGCAGGACTGTGCGCAGCACAGAATGTTCCAACACATCTCAAGTTTGTCACAATTTTTTCTGTTCTGAGAAGCTCTTTTTACTATTTGTTTCGCAGAGTTGAAATAGAATTATTTCTTTGGAGCAATTTTGATACTAATCAGAACCGTCCTTTTGATATAAATTTAACACATAATGAACCGCATCATTGTCAATTTTTTTACAACATAGAGCAGCTCCTTGGAAAGTAGAAGTTAAACAAGATCAACAAGTCGAAAGTATACCTAACTGACGAAGTCGTTATCAATTATTAAGTCTCCAGATCCAGCCCAACTTTTTTCTCAACAAAATGTTATTGCGTATGAAGATGTTATCAACAAATTTCATTGTTGATTATGCCAAGTTTTGTCTCTTTGTAAAACTTTGTTTAAATTTATTTTCTGTCCATCTGTCATATGTTTGGTCATTTTTTTATTGTGAACAATCTAAATCAAACAAAACAAAAATTTGTTTTCAATTTTTTTTGACAAATCGCAGAAAAATTATGACTTTTCCCGTTCAGAAATGGTTCTTTTTGTTTTTATTTAGTTCACCAGCCTGGAATTTCTGATCGGATATTTCAGTCAATTTTAGTTCAACTGGGAAAAGCGCATTTTAAAGTCTGCCAAGAATAAATTGAGAAGGCGGTTGCAATGTTGACAACAAAAAAAATTTACTTGATTTCCTATTTAAGTTAATAAAAAAACTGTTGATCTTTCTCTTATAATTTTTCTCCCATATTTTTGTTCAACCAAATAGCATGACAAAGAAGCCTTTATATGCACGCAACTTGTTGGTTCAAGAGGCCATCGAAACCACCAAAGAGAATCACAAAGTCTTTCAACTTAGTTTGGTTAAAGTTTTTCAATTTTTAAAGTTACCGTTTTTAAACCTGCGATAAAATATGTAGTCTTTTTGTAAAATTCGTAACTGGCCTCTAAGGGCTACAAAATGATATTTCTCTTTTTTTTCTCTATGATGCGTAAATGAAAAGTGAAAATATGACTAAAAAACCGGCCTCGCATATATATTCCCCAGTTTTAAAAATGTTGCAACAATTCTAACTCTTACTAAAATTGGCATGAATTTAGTATGCATCTGGCCATATGAAATGTCAACCGTACTAAGTTTTTATTGGAAGAGTTGTACTAACTCCTAGTTATATTAGTTAGAATAAAGAAATAAAGCAGAGTTTGAACCTAGATATTAAATCTTTGAAGATAAACAATCATGCAACAATTTTTTATTGCGATCTAGTAAGAGTTAGTACGATTCTTAGAAAGTAATTAATCTCTATTGTCTCATATTTTTTTTCCACTTGTGTAATTTTTGGTGGAAGTATCTTTCTTTTTTTCTTATTAAAAAGTTCCCGCATACATGACGTTGATTGTGCCCTAAATTCGAAACGTTTCGTGTTCATTTAATTACTCAATAATAATTTGTAATGCTAAAATAATTATGGTGATATATATGCTCTCATTTAGGTTGTCGGTTAGTTTATTTGTTTAATAGTAGGTTTTAAGTTTAGGTTATATTTGGGTATAAAAAATGCCTAATTTTTTAGTATTTCGGCACATTGGATAAATTGAGCCATTGTTACGTTGTCAAAGCTATTACTTTTTGAAACGTCTTTATCGAAAAGAACCTTCATATCTTTAAAGTAATTGTTTCATTTTCACTCTCAGACACACTTAATTCATACATGTTTAGTTTAGCATACATGTTTAATGAAAAACCTAGCAGGTCAAAAATGATCGCGTTATATAGAGATCATAACAATCTCGAAATTTTCTCAAAAACGATGTTGTTTAGGAAAGTACGCGTGTCCTTGTTACTACTTCCCGAACAGAGCTGGTGCTGGGAATCGACCTTCCTTCGTTGACCTCCGTTGACCTCAAATCAGGCGAAAAGAGCCCGGATCATTGGGTCAAACGAGGAACGGCACTGCTTATGAGCTTAGCATTTTAGACTTTTAGACTTTTAGAAAATTTAGCTAATTACAAGCGAAAGAAGTTCAGCATTGTTTGCAATGAAATGTCAAGATTTCACGCGTGATGGAAATAATTTACTGAGAAACAGAAAGCATAGAAAATTGATACATTGCGTTATAGTTTAATGATTCTTGGCGCCATGTTAAAGAACCAGCGTGAAACAATTTTACTTAATAGCGTCGTTTTAAAAAAATCAAAGATGCGCAGGCAATTATAGTTTGCTTTTGATCAGCAAGCCAATTAGTAAATTTGTATTCATAAAAAACTTCAATTGTAAATTGTAAAGTGTACATTAGTTTGTAAATATGTTTGAACGTCTTCATTCAATCGACGTTAATATACAATTAGCATTAAAGATTCGTTTTACTTAGTGGGAAGGCGCTGTAGATTTTCATTTCTAGGTCGAATATGGTAAAGATGTGTTTAGCATAAATTATATCTGCATCTCTATTTAAAGATCTTGGCAATAGCTCTCGTATTCTAAATATGGAAATGAATTAGAGAGCGTGAAGCGAATGTCTGAAGGTTAACTGGGTCGTTTCAGGCAAATAAGATTGAAAGTGCATCTGCAGATGTACAAGAATGAGACGCAATGAAGCTAAATACTGTCATATCCGGAATTTTCTTGCTGGAACGGTGCTGGAAATCGAAAATTAATCACGCTTTTCTACGTTTGGAAAAATTGAATTATGTTTATGAAGGTGATATTAGTGCGGTATGAGATGGATCCAATTAACAATTTATTGTCAACATATAACAGAATGTGTCCGTTGAAATTTTATTGCATCTGTTGAACCTTTGAAAACGTCCAATCTTGAATCAATCTATCGTCTGTGTCTCTTCAGAACACCTGGCCCGGCGATTGTGAGTTACTGATGTGTGAATAAAAAAGAAAAATCTGTTCACAATATTTCGCCTTGTCTCGAGAAATTATTTCATTTCTGTGCGACTCCCTAGAAAATATCTAATATCTCATTTTTATGACAACTCTTTTTTTCAGATATCTATATTCTTCGTCGTACAATGTCATGAGTTAAAACAGACGAATGACCAACTATCGGCGAAGTACTCTCGAACAGCCGGTGAGAGGCGGGGCGTTGGTAGGGTTCAAATGATGGTATTGAAGCTGCCTATAGATTACGTTTATATGAGAAATTCGTTTTGGTGCGCTTTTTATTCGACTGTTGTCTTCTCTTTCCTTCTAAAGATGTAGAGCTATTTCTGCTATTTTTCCACTGTTTTAGGTAACTAGGAAGCAAAGTTTTACTGAGCTCCACCGTTATTATTGTTCCGACCCCACGTGGGGGGGGGAGGAACTATATACTCAAATGGGTTTTTTTTGTTCAGTGAATTTTGGCCGACCGATATATTCATCGTAGAGAAATGTGCGTGGTATCATTAAAAAGCTCGTCCAGCGTAGAATTCGAAATCAAAAAGATTTTTTTGAATTTCGTTTTTTTTCGAGAGTTATTGAGGTTTAAAGTTTCATGTGAACACTGGATATTTGGTTCACTTTTGTTCACTTTTACCGTATTTTTCGTTCGAATTAACGTTTTTTCTACGAAAAATTTAATTCAAAACTAGATTTCACGCCAAAAAGTAAATCAAATTTAGGTTTTTAATAGACGAAAGGAGATAATAAAGACTAGTTCTAGTCTTAGAGGGAAATTAAATATATATAAAAAAATTCGAATTAGGTTTGGGAGCTCTTTTTTTTAGAAAATTTTGCAATTTTTTTGTTTTTTCAAGTTACCTAGAGACTACTAGACACTTTTAATATCGAAGTTCCGTTAATGATAAACCTCTTTTACGATCAAATGAAGCCCAATGAACAAAAAATTTGTTTCAAAGGGATCGCTCATGTTTTTTTTGGATTCGTATCTCAAATTTCGTAATTTCAAATGAAATTTTGATTTATTTTTTGAGGTTTTACTAAAGTTTTATAATCCTATGGCGTAAACGTTTTGATTAAAGGTGTAATAGATTTGCTAATGAGCAATAAGTGAACCTATCTAGTGCTGTGAGTGGACAGCTAATGGCTGTTAAGACTTTGATACAAATTTTCGAATTTTTTTTTAAAAATTAGTAAATCATAAACTTATTTTTGTGAACTATAAGTTCGTCTCAGTAAAACAGGATTGAACTGCTTCATACCAGTGCAACATACGTTAATCTCCTTGGCGGCTTTATCAAATAACTATTGGTTATACGTCTTCAATGCCACAAGATTTCAAATTTTTTTAAAAATTTTTTGGACATTTCGTTTTGTTGTTTCATTTTGAAATCTTATCACGTCATCTTAATATTGATGGCTACATCTTCCTTTAGTGAAGATGTCCAAAGGATCATAGATAAAACTTTCTGAAAAAAAATATGGTTTAAATGGCTTCAACACTTTCTTCTCCCTTTTTTCTAAAGAAATTTTGGTCTTTGCCTGTATTTGTTGTTTTTTTTCATAGTCATAAGACATATTGTGATGTCTTATTGATAACATAGGCATGATAAACATCTTTGTATTCCCATCGTGGCATAGCTGAGCGTAATCATTGAATTCCTATGAAAGCTTTTGAGATTAATGGCTGTTAAGACTTTGAAAATATTTTTATTGAATTTTTTTTGAAAATAAATCAATCTTAAGCTTATTTTCGTGGATTGTAAGTCAGTCTCGGTAATGACAGAACCGCTTTTTTTCTGCATCAACAACAAATTATCTAGTTAGCGGTTTTGTCTTCTAACTATTGGTTTTTTTGTCTTAGGTTCACGAGTTTTCATAAATTTTATAATTTTTGGATTTTTTTAAGTAATTTTGGTTCCTTTTGAAATCGTATTACTTTATCCTAATATTGATAGCTCCCATTGGCTTACTGAAGACGTTCAATGGATCGTTGAAAAAGTTTCTACCGAATTTTTGGATTTTGCCTGTTTTTGTTGTTGTTTTCATAGTCAATGACTTGTTGTAATGTCTTATTGATAAATTGACAAAAATCCTAGTCGTCACATCGTTTAGGCATAATTTAGCGTATTAAATGCCTTCCGTTGAAAGCTGTAGAATTTTATGACTTTGATAGTATGGGTTTTCTCAAAAATTTCGTGGTTTGGATGTTTTTTTCTTTGCCATACGACTTATTGTGATGAGTTATTGATGTCACATGAATGAAACCTGTGATTGCTATTTCATTGATTTTAATGTCTTTGATACTAGGGCTTTTCTCATAAACTTCGTGGTTTTAATATCTTTGTTTATATTTGTTGTTTTTCAAGTCATTTTGTAACAATAGAAACAATCACCTTGCTGTTAAAAAATTAATTGAAAATAGAAGAGTTTATAATGAAAAGTTCATTCTCTAATGGCTTCGAAACTTTTCTCGCTTAATTTTTGTGAGTTTGCTGTTTTTGCTTTTTTATTTTTAGGTAGCCGTAAAATTCTTATCGGTCTCATAAACCTGTAATGTTGCCTGTAATGTTGCCCATAAACCTGTAATGAGTGATGTTACCTGAAGCAGTCAGTTTAAAGCCAATAGTCTTAAAAATATGATATTATACATCTTCAAAGATTTTTCAAACTTTTCAGTTTTATTTGCTCTTTTCGTCAACTTATTCTCGTCATTGAGAAGTCCACTCCAATTCCTTGAATTTCAAAAAACAACTTGTCTTCTAATATTATGTCGTAACTGATGTTTTGTTTGGTGGACATTATGCGTTTTCATAAAAAATATTGTGAGTGGTGTATTTGTGTTTCTTTGTTTCTCTTCTTTTAGCTTATTCAGGTAATAACAGATCCCAATGATTTTCAAATGTGGCCCAAATAAACGAGCTTCTTTCCTCTTTCAGTATAATTTTAGCTGAGTGAGTATAAATGTAAACTGAAATAAAATTAAATAAAATTCAGATGACAGCTAACGATTTTAATGGCTTCAATAATTTATGTTATTGTTCGTAATTTTTTGAGATTTTCTGCGTCTTTGTGTAAATTGTTCATTTTTTTGAGATTTTCTGCGTATTTAGTTTATTCCTATGGTTTAGTCTCAGCAAAGACAGGTCCCATTAGTTTCATATTGACTTTTTAGTAAATTTATCAAGAATTATTTTGTTAAAAAGCTAAGGATTTTTTAGACTTTTGAAATTATTTGGTTTAAGAAATGTTGATTGATCTTTGACTTTAACCTCATTTTTTTTCTCTATGTCAACTTTTTACCTAATCTCATTATGAAAAACATACATCTGCTGTATAGTTAGCAAAAACTAAATTTGTGGAGTTAAGGTTTTATCTGATTGCATTTTGACGTTGTTACTAGGTGCTTTTGAAATTATATATTGGGTTTCTGCCGTGAAAATTTTGTTTTTGCGTATTTTGTTGTTTGCTGTTTTTTCTCGTAGTCTTTTTATTAGTAGATCTCGTGAGCGCTGTAATGAGAAATGGCATTATGTAATTCAATTAGTATTTTCGTCTTGTAACGTGTTTTTTAAAGTCAAACATTATTTTTGTTATCTCTTCATTTGGTTGACAATTAAGTCAAAAATGTAGATGAGCTCGGGTCGGAACATCATGTGCGAACGCACATTAACGAGCCGTCTTGTATTATATCTAGCAGTAACATTGTCTTGATGTTGTAGTCTTCATTGTTGGACAGAGCTCGGAGTAAATCCAGCAAAACTCCAGATCAAATCGTATTTTCAACAATCTGTCCAAATCTTTTGTTGAAAATGTAAAATTATTATAGTAATATTAATTCAATTTTATTTTCTATTCTGTCTAGAAGGAAAAACAATGAAAACTGGCTTTGAAAATGAAGCTATAATTGCGCAAAACAGTCAGAAACATTTTGCCAGGAACATTAAATTAGAACTTAAGTGACTGCAAATGAACTACAAAATCTTAATAAAACTAAATTATTGCTGCCTAAAATAAAATAAATCATCTTTCATCATCTTATACACATCAAGTGCTTGCATATGGATCTCTTTAGCTATACCGTAATTTAAAGTCTCTCATGAAGTCCATGAAAACTGAAATTAAGACAAATCCCGATCTTTTATTTTAATGTTTGGACTCTGCGGACTTTGGGAGCTAAAGTATGGGCTATCAAAATTTCCACGATCCATAAGCAGCAGAAATCATTTTGTAATCATCGTCATTGTAAGTTACTATATATCCATAGCTTTTCATTTTTCCCTTTAATTAAAATTTTGCTTCTATGAACCAAAGTTCTGATTTTACAGCCTTAAATTTTGCAGATATAAAAAACTATTTGATGCGCTACAGTTTGCTTTTTTCTGTTTGAATAATTAGTTTATCGATCATAATGTGTTGCTTTTAAAGGGAAAAAGAAACAATTCCCCATATCTCTAGCTAAATTTATCCCAGTAATGTTTGATTGTTCATTTATGATTGGATCTGTGTGTCTGCCTTTTTGCCTGCTCATCTGTTTGTTTGTTTGTTTGTTGTTTACTGTCTGGATGGTGATGTTGATCTGCTGGATGCATTTGAGTTTGGGTTGGAGAGGAGTCGTTTCTTGACAGTCTCCACAGCCACTGCCATGTCCCATGTCTTCTGTAGTCTGTTAGCTCCCACTGTAGTTAACTCCACATGCAAGGTGTCTTGATTCGCATTACTCATACCATCTTCCTATAACCATTAGAATCCATATATTTTCGCATCATTTTTTTTCGGCCCTAACTGCTTGCATTTTAATAGCCTCAATTACGCTTTATGACCCCCATGTCGTTTTAATCCCCAGGTCTGTTTTCCTCAAAAAATCCTTGTAAATTTAGTTAGAAAGTAGCTTTATGGTATGATTGTTGGGTTAAAACAATTGGAGTTGTAATTATTACTCATATGTGGTCATATTCTAATAAGCAGACGCCATAATTCCTAATAAAATTTTTTGTTATTGAAAAATCTAATGTAATGAGCAAGTCCAGTTTTGGGGGTCAAAGAAACATTTTTAGCAAAACAAACCTCACTTGCCTTAGCATCTCGATGCCTACTACGCGGTTATCGATAAAGGCAACATTTTTCAGTGACTTCATCAGAGTCACTAACATCTACTTGGGTAATTGTAATCTCACCTCATTCTGGTATGTGATTCGCAATGAGCTCCACAGTTCGTACTGTTCCTCACGCACACTCATTGGGGTGTTGGGAGGGGGCACATTGAGGAAGAAATTTTTGAGGGTCAGTTCCATTTTGGGATAGTAATTGGCCACAATGTAACACCCGCCTCTTCTTCCAAAACTCACTCCAATTCCAAGTGCTTCTGTGTTCCGCCACACAATCTGACAGAAACTCGCTAAAACAATGAAGTATAGATTACGTGCATCTGCTTGAAAACTTCAAAAAGCAATGTATAATGAAACAATGAAGTATAGGTTATGTTCATCTGCTTGAAAGCTTAGACACTACATTTTGTAGGAAGCATTTTATCGAGTATTATTAAATATCAAACCCAGCAAGCGATCGATGATGATCTTTGAGTTATATGGTTTTTATTCAACTAAAAACCGAGCCTGTGGTATATCAAGCTAACAAAGTTGCCACTGCAGCAGAGCTTGGGTGCAACGGTAGCATGCTAGGCCGCGGTTCTGGAGATGGTAATTTCGAGTCCTGTAAACATAATTTCTTTTTTGGTGTCAAAAATATTAAATTAATTGTTGCAAACATAATTAGAAATGTTATCTCCAAAAATTTATTAAGTTTATTTGATAGTGATTGGTTAGGTGTGAGATTGCCTATTGCGTGCTGAAACACGTTCTCGGGAGCCAGAGCCTCCTTCTGCTGAGCCTCGCGCTCTTCTGATCTTCTCCCGGGTTCCTGTGCTTCTCTGCACGGGAGCAACCTCACTTCTGCTGTTGGCTACTGGACTAGGAAGCAGAGGAGTGTTGCAGCTAGAAGCTTGAATTGAAGTCCTCTGGAGAGGGTAGCTGGAGAGAGGGCCAAGTCCGTTGTTGAAGCTCCATAAAGTCCGAAACAACTGATTTTGAATTTTTCAGAGTCCCACTTTTATCCTACTTTTCCATATGCCTTAAGTTTAGCCAATCAAAAGCATCGACGTCAGAACTCTGCTTCTTTTCTTTTGGTAATACGTACCGCATGGAGGATGAATTTGGAATTACCGGCGCTCTCCTCAGCATCCTTTCCTATTTTGTTCGTGCATACAAATTTCAATCAGAATCACATAACCATATTTCAAGTAAATTACTTTTGAATAAATTGCACATTTGTGTTTTTATTAAATGAGGGGTATGAAATTGGTACTTCATTGAAAAAGGTAATATAATTTGTTTTACGGTGTAATCAACCACCTGAGTCTCGCTTCCATGCTGATTTTTGTTACTAAATTCAAACTACATTTCCTATTCAAAATTTGCTTATATACTTTGTTTGCTTTATCAACTCTGACGATTTGGTGGATCTTGGATCAACTACAAATGGAGACAATCAACAGAGCAATAATTCAGCAAGATCATTGGGTCAGTAAGAAAAAAAACAAAACTTAAAAGACAATTTTAGACTGCATATAAATATACTTTGTTCAAATATGTTGGTGATTTAATCTTGTTTTAACTTATTCCCTTAGTCAAGCGATTAGCGCTTGACTCAGGCATATTTCTTATTATAGTATATGAGGCTATTCAGCAATTACTTTATTCCTAAATTGCGTCAATTTTTCAAACCTACATTAGGTCTCGGTTATAAAGAACACACTACCCCATTCAAAGCTTAGAGGACTCGAACCTACTACCTCCAGATCCTCGGCCAGGCATGCTACGGTTACACCAAAGCTCCCCCGGATAAAAAACTTGATTTGCTTCATATACAACAAGCTGGGGTGTTACAGAATTCCCTTCTCAAACGATTTTGGTTCCACACAACTCAAACGCCAACTTAACTAAGGCTACACCCAACACAAGGTCAGTGTCTCTTATCCAAGCTCTACTATTTGTAACGACCCAACTGTGGTATCATATAACGCCATATACTGCTAAATATTTAAAGCTTAGAGGACTCGAACCTAATATCTCCAGAACTGCGTCCATGCGTGCTACCGTTGCACTAGAGTAGAAACTTTGCTAGCGTTATATACCACAAGCTGGGTTATTTCACCAACTAATGTGTGTATCAACAGCTCTAATGTTTTACTTATTTATATCTCCTGTTTAACGTATGGTTTAATATGTGATCAGAAGTAGACTGGATTAGGGTTCTTGATAATAGTTTCAATAAGTATCAATAACAAAAGTTTCACAAAAGAAGTAATTGATTGTAATTTGCTAGTACCTTTGGATTTTCTTGCCAAAACGTTCTCTTGTGACATTGGTGGCTACTTAATACTGGAACCGTAAGTGTTTTTCTAAATTGATGGCACGTCTCGTAAAAACCAACGTCTGCTTAGCTCAAATAAATTTTGTGCATTTAATCTAAGTTTTCTCGAAATGTCTCGAATTAAAATAACTGCCTTGCTCTTTCAAAACCACAAGCTTTGATTTACGTTACCATAGTAGTAGTTAATTTCAACTAAGTGTGAAGCCGTTTTTTAAATTACCGACAAGTTTTTCTTTGTTTTTCTTCAAAAACTGAAGGTTTTTTTTGCAAATAAGCTATTATTAGTATCTTCCTTACATATTGAGTTGAATCGTTCTTCGCTGACTTCTGCGAGATCAATGTTTCTGATTTGTCTGTACCAGAGCTGAACTGCTTGCTTAGCTGAAACAGCATGAAAATCAATACCAAAGTACACAGTAATTCACGGACAAACAACGAAGTCCAATCCAATAAATTTAGTCAGCCAAAATTACACGTTTCAGCTTAAAAATGAAAAAGTTTCAAATATAGCTATTAGCGCTCATAGTTATAGGCCTCTAATGAAACTGCTAGAACATTACCGTACAGCACAACAGAGGATATAGTTAGTATTTGTATATGAGAGTTAGTAAATTCATTTTAAGTTACCATATGATAAACAAAAAAGTAGTAAAATGGATGAAATCCTTCTGTGACGCGAGTTAGGTAAAATTCCAACCTACCCATCAATTATAGGTCAAATGTATTGAGTATTCAGGAAGGCTCGGTAATGTGCGTTCACGCATAATCTTCTCACCCCACTCATTCAAATTTACTTAATCGTGTACTAAATGAAGAAAAGAATGATTTCACCTTTTGATCAAAAATAATTGGGGCATGAGCAAAAAAAAATGTTTTCAACTCAACTCACTAAATTAAAAGCATAATGCCGCATTAGAGAGCCGATGACACTGGCCCTTAATGAGACTATGAGAAAAGATGCCTACTTTATTAAAAAAAAACTTAATAACAAAATAGCATCAGATAAAATCTATACCAAAAAAATGTATACAACAAAAAATGTAGTTCACTGGAGAAGATATGGGTCTTGTCCTGAGTGGGAACAGGGTAGAAGTCAACAAGTGATTAAAAAGATTAGCTATCAAATAAAATCATTATATAGGATCATTCGTAACTCCAAATGAAGTCATTGAATCTTGTCTTTATCGAAAACATTTCCAATGACTCCAAAAGCAACGACAAAAACAAGGAGAAATGAGTAATTCAATTAAATTTAGTCAGAAAACGACGTGGAATCCGTTGAAAACATCAGATATCCACTAAAACCAATGAATATGTTCAATTAAGTCTTCTTTAGACGCCAATAGGACTAGTCGTTAATAACAAAAAATAACATCAAAAAGGGGTCAAAAATCCAAAACTCAAGAAGTTTCTTTGAAAACTTGTAGTATCAGAGCCATAAAACAATTTGACAACAAAACTTTACCAACAATAAAATTTAATCACCTAGAAAGAGGATGTGACCTGTTTTTTACTGAGACTAAGCGACATAAGCTACAATTTCGCGGAAATAGGATAAAAAAGGCAAAGCTCAAAAATCCATTGACGTTTTTGAAGACAAAAATTTGCAAAGTCATAACCAGAAAGCAAATTTGGCCTTTCATTAGCGACACTAAGTTTAAAATTCTTCAGTTGGATCTCAAGGGGTCCTCTTGTTGACGGAACGTTTTGAAAGGAGCAACAATGTGAACAACAAATATTGACCACTATAAACAACTCAAAACATTTTTTTGAAAACGCATAACGTCGACGGTTTAAAATAATCAGACAACGCATAAAAAGAAAAGATCATGTTCAGTTCACTAAAAATCGATGGGATTTAAGATTATTTTACAATTTTTAATAAGACTAGTTTACAAGTTGACACAAGTAAGAACAAAAATGGAGCAAAGTTCAAACTTACGTTTATATCTAAGAAAAAGCAATTATCATCACAGTCATTAATTTAATTAGATGTAAAGTTCACTTAAAGTTCAGGTAAATTTTTGTCGAATCCATAAAATCCAGTCCTCTCTGTAAACAAAATATGTTCATTTTTCTTCGCTTGCACGTAAATAAGACCTCTCATTAATTGAGCGTGTATCCAAAACCATGCTGATCCCTTTTTATAAATATAAACAGACCAGTGAAAAGCAATTTAGGACGTCACCTTAATACAAGCTGGAAAACTTTCTACAGCTAAAAGCCACGAGAAGACTAAAACTAACGTTGCTAAAGCTGCTCGACCAATAAAATGTTTTCATCATGTTAAAATTATGCTTTATTGTGTAAGAAGCTTTTAGTTCTGTACTATCTGCAAATTTGAATAAAGCATAAAAAGCATTGTTGGTGACAGTTTTGCTGAAAAAAACTGAATCTCGAAAATGGTAGCCTATTTTTAGCCAAAAATTGAATCAAACAATTGAGCGACCCCATTCTATCGTTCAATCAAGAGTACTGCCGTTGAAAATTTTACCATTTTTAAGAAAGTTTACGAAAACGGGCAAAAATTAAGGAAAATGAGAACCAAAACAGAAATCAGTCGATTTGTTGCAAAATTGTAAATCTCTTTATTTCTTTGAAACAGAAATCAGATTCAAAAAATCTTTTTGATATAGTTTCTATCCTTGCGGTCTTTCTAATGGTACCGCTCACAACTGTCTACGATGAATACTTCGATCGCTCGAAATTGACTGATCAAGAAAACCTTTAGAAATAAAGTGGGGTCGGAATAAAAAGCTCTTACAGCAGAAAAACTCTAATCTTAGTAGAAATTCTGCTGTTGATAACTTGCGATGTACAGTAAAGTTTGGTAATATTCACACGCACAAAGTGACCCCACCAATGTCGTCTACAGTTTTGCTTAAAAAACAAAAAAATAAAATGTAATCAACTTCTCCCGCTGAAGTCTATTATGATCTGACAGATTCAATATTTTGGTCTCAACGAGAAAAACTGCTGATAAAGGTTTACAGGAAAAAAGGTAATGGAACACCAATAGAGTGGAACCGTAATGGAACCCACCAGAGCAGTTTGTCTTGTCTCATCACAAAAAGCTCATTAAAATCAACAAAATTGTTTTTAATTTTTATTTCAATATATACCTATACAGCCCCCCCCCCCACACACACACACACACACACAAACAAAACACAAACACACAAACAGCTACACCCACATATTTTTATTCATCTTTTTTATGTGTGTGACTGTGTGTGTGTGTGTGTGTGTGTGTGTGTGTGTGTGTGTGTGTGTGTGTGTGTGTGTGTGTGTGTGTGTGTGTGTGTGTGTGTGGTTAAGAATTGTTTTCTAACGTTTAGGAAAATCCAAGCAGCAGCCGTGATAGTGAAGTCACACTTAATCAAGGCAACTGTGTTTTTTGTCCAATACTTTTCGATTTCAGATGGTTGAAACTTTTTTTGAAGGTGCATTGCTGTAAATTCCAACTTTTATTTTCTTACTAAGTCAAAAACAAAAATTAAATTATCGAATTTGATTTCGGATAACATTAGTTTTGAAAAGTTATGTTGCTCACATAACCCGCAAAAAGGCTTTGGTTAACATTTCGATATCTGATTTCTATGTGATAAAACTCACGGGTTGAATTCATATTTCAAAAAGGTATTTTCTTAATTTGCCGGCTATTGTAACCCTAGAACATTCATAAAACAAAAGTTTAATTTAAAGAATTATTCAACGAAATCCGGAAAAGAGCTGAAACAGGGCGCAAATAATTTGTTTTAAAAATTAGTAGGAAAAACTTCTGAAAATATTACACTTAAGTCATATCGTTTTTATGGACAAGTCGTAGTCGTAGGACTTCAAACAATAAAATTTGTTCAGAGAACAAATCCGAGATATTTTGGATACTTCTTATTCCACAGTCATCTGAAAACTGAGACTAAGGCAGCATTTTTTGCCTTTCTAAAGGAAAATTTGTACTCAAAAAATTCAGAAAGTGAAAAAATTTTATGTGCCCGTTAACTGCCAAATTTGTTGTAATACGCACCTTTGTATCTTAAAGGAGCCATATTCGATAACGAAGAAGCTCATTGACGCTTTTGACTGCTTTCAGACTTTTAGAAGACAGTGTTAACTAAAAATTGTGTGTATTAACATTCACAATTGCGTCATCGGATTCGAGTGAAATCCATTAACTCGTTGACATTTTTTGTATCTATACAATACAATGAACCCACCTTTTGTTTCATGACAAAACTTTGTTTTTATTGATTGCTATTATTTGACTCATGTAATTGAGCGAATTTTGTGATGAAAACTTTATTTAATTGAATAGAGAAAAAAATTTTTTTTGTTATTGTCCTTGAAATCATATGTAAAGAAAAAACTTTCAGCAATCTTTGGCTGCATCGATATCAATTTTTTGTCTAGTAACCATCAAACTACTTGATAGTTGAGAGTTTGATGCCCATTTTGAAAATTAGACAAATTTAATCACTATAACCGTCATTGAATCGCTTTCCAACAATTTTGTAAACATTTTAAGATCTTTAAGAAAGCGATTATTTGCTTATGTATTTTTGGTAGCAGTTCAATCTGAACTTTCATATTGCATATGACTAACAACATTTTTTGTTTGCTTTGAAAACTTCCAGAAGATTTTTTTTACTCGTCTCTCCTATGCCATTCTCTTCATGTGCGATGTTTTTCACTCAAAATGTTTACTATGCTATTTATTTCCTTTGTTTTTTTTTGGGGGGGGGGGGGGGGTTCTGGACTATCCGGGACCCTTTTTCACTCTAGCTATCCAAGTCTTCATTTGTTCCTTAATCTGCAAAAGCATTTGCAGCATGAGTAGACAAGTTTTTTGGTAGTCTGGGATGTTTTATAGATCTACTAATAAGCTAGATCACCTTTACTATTTTTTTCTATGTCTAATGCGTTTTTAGCACTCTGTAGTTATTGAACATGACAATTTTGTAATCCTAGACCTTTCATTTATGAAAAATGTGTTATCCTATAATTTTTTATCTTTTGAAGAATTCGAAGTCATAGAACTTTCCTATCACGATAGAGTTGTAATCGTAGAACTTTCCTAACATGATTAATTTGTTACGATAGAACTCACCTTCATGATAATGTTGTAAACACAGAACCTTACTTTATGGGAAAGTGGCAATCCTATAAATTTCGTACAATTTTTTGATCTAATACATTGAGCTATATGAGGGAACCTCAATGATAACAACTTTCGAACTAACAGGGCTGTTTTTTAGAAACACTGCTTCACATTTTAAAGAAGGTCGAAAGAAAAGAACACACATTTCAGATCTAAATGAATGATGTCGGATGAGTTGCTCTCAGATGACCGTTGGGCATAGGGATCAGATTTCAAATGCTTTCATTGGGCTAATCTGTGCAAAACTTCCTACTAAAATTTTTCTGCTTAGAGTTCTAAATGAGAGCAACTTAACGCGCAAAAATCCAGAACTCAATCGTGAAATAAGTCTCAGGAAAAGTGGACAGACAAACAATCATAGGCGAAAAATTTGTAGTACCAAAAATTTCAGTAAAAAGAGTAACAGGACTAAAAATAATAGCAAGCTTGGTTGGAGAGCATTTGAAAGTTTATGTTTGATGAAAATTTGTTCTCAGTTTTTTTTTCTTTTCATCCATTTCATCGAATGCTTATTTTATATTTGCTGATGAATGAGTAATATAACTTAACAAAAAGCTGTGAGTTATAATTTAACGTTTACTTTTTGAACAAAATGCAGAAACAGTTGCATTTGGTGATAACGCTGGGTGCAAATTGGACTTAATTGAAAATGAGCCAAATATGCTCATGAAAATTTGAAACCAAGAAGCCTCTACCCGGGTCAAAGTTTTTGGGTGAATTTTTGTGAGAAATGCGGTGATTGCAATGAATTGGGTGAAAAACAATATTTCACCTCATTTCACCGCATTTCACCGCAAAGTTCACCGCGAAATTCACCGCATTACTTACAAAAACTCACCGCATCGACTTTTGTGGTAAATTAATGTAAGAAATGCGGTGAAAGCGGTGAATGCGGTCAAAAAAATAATTCACCGCATCTCTTACAAAAATTCACCGCCAAACCTCGACCCCTGTTATTTCAATAAAGAAGTCACACGCGACTAGATGAGGAAAAATGGACCTACCTGACATGAAACAGACGTAAGGAATGTACAAGATGTTCTCTCCGTAAATCTGAAAATTTGACGACTTCTGGATTTCTTCTCCGATTCTGAAATGTACAGCTCAGTTAACCCGATGCAACACGATTCGCTCCATATCAACTGATTAATGAATTTGGGCTGCAAATTAGCAAATTCGCCAAATATCGCCAGATTGCTCAAAATGGGTACAAGCTTACTGAACCATACACTCTGATAGAGAAATTTATCTTATTCAAAAAGAGAAATGCTCAAAAACATCCTGTATTGATGTATCATGCCTGATTGACTAGGACTGCGAGATCTAAGATCAAGTGATGGTTTCACTGAAGAAAATGCTGCATCTATTATCAGTCCGCAAATATTGGTATACCTATGTTATTTGGTGTACCGAAAGCTTAACATGAAAGCAAAGTTTTCGTTCACGGGGGAAAAGGAGACAAAGCCATATTTTCTCTTTCTGCTAACCTAGCTTCTGCTAAATAATCAGCATAGTTCTGGGCTATCTTTTGAAGTTCTCTGCTGTGGGCAATCGGAGGGGTACCGTGCATTCGTCTCAACAGGTTGTGCTGGTCAACTCCCTCCATCGAGTAGGACTCCAAACATGCAGGTGTGCGAGCGTCCAAGAGTTCGTTGTAAGAGGTTGAGGGTGAAAGTGACCGATGACTGGATAGAGTCACGTGGCCGTTTCCGTTGGGTTTGAGGTGGGTGGTTGAAGAGGGTGTGTTTGAGTGGGGGGAGTTTGAGGGAGGGGAATTCGGGTCCTCGTCTTCGATTCCAGAGTCTGCGTCCGGGGCACGGCCTGAAACATTTGGAATTTCCAAAACCCGGATAATTCTAAAAATATTCATTTTAATGAAGTTTTAAATTGATGAATGCTTGGTTATTAAAATCGCGGTTAATAATGACAATTAAATCAGTTTATTTTCAATCAAACTACAAAAGACGCGGCCTATTTTATCAAATATCGAAACATCTGAAAGAAGAACGATTCAAAAGGATTCACTCTTTCCAATGGACCGGGCGTACACAATCGGTTATCTATGATTTCTAAATTATGGAATAAGTTACTCTCACTACTTTCAACCAGGTGAATAGACTTTCTCAGGATGTAGGAAATGTGTAATCAGACTTGTTAACAGAATTTTGAAATAATAATTTTCTTGTTGTCAGCTGTCAAGCGCAGCTATCGTCATATTGGCGTTGCTGTTGTGCATTCACTTGACAGACAACTATTTAAGAAATCGGTTGTTGCGATGCTTGGATCCTCGGAAACACAAGAAAAGGGGAAGTTAATCACTGCTTAGTAAAACTTAAACGACAAGAGGCTCGTTAATGTGCGTTCGCACATGATGTTCCGACCCGAGCTCATCTACATTTTTGACTTAATTGTTAGCCAAATGAAGAAATAACAAAAATAGATGCTTGAGATTAAAACAATCGTTACACAACCTATGTACTAATTGAATTACATAATGCCATGCCTCATTACAGCGCCAACGAGATCTGATATTAAAGAGAGTACGAGAGAAAAAAAACAAATAACAAAATTAGAAAAAAAATTCACGGCACAAACTGAATATCTAAACTTAAAAGCACCTAGTAACAACGTCAAAATGCAGTCGGATAAAACCTTAACGACACAAATTTACTTCTTCCAAACTATACAGCAGATGGAAAGTTTTCTTAACGAGACTAAGTAACAAGTCGACAAAAAGAACGAACAATGAGGCGAAATTCAAAAATATTTTTAAACCAAGAAAATTCAAAAGTCTTAAAAATCATCAGTTTTTAACTAAATAATTCCTGGTAATTTACTAAAAAGTTATTACAAAACCAAAATGACCTCTCTTTGGTTAGACTAGACAAGGGAAGCGAACTAAAGAAAAGCTCAAAAACCTATAAATGATTTGCGAAAACACAAACTTTTGCTACCATTAAAATCATTAGCTGTTATCTGAATATTATGTATTTTTAATTCAATTGTTATTTCTACTAATTTAGCTGAAGGACCTATACTGGGAGGTTAAATAAGTTTACTTGCGCCACATTTGAAAACCATTGGGATCTGATATTACGCGATTGTGCTGAAGAGAAAATGAAACACAAAAATTGGCCTCTCGAAAAACGTAAATAAAAACGCATTTTGTCCAAAACGCAACACTGACAAATAATAACAGTATATATGTTATTTTTTGAAACACAAGAAATTGGATGGGACCTCTCATTGATGAAAATAAGTTACCAATTGACAAAAAGAACAACAAAAACTGCAAAATCTGAAAAATATTTGAAAAGGTGTATCATAGTTTTTAAGACTATTCGCTATAAACTGACTGCTTAGTGTAAAATAATTTATTCAAACCTTAATTACAAGCTTATAAGACCTGTTAGCAATTTACGGCTACCTAAAGAACAAAAAAATAGGCAAAAACAGCAAATTCAAGAAAAAATTTGAGCAAGAAAAGTTTCGAAGTCATTCAAAAATGATCCTTTCACTAAAAATTTTTCTATATTCAATTAATTTTTAAACAGCAGTGGGATTCCTCTTTTTTGTCAACATAACTTCAAAAAATCAACAAATAAGAACAAATACAAGAGATCCACGAAATTTTTGAGAAAACTCATATTACCAACGCCATTTAATTCATTAGCAATCAACGGAAGCCAGTAAAAATGCTAAATTATTCCTCGATGGGACGATAAATTTGTTTGCCACTCATATTTCATCAATAAGACCTAACAACAAGTTACAGACTATGAAAACGACAACAACGACAAGCGAAAACCAAAAAGTCAGTAGAAAAATGCCAGAAGAAAGTGTTGAAGCAATTTAATTCATAAGCTCTTCTCTTACACGAAAAAAGTATAGCATTGGCCAATGTTGAAAAAAACTTTAAAAAATTATTTTTAACTCTTAACATCTATTAAACTCAAAAGCTTTCAACGGAGGTCAACAACTACGCTAATATATAACCAAATGGGAGTACAGGGATGTTTTTCATGCATAGATAAACAATAAGACATCACGGTAAATTTTATGACTATGAAAACAACAACAAAAACAGGCTAAAACTAGAATTCAGTAGAAAAGTGCGAGAAGAAAGTGTGAGAAGCCAATATTACTCTGAAAACTTTATCTGTGATCCACTGAACGTCTTTTCTAAGCCAATGTGATTAAGATACTATTGGGATATTGTGTATAATATTTGGATAATGAGATAAAAGTTCAAAAGTACCCACTAATACGAAAATACCCAATTTTTTAAAAAAGAATTTGAAATCTTGAGTCATTGAAGTCATATAACCAATAGTTAGAAGATAAAACCGCTAACCAGATTATTGTTAGTTGCAGTAGAAAGCAAGTGGGTCCTCTCAATACTGAGATTGACTAACAGTTCACAAAAAATTTTAAGATTTGTAAATGTTCAAAAAAATTTTTTTGAAATTAATCTTTAAATTCTTAACAGCCATTTAATTCAATAGCTTTCAATGAAAGTCAATGAATACGTTCAAATACAACCTGATTGGAGTACAGGGTTACATGGATGTTTAAAATGCATAACTAATCAATAAGGCATCACAATAAGTTTTATGACTATGAAAACAACAACAAAAACTCAGTAGAAAAGTGCGAGAATAAAGTGTCCAAGCCATTTAAACCGTAAGCTTTTCTCTGACAATTTTATGTGATCCACTGAACATTTCATCTAAACCAAAGGAAGCTATCAATATTTGGATAATGTGATAAGATTTTAAAAAGTAACCAACAATATGAAAATATCCAAAAAATTTTTCAAAACCTTTTTGAAAGCTTTTGTCATTGAAGTCATACAACCAATAGTTAAAAGATAAAACAGCTAACCAGATTAAATTTGGTAGCAGTAGGAAGGAAGAGGGTGCTGTCATCACTGAGACTGAATTACAATTCACGGTAATAAGTTTATGATTGTTTAATGTTCAAAAACATATTCCGAAAATTTTTTTCTAAAGTCTTAACAGGCATTAGCTGTCCACTCAAAGCACTAGATATGTTCCCTTAATGCTCATTACAGAATTCATTGTAGTGTTTGTTAGTGACTCCATGCCATAGGAGTCCAAAAAATTAGCAAAACCTCATAAAGAAATTCAAAATTTCATTTAAAATTACTAAAACTCAGAGTCGAAGCCAAAAAAAATATGAGCAGTTCCTTGAAAACAATTTTTTTGTTCATTGGGCTTCATTTGAGTGTAAAGGAGGTTTGTCATTAACGGAACCTCAATATGAAAAGTACAGTCTGTAGGTGACTTAAAAATCAAGAGAAGTGGAAAAGTTTTATAAAAAAAAGAGCTCTTAAATAGAATTCAAATTTTTTTTTGAGACCAGAACTAGATTTTTATCGCCTTTAGTCTATTAGGAACTCAAAATTGGTTCGTTTTTTTGGCGTGAAATTTAATTTTGAAACACGTGTGAACAAATATCCCGTGTTCACATAAAAAAACTTCAATCCTCGATAGCTCCTCGAAATAAACGAAAATAAAAAAAATCGTTTTCTTTTTCATTTCTACGCTGGACCAGCCTTTTAATGACACCATTCACATTTCTCTACGATGAATATATCGATCGACAAAAATGAACAAAAAAACCCATTTGAGTATATAGTTCCTCCCCACAAGTGGGGTCGGAACAAGTACTGGCTTTATTCCGTACCAACTTTTAAATTACTAAAATTGCACTAATAATTAAAAAAATTGTAACCAATTTCAACCTTATTTTAAAATTAAGGTCTTTTATAGAGCTTAATGCATTCTAAATATGAGGTTGTTAATTTGTTCGAAGCTTTATAAAAATTTGTTTTCTTGGTTTATCTTGCCATGGTCTCCCCAATATCAAACTATACGAAAAAGTCTTGGCTTTTCAAGTTCTTGGCAAAATTTTTTAAATTTTTTCCAAGAGATGTCAAAATCGTGCATCTATTATCAAGGTGTAACAAGTTTCCATTTAC